>NC_056514.1:40627524-40662991 GCF_014905685.2 Nematolebias whitei | reverse complement strand
TGGATGGAGCAGGAACTGTTTGGTTTTAAAGGCAGATAGATCTGAGAATCATCGGCGTAACAGTGAAACGAAATACCATGTTTCCTCAGGATTGACCCCAAGGGGAGCAGATACAATGAGAACAGAAGGGGTCCAAGAATGGAGCCTTGTGGGACCCCACAGGAAAGAGGGACAGAAGCAGAAAAATGATTGTCAAAGTTAACACAGAAACTTCTGTTACCCAGATACGACCGGAACCATTCTAGCGCCACCCCTGTAATCCCAACCCAGTGTTCTAGCCGTGACATAAGGATGCTGTCCTGAGCCTGCTCTGACCCTTCCAGTTGGGAGTCCGTGTTCACTGACCAGTCCAGCCTGTCATCCAGTTGTATGACCAGATATTTGTAGGTCCAGACCACCTCCACATCAACCCCCTCAATGGAGGCTGGCTTCAGGGTAGGCCCAGACCTTCTGAAGTCCACTACCTTTCCCTTTGTTTTACTCATGTTCAGCTGTAGACGGTTGAATTTGCACCATGCTACAAAGTCCTGAACCAGGTCCTGTACTCCCTCTCTTGTCCATCCTGCACATATTACCTGCTAGGTGTAGGTGGAGAGGAGAGCTAAACCGACTATCAGCTGACTGTATGACAACGTTGTCAGCTATACGCCCGCTAGTCATGGAGACCCTGGTGCATGTCTTAAACGTGTATGGTGACATGAACTCCACTGGAATGTTAAAAGCATCAAAAGAGGCTGACCTCGCTGGAGACCTATTGCTCTGGTCGTCTGTGATAGACTTTAATTTTCTTGTCTGGATGCCCCTTTGGATACACACAGGTGAGATGTTTTTGAGCAGGAGCCCCTCCTCCCCCCTCAGTGGTGTCTCTGCAGATGTGAGTGCATGCTGAGGTAGTGGCTGTATTTACCTCCCTGCTATGCTCCTCCCTTGGCTCCTCCCTTGGCTCCTCCCTTGGCTCCTCCCTTGCCTGATGGAGTGCTCTCAGTTTGTGTGTTTTGCGCTGTCCATGGTGCTGGACCTGCATGAAGCGCTGCAGTGTTACACTTTGACCTACAGTTTCTCACTTGCTGTGTGGATGAATCACACCAGAAGTAAATGTTGAGTTCTGGGATGTTCTGGTTCCTCTAATGTCCTTTCTCTCTCTACACCTTTTAAGGGAGTGTGGCTTCTTGTGAACGGGGCATTGTTTGCGTGTGAATTCAGTAGTGGTGACTGGTTTGTGTGGTTTGTTAACCTCAGTTTTGTGGACTGTGACGGGCTCTGGGCTTTACTGCTGTAGTTGTCACATGAAGTTAGCGTGTACATGGGAGCTGATACTTGGGACTTGAAACTGGGCTCCTTGTTGCTTCATCATGAATAAAGCAGCAGAAAAATGAAAATGGAGGGAAAGTGAAGTTATGTCTTTGTATTTTGACCCTTCTAACGTCCACCTGTCTTGCAGATTGATTGGAAGCTTGTGTACAATCAGGGCGATGCCACGCGAGGCGTTTAAAGACACTAAACCATGTTTCTGCTGCATCAGTCTCGTACAATAAGTCACCAAACTCCCAAAGCTTTTGTGGTTCCCTGTTTGTAATTCTGGCAAAACTGTCTAGTCTGTCCAGAAGAGACCTTTCTATCACTTCTGGTGTCCCAGAGCATTCTTCTAACAGAGCCCAGACTCTGCTTAAACCCTCTGCTGGATTTCTGAGGTGAAGTCATCCTGGATTTTGATGTGGCAACCTAATTTTGAGAAGGAACCTTTCCTACACCTTCATGCTGCCACACACCAAAATGCAAGTTGGTCCCTCGTTTTCTTTGAGTTGTGATGCTCACAACAAGTCCCTGTCTTCATCCTCATTTTAAAGACTCAGCTGTTTAACACGGGTTATTTTGTGACCCAGTCAGTCCTCCACAGCTCGTGTTGAACAACCCATCCTGTCGGTGAGGTTTATGGGAACCATTGCAGTCTAAAGATCAGTATCTGTTCACTTTTTAACATTTATAGCTGTTTGATATTGTGTGAATTAGGATTCACAGTGGTAATTATTGAGGCCCGTTCCTCTGCACAGATGAAGGACGGTGCTGCGATCAGAGCAGGATTAAAACATCTCGATCAGTTTCTCTGTCAGAGAAAGTGACGCCGCTCTGAGGCTTCAGCTTTCAGTAAACCTGCTCCGATGGAGACCAGAGTTTCAGCTGTTTTTCATAGTGTGCTGAAACAAAGCCCCGTGAGAAGTTAATGATGAAGATGAGAAGTTGTTACCCTCAGTTTCATCCTCCTTGTTGGCATTAAGGCTTCATGATCCTCCTGGAAATCCTCTGATGGGAGTGAGGAGTCCCACAGCGGCCCCCGTCCTGGCCAGTTACGACCGAGGGCCTTCGAGGTTTGCTAACGAGGGTCACCTCAGCTGCAGGTGAAACCCTGATTTCAAACCTCTCCAGGTGGATCTCTGGCTGCTTGATCAATAACAGCGCCTGATGCTAAAGTCAAGCACATTAGGCAGTGCTGTCATGGAGCAAACAGGATTATTAATGGTGTGCACGTGTAAACACAAGCATGCGAGCTAATTGCTAAACGTTCCAAAGCAGATGTCTCCGCGAGGCTGAACATTTGAGGGAAGTTTGATCGTCTTCCTCAGATAAAAGCAGCGATCTGCAGAGCGAAGCTTTCCCTCAAACACAAATTGATCCCAGAGAGAGTTAAAAACTCACACAGATCATTTAGTAAATCTCCACATTATTCCGACATGAATTAAAAGAGAACTTGGTAAAATGTAAAAACTTTCTCATCCGTCTCGTATCGATCGGCTCCAGCGCCACAACAGGAAATTAATAAAGACAAACGATTTGTTCAACACGGGACGCCGGGAGATTTATAACAAGAACACCTGGTGTTCATTGATTCAAAGGTACATTTAAACACAAAGTTTGGCCCCTGTTAGTAAAACCCAGTGAGCCTGAGTTTTATTTGGAGGAAACTCAAAAATCAAACATCCTGTCAGTAGTCACAGGACAGAGGGATGGAAACTCCAAAATCTGAGTTGGTACAAGATCAACCAGATTACTTCCTTGTCGGGTAGAACAAATTAATAATCTGGGATCAGGTCCAGGAGGAAAACCCAGACCTCCCTCTCCAGCTCCTCCTGGGGGTCCCAAGATGTTCTCAGAGCAGAGAGGAGATGTGATCCCTCCAGAGTTCTGGGTCTCCTCCCAGTGGGTGGAGTTTGAGAGGCATCCTACTTGTTTTCCCCGTCCCTAAAGCAGGAATTGAACTGGGCTGCAACTAGTTGGAGACACAAAGTTGTAAGAAAATGCTCAAATGTCCATTGTGTTCACACTCTTTTGGTATATTCTGCATATGTAATGTCAGATTGAAAGGTCCTTTCTCACTGGGCTGTGAATAGTTTCAGGACTTTCTCAACTTCCCTGTGCACGTCTGAAAAGCACACAGCTGCATCCCTGCTCGAGTTCTGATCGTGTTAAAATCATTTGTGCAACAACTTTTCTCTTGAAATCATCTCAAAGTCCTGGTGGGCGTCACCAACTTGTTGCTGCAGCTGTATTTTGACTCCTGCAGGGAAAACATCCGGGTCTACAACCTCTCTGATGATGATGAATCATTTTGGAAAAACTGGTCCAAATCTCCTAATTTCAAAATAGTACTCTGCTAACTTCAGTAAACGTAGGGACGGCTGCTAAGGTAGACGTGCATGGCCTACAGTACAGTTTTGTAAGCCATGCACGAGAATACGCTGTGTTGACAGAAAATGTGGCCCCACGGTTCAGTGGTCACTTGGCTGCAAATGGAGTTCAGTGAGACTGCAGCTGAAAACTCATATTTGCCTCCTGACAGTCACAGCTCAGAGAGTTAGGGTCGCAGCACTTCCTGCCATGACTCTTAAACTTCCTGAGTGACAAAAATGAAGTTGAGACAGATTCTGCTTCTGATGACTGAGTAGTTGACAAGAAAATTTGTTGCGCCAACATTTTGACCATGTTCAGAGCTCCTGCAACACGAGAGCAAAGCTCAACTGCTCACAGGAGAGCATCGAGAACTCTCACAGGTTATGGAGGCTCTCTTCTAATGTCAGTGAAATGCTGCCTTCAGGCCCGGCCGCACTGTGGAGGGAGTTCATTCCAGCTGCTTGGACTCAGGATCTTGTTCTTTCAGCCATGATCCATAAACCTCATGACCACAGAGGCAGGGTGGACCAGTAAAATGACCCTGATCCATTACTCCCAGATACCCAGAGTTAATACTGCACTGGTGGAAAAAAAAAAAAGAGTGGGCCAATGACTGGGCCATGAGGTACCCCAAGAAACAGTTTATGGCTCTTTGTCACCATTAGTTGTATATTTTTATCCTGTAAAGACAAGAGACAAGTAAATTATTCATTATGTTTAACTAAAGAAACTGCCAAAAAGTATAAAAGTTTTATACAATTTAAAAGTTAAAGGGCCCCTCCCCTGACCGTTTTGATACATAAATACTTAAAAGCGTACTAAATGAGTTAAATGTCAGAAAAACAAACAATAATTGTTGTTTTATTATTGTTTTCAAACAGTTTTTGTCCTTTTATGCATTACAGTTCCTCTTAGTGTTTGTTTTGTGTCATTTTGAGGAGCCCACCTGGTTGTCTAACCCCGCCCTCCCACCTCGACTGCTGTCAGAAACTTCCTGCTCAGACACTGAGAGGCAGATCACAGAACCAACAGGAAGTCACTACGTTCACCTCCTGCTGCCAGGAGGCTTTCAGTAACAGAGGAATTTAGTAGGAATTTCCACCGTTGTGCTCTGTGACTCAGTGAGAAGCTGCGGTGTCGCTCTGAACCAGGTCGATAAAGTTTGTTGAAGGGCAGCAGCTCTCAGCTGGAGGCGCCGGGAACCTTTCGTGTTGCCGCGCTCAGACACAAACCACGACACGTTCTGTAAGAATGAAACACTCGCAGCCAGCGATGCGTTCGGGTGTTGATAGATTGTTAACACAAAGCGTTCGCTGTGCTGCTGGTGCTTTAATCCAGAGGGGACTTCTGCTCGGGGGGGGGGGGGGGGACCTTCTGATCTATGTGAGAGGGACGCCTGAGGCTTCTCCACACAAGAACTGTCATTTCACACCTCCTCTGGGCTCATCCTCCTCCTCCACCCTGGCTCTGCAGGCTCCTCTCATCCTTTCAGGCCAGGTTTCACTCTGAGATAATCCCATTTCTCCTGAAAGCTCCGAGACCGTCCTCTCTGAAAGTGACGAGCAGACACCTGAGGGGACGCTGAGTCAGCAGGAAGACATGAAACAGGACAAGCTCTCAAACACAGAGAGACGTTTCTAGTTTTACTGAGGACGATGACACCGTCTGAGGGAGGTGGCAACTGATTTCACACCAAACGCCTCCAGGAAGAACTCCATGCACAAAAAACAGACTGTTGAAGGGAATTTCTGTGGACAGATGTGGAGGAGAACCAGCACCTCCACATCTGAGGCCATGGTCTTGTCAGAGGGTGAATTGTTCTCTTCAGGTCGAGGGTGAGGTTCTGCCTCAAGTGGAGGAGTTCAAGTATCTCTGGGTTTTGTTCATGGGTGAGGGAAGGATGGAGCGTGAGACTGACAGATGGATTGGTGCAGCATCTGCAGTATTGTGGACTCTGTCCTGGTTCATTGTGGTGAAGAGGGAGCTGAGCTGTAAGACAAAGCTCTCTGTTTACTGGTCAGTCTACGTTCCTCCCCTCACCTCTGGTCATGAACTCTGGTAGAGACTGAAAGAATGAGATCATGGATCCAGGAGGTAGAAATGAGTTTCCTCTGCAGGGTAGCTGGACTCTCTTAGAGACAGGGGGAGAAGTTCAGTTATCAGGAGAGACTCAGAGTAGAACCACTGCTCCTCCACATCCAGAGGAGACAGTTGCAGAGGTTCAGGCATCTGGTAAGGATGCTCCCTGGGCACCTCCTTAGGGAGGTGCTTCGGGCATGTCCAACTGAGAGGAGACCCCGGGGAAGACCCAGGACACCCTGGAGAGACTACGTCTCTCGGATGGCCTGCACCTTGGAGTCCTACCAGAAGATCTGGAAGAGGTGGCTGTGGAGAGAGATGTCTGGACCTCCCTGCTCAAGATGCTGCCCCCGAGACCAGAGGGAGGGAGGGAGGGAGGGAGTCTTTATATAACGCAAGTATTGATACTGCCATAATAAATAAATATGTCCAAATATCAGGGAGTCTTGTTCCAGAGTGATGATAGCATGGAGTAATGAGGGTGTTGCTCCAGTCTGTTTTCATTCCACCCTCACCCAGAGTCATGAGGTTTGGACCAAAACAATGAGATCTTGGGTCCAAGTGGCTGAAATGAGACGAGGAGCTTCGTGGCTCGGGGTGAACTTGGTGGAGACAAGTGTCCTGCCAGGTCCAGTAATCTGGGGGAAACGCTGGAGCTGTTAGGTGGTACTGATCCACTTTGGTCTTGGTCCTGCTCGGGTTAGCCATGGGTTCATCAGTCTGGTCGCACCAACCTGAAATCACTCAAAGCCGTCTACAGTCAGTAAAATAAAAATCCTCTCCACAGACTCCATTTTGGAATGGCAGGAATCTTTAGGGGCTTGTTCCCAGCTCTTGCAGCTGATGAGGTTCTTCCTGAGCACTGGATCCATCTGATCTCGCTTCAGGTTCTATTGAACCCAAATCCAGCCCCAACGAGACAGCTCAGTTCAGACCGGTCGCCTCTCTGAACCCGTTTGAGATCCGAGCCAGACCAGTTGGAGACGATCCGGTCCGTTCCTGATGCTTCCTGTTCAATTACACTGCTCTGTGTTTAATCTGAGCGCTGCTTCTTAATGAAGGATTAGATTTTCTGCTCTGGGCCCGGCCCGGTTCAGCTGGCGTCCAACAGCCCGCGGTGCCTCGTCTCTCAGGACGAGCAGGAATAATGTCTGCGTGTTCAACTGGGGGCAGACCACAGAAACCATTATCTCACCGTCCCATAACTGCTGTATTACCTCCTGCTTGATAATCCTGCCGTTAATAATCTGCACACTTTTTGTTGCTGCTGCTGCTCATTTGTGCAGCCGAACTGTTTTGTCCTCAGGGTGTTTCGTGGGGGGGGGGGGGTGACCTTCAGCATGCTCGCACTGAGCTGAACAGATTAAATATAGAAAATTGGTCTCTGGTTTTACTGCAGCAGTCTTCTTCAGTGGTCCAGGCAGAGCTGCTCAATTAACTCTGCAAGTCCACACAGTGTGAGCAGCATGCCTGTTGGGGGGGGTTATTAAATAATACAGCAGCTCTGTGCAGAAAGGAAAGTTTTATACAAACGTCCAGCAGCGCTCGACATAATAACTGAGAGAAATCTCTTCACGTGTCAGTTCGTCCTCTGAGGTTGTGTCTGTGCCGTTACTGCTCGTAGTGCAGGACCTTTTCATTTCTTCCATTAAAGATGCAAGTGATGCCACTGTGTCATTAATCCATCATCTTAACCCACACCTTCCTTTTTTGGAGGCGGGGTCACTGGTGCCCATGTCCAGCCATCACTGGGTCATTATTAAAGCTGTGTGGCGTTGGGGTGGGGGGGGGGGGTAACCTGGGTCAGGAGCTGCTGATTAACTGATCAGCAGTTGGACCACCTCTAGAAAAGCAGCAGTTTTGGTACTTGGCTGCATGTTAACACGATGCCAGGGCAGAACACCATCAGCAATGACCTCCCAGAGGTGCTGCCCTTCACTCAGCCAAGGGTCAAAGGTCGTTACAAAACTTATCTTTCACTATCGTTGTTTACTTAAGTAAAGAACCACAAACTCATGGCAGTTGAAGTTTTTAACCAGCTTTGTACTTGCAAAGGTGCACGAGGACAAAGTGCACGAGGACAAAGTGCACGAGGACAAAGTGCACGAGGACAAAGTGCATGAGGACAAAGTGCATGTATGCTGCATCACAGAATGCACCTGGACCTGTTCTTCTGTTGACTTTCAGAACATCAGCACCACACAGGAACAGTTCAGTTCCTCCGTCTCTCACGTCCTGCAGCTGTGCAGGCCTCTGCACAGATGTGGTGTCCGTCTGCACAGATGTGGTGCATCAGGGCAACGCCGCAAGTCCAGGTCCAGATAATGAGGATGTTTTGAGTGACAGCAGAGCGGCAGGAGGGAAAGACGTTCTCACACACTAAATAAAATCATTCATAAGTCTCAAGTGAAATATTTTCTAACAAACCCAACAAAGTTCAGTCAGGTCACATTTCGTTCTTCATCCATAGGACTTCAATGAATGGATGGATGAAGGATGAAACATCCCAACAAAAAAATAAACCTTCCAGAAGACCCGACTGAACCTTGTTGGGTTTTTAATCTGATTATTGAGCATGAACTTTGGTGTTTTCTAACAAAGCCCAACGAGTTCTGGAGTCAAATGTGAGTCCAACAGCTGAACATTGGACCAAATTGGGTCCAACAGGACCATGATCCCAACCACAGCAACTAATCTTCAACAGACGGGTCAAAAAAAGACACCAAGGTGCTGAACGGTCCAGAAGAGGTCCAGGTCCTTCAGAGAGCCGAGCAGGAACCAACGATGGAAAGAAAAGTGGTCCAGAACTCCTCCACAACCACATGACAGGCTGATGAAGTCCTACAGAACAGCACTGAGTTCTGCTGCCTGACCCAGTTTTCACTCACAGCTTTAACGTTTTGTTGCTCGTTGATCAAACGCGACACGACGGGATCGGTTGTGGGGGTAGATTAAAAAAGCTGTAAAGACCAGATGTCCTGAAACATAAAACCCTAGAACTGACCGGGGTTGGACTTTCCTTTTTCCCGAGTCCTGGTTAAAAGGACTTTTCTTGTTGCAGAGAAACAGCTGAACACCTGTTTGTTGTGTCTTCCTCCAGGATCTTGGAGCTGCAGGAGAAGGGCGACCTGGACATCATGAAGCAGAAGTGGTGGCCCCGGACCGGCCGCTGCGACCTCAGCAGCCACGCCAGCACCCATCCCGACGGCCGCTCCCTCAAGCTGCACAGCTTCGCCGGCATCTTCTGCATCCTGGCCGCCGGCCTGCTGCTGGCCTGCCTGGTGGCCGGGCTGGAGGCGTGGTGGAACAGCAACCGCTGCCGCCAGGATCAGCCCAAAGAGGTGACCGAGCTTAGGGCCCGGCGGACGGGCCAGCAGGGGGAGGACACCGCCACACTCTACTTTAAGGATCCAGCCGCAGACATGAGCCCCGACTTAGTGGAGCTTCAGTACACCCAGCTGTAGACACAGGGTTAGCTTCAGAGCTGGGGGACAGAGTAGGACCAAGTGCTCTGCACCTCATCAGGCCACAGATTGAAATCAAATTTGGTCTTTTATTATCAACCCCCCCCCTCTATTTTTTATTCTTTTACCTGTCCATCACTCTCCTCCACCTCCTCCTGAAGTTTGGAGTTCATCTGTTTTTACTGTAAACTCTGTGATTCCCAACCCTGGTCCCTGAGGAACACCATCCTGCATGTTTACTTGTTTCCCTGCTCCAACACGTTTGATTACTCAAGTTCTGCAGGAGCCTGTAAATCACCCATTTATTCAAATCAGGTGCATCAAAGCAGGGAAACAACTAAAACATGCAGGACGGTGTTCCTCAAGGACCAGAGTTGGGAACCATTGCAAACCACAAGAAGCACACAGCATACCCATCCAGCCTTTAATATTACTAATTCACTCGTATAACTAAAACTTTTTGGTGCCTTCAAAGAGAAAATAGGTGTTAAATTCCTCTCAGGAAATCAGGATGTGCCTCCTAACAATTCCCCCACCCCACCCCCACCCCCCGCACGGCACAGCATGCAGCCACACTCTTTAATGCTCAACTCCCACAGCGACGGCTCTGGAATCATTTAAGTGCTTGTATTGAATTATTGTTATGAAGTCATTTTGTGCAATAAAGCTTCAGTAATTTCCTGCACCCGAGGGTCCTGAAAGACCCGATAATTAGCAGCAGAATGAGCGATCGCTCAGGCAGAGAGGGGTGTCAAACACCGACACTCTTTCAACATTTCTGGACACTTTCCTTTCAGTGAAGAGACAAAAGAAGCCATTTAACAGAAACACTGTCCAAATTATTTGCTGCTTTTGCTAAAAAGAAACTTGTGCCTCAATAAGCACCTCCTGAATACAAACCAGACATGTTCGTCAAGATGTTCTTCAAACGTTCCAACGCTGTTTTTTACCTGATGTACTCGAACACAGCTCAGTTCAGCAGATGGCGTTCTGTACAGAAGTAAAACGGTTTGCAAAAATTTAGGATTTTATTTAATTGGAGACAAAAACAGATATTTTCCTCCACCCATGGACATGAATCTGAATCTTCTGTTCCGAGGTGGAATGGTTTTATACCTTCACTGATTTTTTTGAAAACCAAAATTAGCTTCACAAGTTTTTCTGTTTGTGGATTTTTTTCAGGCCAGATCAGTTCAGGATGTCTCTGGTCTGTAGCTGATGGAGACTGATGGAGACTGTTTGGTGATACCTCACAACAGTCTCTTTACATGAACCACGGGGCATCACACTACTGCTGGAACTGGAACATGTTTGAAGAATTTACACAACACATTTAATTTTTTTATGATTTTGTTAATTTGTTAATAGCTTCTAAAGAGTTCTTTCGTTGAACCTCACCAGGAGATTGTTGAAATGATGCTGATCAGTGATTCCAGGTGAAATTTGCGTATTTCCTCGCAGTTTGTGACTCTGTGTCCCATCCCAGAGAGAGATCATCTCTAGCTTGATTTCAGGTTTTCCAGAACCTCCAGTGCAGCTCTGTGACCAGAACGTCTCACGTGTGGACCTGGTCACCAAACGCACCAATGACTCTTATTGGGACAATAGTTTGCTCAAATTCAGAGCAACTCGCTGCAGTTATAACATCTGAAGCAAAGAGTGGTCCAGTGACCTTCATTTGAATAAAACACTAAAAAAAAGAAGCTCAGCATGTTCTCATGTGAGCCGGACACACCAGCACGGCGTTAAATAACCATTTCAGAACCGCAGCCAGTATAAAAGTATTCAGGTGTAAATAAACGTGGCACACTGTGACCAGGAGCTTAAAGCAGAATTACCACTGCTAAAATAAAAACTGTTAGTACGGCAAACTACTCAGTATTTGATGATGGCATAATTAACAACAGTTCATCCTCCAGCCTTTTTCTTTATGGACTACAGACTAACAAACGTGTCCATTATCGTAGCTAAATGTCACCTTGAGTTTCTGAGCCATGCAGCCACCTGTTTCCTCAGAGATGATAGTTTGGATGCTCCCTCTCTTCATTTGTAACTCTGGTTGGAGCAGGCCAATAAAGAAAATCAAATAAGAAGACCGATTGGTGGAAGATGAAGAAGGAAGAATGTTGTGAGAAATTCAGAGAGGAGCTGTTAAAGGCTCTGGGTGGTAAGAAAGAGCTTCCAGATGACTGGACTACTACAGCAACAGTACTTAGAGAGACAGGTAGGAAGGTACTTGGTGTGTCATCTGGACAGAGAATGGATGATCAGGAAACCTGGTGGTGGAATAGTGAAGTGCAGGAAGATGTTCAAAGAAAGAGGTTAGTCAAGAAAAAATATGACAGAGGACTGAAGAGAGGAGACAGGAATATAAGGAGATGGGACGTAGAGCAAAGAGGGAGGTAGCTAAGACAAAGCAGAAGGTGCATGATGAGTTGTATGGGAGGCTGGACACTAAAGAAGGCGAGAAGAACTTGTACTGATTAGCGAGACAGAGGGATTAGGCTAGAAAGGATGTGCAGTAGGTTAGACTTGTTAAATGTTCTAACAAGTGAGGAGAGTGTGACATGTAGATGGAAGGAGTACTTTGAGGAGCAAATGAATGAAGAGAATGAAAGAGAAAGAAGAGTAGAGATCATAGAAACTGTGGTCCAGGAAGTGAGAAAGATTAGTGAGGGTGAAGTCCAGAAAGCTCTGAAAAGAATGAAGAAGGGGAAGGCAGTAGGACCTGATGACCAGTGGAGGTTTGGAAATGTCTTGGAGAGATGGCAGTGAAGTTTTTCACCAAATATTCAATGGCATATTTGAGGGTGAGAAAATGCCTGAGGAATGGAGAAGAAGTGCTGGTGGCCATTTTTAAGAACAAGGGTGATGTACAGAGTTGTAGCAACTACAGGGGAATTAAGTTGATGAGTCACGTGATGAAGATCTGGGAGAGAGTTGTGGAAGCAAGACTTAGATGAGAGGTGACTATCTGTGAGCAGCAGGATGGTTTCATGCCAAGAAAGAGCACCACAGATCCATCTTTGTTTTGAGGATGTTGATGGAGAAGTACAGAGAGGGTCAGAAAGAACTCCATTGTGTCTTTGTGGATTTAGAAAAAGTATATGACGGGGTGCCGAGGGAGGAGGTGTGGTATTGCATGAGGAAATCTGGAGTGTCCAAAAAGTATGTTAGACTGGTACAGGACATGTATGAGGACAGCAGGACAGTGGTGAGATGTGCTGTATGAGTGACGGATAGCTTCAAAGTGGAGGTGGGAGTGCATCAAGGATCAGCTCTGAGCCCCTTCTAGTTTGCTCTGGTGATGGACCGACTAACAGATGAGGTCAGGCAAGAATCCCTGTGGACTATGATGTTTGCAGATGACATTGTGATCTGTGGTGAGAACAGGGAACAGGTGGAAGAGAACTTGGAGAGGTGCAGGTATGCACTTGAAAGAAGAGGAATGAAAGTCAGCCGCAGTAAGACAGAGTCCATGTGTGTGAATGAGAGGGAGGAGGTGGAACAGTGAGGCTACAAGTAGCAGAGGTCACAAAGGAGCAGGACTTCAAGGACTTGGGGTCCACTGTCCAGGAACATGGGGAGTGTGGTGAAGAGGTGAAGAAGAGAGTCCAGGCAGGATGGAGTGATGGAGAAAAGTTTCAGGAGTGATTTGAGACAAAAGGGTGTCAGCAAAGGTCAAAGGAAAAGTTTACAAGATAGTGGTGAGACCAGCTATGTTGTATGGTCTGGAGACAGAGACATGGACAAAAAGACAGGAGACAGAACTGGAAGTAGAAATGAAGATGTTGAGGTTCTCCTTAGGAGAGACAAGGATGGAGAAGATCAGGACTGAGATCATCAGAGGTACAGCACAGGTTGAACAACTGGGAGATAAAGTTAGAGAGGACACACTGAGATGATTTGGACATGTCCAGAGGAGGGACAGTGGTTTGGACATGTCCAGAGGAGGGACTGTGGTTTGGACATGTCCAGAGGAGGGACTGTGGTTTGGACATGTCCAGAGGAGGGACTGTGGTTTGGACATGTCCAGAGGAGGGACAGTGGGTATATTGGTAGAAAAATGTTAGAAATGCAGCTACAGGAAAAAGACAAAGAGGAGACATATGGATGCAGTTAGAGAGGACGTGGAGGTAGTTGGAGTGAGGGCAGAGGACAGAGTGAGGTGGAGGAGGACTCGCTGTGGAGACCCTGAAGAGGAAAAAGCGGAAAGAAGAAGAAGAAGTAGTTAGTGTAGGTCCGTGGTAGCTTTCAGTAATATGGATTGTTGCAGGCTGACGTCTATAAACTTCCTAAATCAAGAAGACTTATCTCCTTCAATGTAAAACAAGCAGCATCAAAACAACTCGCATAGAATGAGCCAGAGGGTTTTCCCTTCAGGATTACATCACGTGTTTATTAATTTACCATTTCTGAATCTAAAACTTCTGTTAAGCTGCTTCCCTTCATTTCCAACTCAAGCACAGTCCTCTCCAGGCCAAAGTTTTTAATGTACGACCAACACGTGCATCTTTGTTACTTTGAACAATTCAAACACGACGACCAGGCCAGAAAAAACTCAGAAAATTAGATCAAACAAACTGTTGAGGCTTTTTAACGTCTATGAATCGTTATGGCAAACTTTTTAAAATCATATCCCAACCCCAACTTCAGGAACCATTGAGAACTTTGGGAGTACGGGGGCGGGGGTTTATGAATGGGCGGGGGGTGGGGGGCATGAGCTATGATGCATTAGAAGTGTGTGGGAAAGTTCAATACATAATAAATGAGATCAGTGTGGTTAAATATTGTTGTTACATTATACCAGATTTGAGATCCATCGTCCACCCAGTGTGGATCAGAAGAACCATTTTACCCTCAAACCTCACTTAACGGCTGTTAGAGATAAACGTTGTTTCAGCCTCGATATCAAAACATGTTCAACTCAAGGGAACATGTCTGATGTCTTCAACCTGAGGACTGACTGCGTCCTGTAGAACCGGTCCTTCGGGTCTGGTGTATGCTGTGTGCTACACAGGCAGAGTTTGGACAGAACAGACCTGAACCATGTGGTCCGAGTCGTGACGGGGCAGGAAGCCTCCAGGTGGATCCATAAAGTAAAGTGTGAGCAGACGGTCGGGTCTGTGTCGTCCTTTAGCAGAAAGCTTGGTGTCCAACATCTCGTCTCTAACTCCTGCCTGCTTCTGTCACAGATTATATGTCAATGTGGACGCCCCTCTGTCTCTCTCCTCTCCACATCTCCCTTTTTTCGTTTCTTTATTTACGCTCGACTGTCTATGATCTCGTGCAGGTCACTAAGGATTACAGACTGGCAAGGGTTTCTGGTCCATTGACATATAATGACATTACAACTGCTTCATCGGAGGGGAGGAGGGACATTTGGACAGACAGAGAGAGAGGCTGGGATGAAGCAGAAGCTATTGATACAGGTCAGAATAGAGCTCATGTACAACCATCAAAATTAAAACAACATTTCTGTCCCATCTGTTGCTGTAGGAGAGTTCATTTCTGGTTAGACTGAGCAGAAATGGACTCCACGTCTGCTCGATTGCAGCCTTAATAAAAACAAAACTGAAGTTCAAAAAGTTTAACAAGGTTGAGTCAGGTCCTCTGGACGGATTCGTTGTTGAAAAGTTTCATCTCTTATGAAAAAGACTTCTTCAGTCTGAGGAGCTGCAACAAACTGGTTCATCAGGGCACTAACGATCCGTCGTTAGGCTGCTGGTCCTCCAAAAGATGAAACGTCTCGACAAAGAAGGATCTGACTCAACCTTCTTAGATTCATCTCCCTGGATTATTGAGCAGCATCAGGATCAAGTTGAAAAAGATTTCAGTGAACTGCTATCATCTCACCTTCACCAACAAACCCTCCATCATTAGAAACCATCTTGATTGTCTCATTTCTTTGTGTTTTTCATCTTTACCTGTGTGGACATGAACTCTGACCTGCACGTCACCTGTCCCGGGCCTTTGAAACTCATGCTATCACAAAGAGAAAACTTCTTACAAATGTACTGGAACCAACAGGCGTCTTCCTGAGTTTTACTCTTAACAAAAAGGGAAACAACAACAACAACCTAAAGATATTTATATGATAAGGAACTCAAATAATTACATTTTTATTCATTTGGAGGCAAGTTGTTGCTCTAAAACCAAAACTAGATCTTTTAAAAACAACTGCTCTTATTTTGTTAAAAAGCAAATTGTTGGTGTTGGCAGAACTTCTTATCTCTTTGTATCACCATTTCTACACATTAACCCTTTGGTACCGCTTCACATTTGTTGGTGGTTTTGTGTGTGTCCAAAGCGTCCTGAGGAGTGTTTCTGGAGAAACAAGGTTTCAGTTCGACAAAATTTAAATCAACACGTCTGAATTAATTTCTACAATCAGATAAAGCCCCAGAAAACAGCTGGAACGTGTCGGGAGGATGAGTGAGCAGAGAGGACGTTTCACGTTTTATAGATGATGTTTGAGGTTGATGGAGAAGGTCTGAAGGAGCTGGACGTGCCTGGTGTGGTGGAGAAGATGTGACAGTCGTAGTGCAAGACAGGTACAATGATAGATGAGTGAGATGTGCAGTAGGAGGGGTGGTCCACATCAGGGATCAGATCTGGGACCCCTCCTGTTTAGCCAGCATCTGACTAGGCAGCAACACGAGGGAGTTTCTAAAGTGTCTCAAAATGTTTGTGGAGGTTCTCAATGTTCTCACGTTGAGTCTCAGAGGCTCGGTCTTATTTGTTTGAATTTTGAACAAGTTCAGAAAGTTTGTTCAGGGAACTGTTGCGAGTGTCTTGAACCCTTGTCAGATTACTCTCTGTCAAATCTAGAGAGCCAGAGCTGTGATTGGACACCTGCACAGGAGCTCAAAACGTCTGAGGATTAAATCCCAAATGTCTAAAAGAATTTAAAACGCACTGATGATAATTATTAAAGACTGGTCCTAACCTCCATCTCTTTATTTCTACAGTGTACTCCAGTAGACTAAATCATAACTGTGGGAGCCACTGCCAAGTTAAGAACAAAAAGCACCGAGGAGGGTACGATGTGGGCGGTAGCATAACGTGTTTGGCCTAGAAGAATGGTTTGAAAGTTGTGAAAACAATAAGCCGTGATGATCAAATTATATCGGTACAGCTTGGTGGTCACAAACACTGATTATAGTGAAACTGCGACAGAAACTTTGGTCATTTTCTCACAGTTGTGAGTCACCAGCTGGTCTCCAGCTGTTGCAGCCCAGTGAGGTAGAAGCAACTGGTAAGGCAAGAGTCTTCCTACACTACCAACGTTTGCAGATGACACTGTAGTAGTAACAAGTGGAAGAGAGCCTGTAGAGGTAGAGAGATGCTCCGGACAGAAGAAAGACCGAGTCTATGTGTGAGATGAAAGAGTGGAGGTACTAAAGGTGGATGAGTCTAAGAACCTGGGGTCAGACAGTGAATGTTCATGTATGAAGGAAGATCTACAGAGGGTTGGTGTAACGGAGGCAGATGTACTCTGCAGAGCTTCCTGTAGGCTGGTCTGAACATTGACACAACCTCTGAGGAACGTCCAGGCTGTAAGGAGGTCGAGGCGCCTGCAGGGAGGATCCATGTTCATGTCAGAGGTGGTGACTCATTAGGCTTCTTGAATCTAAAACCAAGCAGAAACTATCAGAAACTCTTCTTCTTGCTTTGTGCATGACCCCCTGAACACGTACAGTCTTTAGAAGCAGCAAGAGGCAGAAAGATTTAAAAAGCCCCCCCACTGGGAGCACTTATCAACAGAGCCGTTTGTTTTCAGAATTAATGGAGGCTTTCACACGGCTGCTGTTTTCTCGTCTCCTCTTGCATCACCGTCCGTCCTTAACGACCGGCTGAGGTTTAATCCCAGGCATTTATTTATTTGGGCTAGGCGCCAACTTGACACTTGTGAAAACATATTTTAATGAGGTGCCAGTCTGTGGAAACAATAACCAGGGCTGAGATGTTTTAATTGGCTCAGACAGCAGCTCTGTGAGACTGGAGGGGGATCATTCAAACACCGTCAGGGCTGCTGCTGCAGCAACACGCCGTCCTCTCAAAGGTTCAGACAACAGCTGCTAAACCTCAGCTCTTTAATCCCACCCAAGTGTTGGGATTAAAGTTCACGGAAAGTGCTTTTTGCACAGCCTACCTCAGTATACGAGGTGTTTCTGGACCACTCGAGACCACTTCACACGTTTTATTTAGCTCCAGCTTCAAAGTAGATGCTTCAACGGGGCCTCTGGAGTGACGTAAAGGGTGGTCATCGTTCCAGACGTAGATGAACGTTGATGGGCTGAACAAACGAACGCTCATCCAGCTGCAGTTTTAAAACAGCATCCATATTAATGAAGTAGCTCCGTCCAGTCTGAGGCCATGGTCCTCAGTCAGAGGGTGGAGTGCTCTCTTCAGGTCGAGGGTGAGGTTCTGCCAGAACATGGAGTCTTGTTTGCTTTTGATGGGTTTTCATCAAAAAATGAGTAAAATCCTTCTCTTTCTCCATTTGAGCTCCTCTTTATGCTTTAGGTTGTGTCTCGGTGAGCTGGAGGGTCAAACTGTGAGAAAATGAACATTTGTGTTGCAGACGTCCTGAATGAACGCTGGTCACCGGCCGTCAGAGCTAAAAACAAGCAAAGCTGTCTCTGTGGTTACAACCACTCCACACAGGTTGGTGTTTAATAAAACAGTTTCAAATGCCGACGTTCTGCTTGAATCTTGTGACCAGTGAGCCGTGCAGCCACACTGTGCACAGTGAAGTTTAGAAATTACAGCCCGTCTTTGTGCACGGCTTGGAAACCTGTGCTCCTGGCTGTTCTGTGGCCCACCTCCACAGCCCTGGAGAACATTTGAGAACTAGAGGAGGACAGGTTTAGAGCGAGGTTTTGATGTGGTCTTTAGACGTGTTGGAGACTCGTGCAGATCTCTGACTGCTCAGAGAGGATTGTGAACGTTGATATACATTTCAGAGACTCCCTTGCTCATGCTGTTGCCAACTAGCCGCAGTGAGATTCGGCCTTTAGTGTTGATCAAGATGTCTGATCCAGCTGAGGGACAAGGAAGTCTTTGAACTTGTTCAGCTTTTGTTTTTGACTGTTCTCAGAGATCGATGAGGTGCAGGTCTATAAACCAGACCTCCTTTAACAGAATGGAGGACAGATGAGTGAGAAGTATCTGTGACTAACATTGTTGACGTGAACCTGATGCTGGTGCCAAACTGGAGACCTCACGAGCCTGTTGGACAGTGATCGGTTGCTTTTTCATTCCCCTAAAAACAGCCGGCTGCAGCAGCCACAACCAGACGTGCAGAGAATCTGGACTCAGACCCACCAGAGTCTTGTTTAATATGCCACTCACGCCTTCCAGACACCCCCCCCCCCTTTATCTTCCTATAACCCAGAGTACTGAAGCAGGCCTGCAGTTCAACACAGAAACACTCGAGTGTCTATTAATGCCTAACAAGTATGCATGGCTGCAATCAGCAGGAGATGTCGAGTCAGCCGGTGTTTGATTAAATTGTTCTGATAGAGAATCAGTTCAGCGATGCTGCTGCGTCGTGTGTGTCCACTTCAAGGGCAGGGAAGAAACACACACCGCAGAGAGGGAAAGAACCCGGAAAACTTCAGATAAACCCAAAGTAAAAGGACCTGAGAGCTACACATACTGCAGCCAGGGAAGTACCAAGGAAGTACTCTGTACGTACCGGCTGGATTATGTGCTGCTACTAAAGACGCATCATGTTGGATGTAAAGAAAAGCAACCGGGCCGCTCTGCAACAACCTCCAGTCCGTTTGGCACCAGGTCGTTTGTTTCCTCCACACATCCTACATGTAATACTCACTGGCCAAGTTTGATTTCAAACTCCAGACACAGACTGGTTTCAGGGGCCCCAGGTCCCACTGGGCTCTTCAAACCAGATCCTAAACAGAACCGGTCTGTCAGCCGGTCCATCCATCCAGAAACCAATGCCTGATTAAGAACTCAGAGCACCAGCAAAGCTGAACCAGTCTGAGAAACCGGCCCGTCGCCAATCTCAGCCTCTCTGTCCCTCCTCTCCTCCCCTCCCCCATGTCTCCCTCTGTCCTCCTCCACCCCCCCACTCCTACTCTTATAGGACAAGGAGGTGAACCTGGAACAGGTGCATCGTCGTATGAACAGTCTTTTGGACGAGGACTTGGTCCACAAGCAGATCCCCGGCCCCTCTATCGAGATCTCTGCGCTGGACATCGGCAGCATGCAGCCCAGCCAGGCGTCCCTGGTGCCCGGCCCGGAGTCCAGGCGGGACTACCCGCCCTCGGGCCTCGCTGTGACCACCTACCTGCCCGGGGAGGGGGGGCCACCTCCCCCGCTTCCCCATCCTCACCATGGGGGGACCCTAGGCAGGACACTGCCCCCATCCCAGGTCCCTGGCAGCACCACGTTGCCCCCGCACCACCCGCTCAGCAGCACCATGCAATGCAAACACAGGGCCCCCAACGGGGGGCTGTTCCGGCAGAGTCCTGGCAAGATGCCAATGTCCTACCAGGCAGTCTCCGGAGGACCCAGACCCGAAGCCATTGATCCCTCCCACAGTACGTCCATATAGACGTCGAGGTGGGGGTGGGGGTGGGGGTGGGGTGGGGGGACTCAGAAAGACAAAACTGATGTACAAAGATTTTATATCGAACCGTCGGTTCAGAGAAGACGAGACGTTTGACTACTGGGTTCCTGGACGGGTGTAACTTTTCTCCTGTACATTTCTGTAAATATCAGGACAAGTGAAGTCAAAGTGTATTTTGAATATTCTTAAATTTTGAAGTTGACTTATAAAAACAAAAATAGATAAAAAATATAAATATATATATATATATACACACATTGATGAAAAGTTCTGTTTAAATGGCTTTGTAAATTTTCTTCAATTAAATCGATGACGCGGATTTCATTGTGATTGTTTTCTAAGTGCCGAACTCAAAAGATGTCTCCACAAGTCATCGATGTAAACCACTACCCATGATGCACTGCTGTAGGGACGCACCTCTGTACCAAACCTATAAACAGTCCATCATCAGCATCGGGTGGAAAGAATCACTTTTTCCCACGTTTGTATTAAAACATAAAACAGACCTTGTATTTTTTCAGCTGAATCGACTTTTTGTTCACGTCGTCTGTAAAATGTTTCAGTTTTTCTTTCTCTAAATGAATTATTTTTACTTTGTGTTCGTTTTTTTTTTTTAAGAAGGAAGCCCAGAAGAGCCGAAGGAGAAACTCTTCGGCTGTGTTCACTCAGTTTGGCTGTAAGTCCAGCAGGGACGTCGAGCAGATGTTGGTCTGAACAGTGCAACATATTTTAGTATTATAAAAATAATGATTTATACTAAATGTGAGTTTACGCTGGTATTTTTAAAGAAAAATAAATCTTTGAACAATCGGACCCTGTTGCTGCAGCTCAACCCTCCTGCTGTCCTTGGGTCAAAACGTCCCAGAAGACCTCAGTTTAAAAACTCGGGACTTGTGGGTCGTTTTGACCCAAGAGCAGCAGGAGGGTCCATTTTAAAGAACTCTTTAAAAGCCGGTCCAAAAAGACGAAACGAGAGCGTCTAAACTGAACGTTCTGCGGTGAGGTCGACGCTGAGAGAAATTTAAATCCAGACGCCATTTTTGCCGTGCTCCAAGTGTTTGGTTAAATCATGTGATCTGGACAGTTTATGGAAGAGATGTTTGGTCTTTCACGTGAAAGACTTCATCAGTCTGAGGCCTGCCACCTGGATCGGTCTTATAAATAGAAGCTCCTTGATGTTTCAAGCCAGCCCTGTGTGGAGTTCACAGAACTGCTGGAAGAACATCTGAGCAGAACCTCTTCCTTCCAGCCATCTTCACCCTTCATTTATCAAAACCTTCATGCCTGCCATGACTATTCAGATATTAAAATTTATTTAGCCGTTCTGTTGAAAAGAACATTTTTTTTTTTTTTTAAGGACTTTTGACTTGTAGTAAATGTTGGACTCAACTGGTTCCGCTGCTTTTTGTTTGACTCCATCTTTTATTGGGACCAATTCATTTCAGTTTATTTATAAAGCGCCAAATCACAACAAGGTTGTCTCAGGGAACTTTACCAATTGTCTTTTATGTGAATGTTCCTGTAAAGTTCTCTATCTAAGGAATCCAGCAGACGAGTTGAATCTTGGCCTCGTTGCAGTCTCCCATCCTGAGCAAGCACAGTGGAGACAGTGGAAAGAAAAACTCCCTTTTAAAAGGGACCAATCAGCTGGTTTCTATAAACTGCAAGCTTTCTGCTAACGGCCGCTTCATAACTCACTGTGAGGCGTCTGGATTCAATCGACTGTTCCTGCTTTGATTCGGACTCAGTTTTACAGCTTTGAGATGACGGCCACGATAAACTGAACAGAAGATAGAACTCGTTACAATAAGACCGGACACTCAGAGATCATCTTTCACAAAGTACACCAGCAATGCTGTCTACAGGTTCTGTTCCTGTGAGTATTTACAGGTGCTGGTCATTAAACTAGAATATCATAAAAAAGTTGATTTATTTCAGTAAATCCATCCAGAAAGTGAAACTTGTATATTATATTCATTCATTACGCACAGACTGATATATTTCAAATGTTTATTTCTTTAAATGTTGATGATTAGAACTGACAACTAATGAAAACCATTCATTAGTTCAAAACTTTTACAGTGAAACCCCTCTGGGCTCTGACTGCCCCACTCTTCTGTTTGCCTCTCGTCTAACGCGTTTGTTCTGGGATAATGGATCAAACGTATTCGCAGTCGCTCTCCTGCTGTAGATCTTGTTTTTGTTGCTCGTGTGTTCAAATCAGGAGCTTTTATTGCCTCTTTAGCCAAATGAAACTTCTCAAACATCTGCAGGAGGAAACGTATTTAAATGAAGGAGGACGCTGCAGCGGAGGGACTGATCATAAAACGTCACTTTGGACGTTTTCAGCTCGTTAGTGGTTCCATGTTTACATCACAAGGTTCCAGGTAGTTTGTTGTCGACCTTAAAAACTGCTGTGAACAGTCTGAGCTAGTTCTCGTTAAAGAAGAACCTTTTTAGACACAGAACTTGGAGCAGCTGGACTTCTGATGAGGAGGGGGGACGGAACGACAGCTCCTGTTCCCACCAGTCATTCCTGATGGTGTCCATGATCACCTGAGGGCATGACGGAGGACGCCATCATCCACAGAGCTGGGGGGCTGACCTGAGCTGCTCGGGAGGACATATTCCCACATCGTTTGTCTTTTTGACTGAATTAATCTGAGCCTTTACAGAAATCTGTTTTCTACAGGAACACGTTTCATAAGAGCCATTAATGTGCAACATGGGCTTAACGAGCGCGGTTCTCCTTCAGGAGCGCGGTTCTCCTTCAGGGGCGCGGTTCTCCTTCAGGAGCAGCGGTTCTCCTTCAGGAGCAGCGGTTCTCCTTCAGGGGCGCGGTTCTCCTTCAGGGGCGCGGTTCTCCTTCAGGGGCGCGGTTCTCCTTCAGGGGCGCGGTTCTCCTTCAGGGGCGCGGTTCTCCTTCAGGAGCGCGGTTCTCCTTCAGGGGCGCGGTTCTCCTTCAGGAGCGCGGTTCTCCTTCAGGAGCGCGGTTCTCCTTCAGGAGCGCGGTTCTCCTTCAGGCTGTTTGGAAACACGCCGCAGGTTTTCAGGAGATGAGCGACCTTCAACGACCTGGAGGAGGAAATGATCAGGACTTTTAGGGCTTCATGATCCAAACGTGACCTGGAGGTGGAACCAGTTTCATGTGACAGAAAACACACGGGCTAGAGTTCTGGGGTTCCTGTTCCACGCTCGGGTCACTGAAGAGTTTAACGTGTTTTCTGTGACGGACGTTTGGGATTGAAAACATGTTTTATTTTTAAAAAGTGAAATGAGGTCATGTGGACGGATTCTTTTTGGGAGAAACATTTCATCTGAAAGACTTCTTCAGTCTGAGGCCTGCAACAGGATCTGTTGTAGAGGTCACCCCCTGGATGTTTCAGCCAGCTGCTGTGGAGTTCACAGAAACTGTCCAACTTGCTGCTCACACCAACAGTCTGAGGACACCAAGGACAAAGAGGTGCAGAAAAACTAAAGATCCGTTGTTTTGGACGGATCAGCCCAAACTGAACCGCTGCTCCACGTTCAGGAGAAACACCTCAAGAAGCTCCATCTTTGTCTCCAGCTGCACTCAGCAGATAAACGTCTCCATGAGAAGAAAACCGGCGCCGGTCCTCTGCTCTTCAGCTCCGACACAATCGACGCCGAGCGGAGACGGCCATGAAGACGTCTGAGCAGCTGTCGCCTCCATCTACACATCGTTTTTAATCTGAAAGCTCAGAGCGTGGAGATAATCTCCCACACGTCATAATCTGCTGTTGTGTTTGGTCTGAACCCAGATCTTCATCCTACACGTGATCTACTCATCTTCAACAACCTTTCATGTTCTGCTTTCATTCATCTCATCCGTGAATCCCTGCAGCAATTTATTGGCTCCAAATATGGACATCCATCCTAAAGTCCCCCCCCCCCCCCCCCCCCCCCCCCCCCCCCCCCCCCCCCCCCCCCTGCCCCCTCGGACACCCCCACCCCGACCTGCCTGTGAGATAAAGGCTCTCGCAGTAGTTGCGTGGTAACGGTGAAGCACCACGGTCTGGATCAGTGGGAAGCTGCTGAAGGTCCAGCCGCCCTCACAGACTAATCCCAGGTTTTCACTGAAACAAGAGACGGCAGGAGCTGGACGGTCCTGCTGCGCCTGAACGCATCTGATGAGTTCAAAGAGTATTTGATGTCAGCCTCAGCAGAGCATCCAGAAAGTGCCACAGCGCTTCACTTCTTCCACATTTGATGTTGCAGCCTTATTCCAAATTGTTTTAAATTAATATCTTTCTTCGGAATTCTGCACATGATGACAGTGAGAATAAAGAGTCGAGATATTTATTTTTTTTACATTTTTGCAAATTTTTTAAGAATAGAAAACTAAAAAAAAAAAAAAAAAAAAACACATTTACGTAAGTATTCACAGCCGTGGAGCTTCTAACTGGGCCTTCCTGAAAGCAGAGAAGAAACCCAAACAGGACTCCAGTCAGCCATCAGGTGAAAAGGAGGAACCCAGACCCAGACCAGTGGTCATTCCAGATGTTGAGGGAGTATCAGAGAAACTGAGACGTTTATTTTCTAAACATAACGTCCCAGTGGCTTTTAAACCCCAAAATACATTAAAGACTGGTTCATCCCAAAGATCCAGTCCCCCGGCACAAACAGAGTAATGTTGTGTATGTTGTTCAGTGTCAGGAGGGTGATCAGTCTTACATCGGGGAAACAAAACAGCCACTGGCCAAAAGGATGGACCAGCACAGAAGATCAACATCATCAGGCCAGGACTCTGAGGTCTACACTCATCTCCAGGCCAGCGGTCACTCTTTCAGGGATGAAGATGTTCACATCCTGGACAGAGAGGAACGATGGTTTGAGAGAGGAGTAAAGGAGGCCATCTTTGTGAAAAGAAATCGTCCATCATTAAACAGGGGTGGAGCCTCCAGGTTCAACTGTCCCCCTCTTACAATGCTGTGATTGCTAGTATCACTCAGCCCTCTGTGAACAGTAAACAGCCATCAGGTGCTAATGATCCATTGTTAGGCTGATGGTCCTTCTTGAGCATGTGATCAGCTGGTTTTGGTTGTCAGCAGCAAACTGGTTGATCCACTCTGAGAAGGTGCTATTTAAGAGACTGAGCTGAATACAGCACCTCAGACTGAGGAAGTCCTCAGGATGAGAGACGAAACGTTTCTACAAGAAGAATCTATTCAATTTTTTATTATTTATTATTCAATCTATTAATTCTATCAGTCAATTTCGTTGACTGGAAGTGAAGTTAATCCAGAGAATCCACCTGCAGGCGGAAAGACAACGTCACAAACGTGTTGAGAGGGAACTTCCTCTTTGTTCATTTTGTTTGTTTGTTTGTTTGCAGCGCCAGAAAGTTTTGTTTTTTAAACTATGATGTTGATGAAGATGGTAATTGTGACGATGATGATGATGGTGAGTCACTTGATGTTACTGGATTAAATGACTGAATTTGTTGAACAGTTTATTAAACTGGTACATTATACACAATCTGAACAGAGACTAAAGTCAGCCGAACCTTAGCTAAAAGCTACGTTTAGTAAATTGTTAAGTGAGCCAGTAGCTAAAGGCCCGTTGTAGCAGAACTGTGGACACCCAGAGACCAAAGCCCCACCCCAGACCAGGAGCAGCCTGAAGCCGTTCAAGCTGCTCCTGCAACAAGACCCAGCTCTTGATTCAGTTCTGCAGAGACCAGATAGTCCACCCAACTCTCCCCCGGTCACCTCAGAAACCAGATTTAAAGTAATGCCACCACCTGGTACCATATGGGGGTACGAAGTGACCTGATCTTTTTCCATCCAGCTGCTCAGACACCGGACCACTTGTTCGTCGGTCAGCGACGCCAGCGTCACATTCTGTTCCGCCTCTGTGCAAAGATGAATCGTTTCCAAAGACAACTTGATTATTTAGGATGAATCAGATTTCCAGAGCACCTTGAAAGCAGCAGACGTGTTCCCTTCATGCTTGTATCAACACTGAGGATATAAAGTGTCTAAAAATGGTCCAGATCCTTCACAGAAAACTGGAGTTTTCTACAATTTGCCACGGAGTCCTGCCAGAGCTGGCAGCAAGCGCCTCTCTGCAGCAGCAGTCATTAAGGAGATAAAAAGCCATCTATTGTCCTTGAGCACCCTGAGACTTATTACGAGCTCTATTCTTGGAGGAAAAAGTGCCTCTTGCAGCGCGAGTGCCCAGATTCAGTGGTGTCAGTCATTTGCAAGTGAAAAGGTGATATATCAAGGAGGATAATGACCAGGCTTAAAGACGAGGAAGCAGCAGAGGGGGAGCATGATGAGCCGTATAATTAGCCTGTGTGTGCGTGTGTGTGTGCGTGTGTTACCTGCAGTTATGTGCTCAGGTGTTCGAGCTGCACACAATAAATCAGACAGATTATGGCCGACCAACAAATGAAACCCAAGCTGCCATTGTCACATAAAAACAATCCAATCAGCACAAACTCATAAGAAATTTTCCCCCGATGTCTGAACACACAGGAGAGTTGTCTCAAGTGGCACAAGCTGGACTTTAATCTGCATCAAGTTTAAAATCGTTGTCCAGCCTCACGTCCAGGTTAGCTGCTGTCTCTGTCAGATGACGACATGTTCTCCTGTATCTCGGTACAATGATGATAAAGCTTATTCTGATTCTGATGATGTGTTAAAGGGCCCAGATCATCATGGACTTTGGAACCGGCGCTGGGCTTAAACCACAAGACCTCGATCTTTTCCTCATTAAAATGTAAAAGTTCTGTGACATCCATGCTCCGACTTCTGACATACAGTCCAGGAGTTGTTCCAGAGTTCTGCTTTTGTTCTAATGGCACACAGATTTGGCTGTCATCAGCATAAAAATGAAAAGTAGCACCATGTTTTCTGGAGAGTTTCTGTGAATGTTTCTGTTCAGTGCCCTGAGATGACTTCTGTCGTGACTTGGAGTTACATAAATAAACTGAATTAAATATATCTCAGATGGGGTAAAAAAAAATGGAAAACAGAAGGGGGCCAAGTATAGATCCCTGAGGTACTCCACATGTGTGAGGTGCTACAGAAGACTCAACAGCTCACAGAAGCTTCTCTCAAGACCTCTGTTTTTAAGATGATTAAAACATGAAGCAGCTCAGTCAGAAGCTGCTAAATCGTTTCACCTTAATTTTCTATTTTTAATAAAAATACTAAAATCGCAACAAATCTCTTTCATATTGTCATAACGGAGTCTTGTGGGTAGAATTTTGAGGAAAGAGAATAATTGAATGCAGTTTGGAATACAGCAGTAACGTAACGTGGAAAAAGCTGTGAATGGTTCTGGATGCTCTAATTCTACGTGAGCGTCTTGATGTAGACAACTTGTTGAAGGTCACCTGGAGCAGCTGAGCAGGTCAAAGGGATTCCAGTGACGTTAAACTTGATTGTAACCGTCTGTTCACAGAAAACTCAGGAAAAGACAAACCACGATGGGATGCCTTGTTGGGGTCAGAGGTCAGAGGTCAGGCTGGTTCAAGACGACCTGTTCCAGCAGAGACCACGTCTGAAAGAACACCGACCATAAAGCAGAAGATCTGCAGCAGATCACACCAGGAACCACCTCCAGCCAACAGGAAGCAGAGCTTCACGCAGCTTCACCAGGACACAACTAAATTCACTGGACTCCAGTGGCCCCCACTGCGCTCTACAGGGGGGGGGGGGACAGAGCAGACCACCTGCTGAGGAGACGGAGGTCTTTAGGAGTCCTGAAGACCTCTGTTGACTCTGTGGTGGCATCAGCCATCTTCTACTCTGCTGGAGCAGCAGCTTTTCTACAGCTGAGAGGAAGAGGTTAGAGAAGCTCATCAGGAAGACGAGCTCCGTCCTAGGATGTCCCCTGGACCCACTGCAGGTGAGACAGAAGACTCGTTGGACAATGTGTCCCACCCCATGAAGCTGTCCCAGAACAGAGAGGTCCTTCAGGGACAGACTGCTGCACCAAAGGAGCGTCGTCCCAAACAAACTCAAGAAGTGTTCACATCCCTGCCGTCACGTGCACACGTTCATTTCTGGGACATAGTGTGTTTTCTTACACGTGCACATGCTGTAAATTCTTTAAGCTCCTCAGCTCACGTCTCTTGGATCTGGGTGTGATTTCAAAAACCGCGCAGAACTTTGTTCTTATGAAACTCTTCGGTGGTTTTCTGCTTTTCCCTTCGTGTCTACCTGTCCCCTTCCTGCTGGTCCACCTGAATGTCCCACTGAGGGACAACAAAGGTTAATTCTATGATCTCAGTCCAGTGCAGAACCTCTGGACCAAGATGTCAACAAGAAAGAAGACAAAAGAAGGTCCAATTAGAAAGGAGGACGTAAAGTGGTCGGTCAGTGAGCGAATGTTCCTGGTTAGCAGCTCAGGAAACTACTGGTCCAACACCAGGTCCAGCTTCCTGTACCTGTACGATTCCAACGAGAAGGTGCTTTTATCTGGGGGGGTCTTCATGTCAGCAACACAACCCTGTTCTGTTCGGACTCCAGCAGGACATCCAGATGCTTCACTGTCAGAATCCCTGAAAGCAGAAGAAGAAAGTCATGAGTAAAATTAAAACTAAAATCATTTTAAGAACAAACAATTTAACCCTTTAAGACACGGGTGCCCAAAGTGTGGCCCGAGGGCCATTCGCGGCCCTAGGAGTGATTTCATGCGGCCCACAGCTGCACTTTAAGAATGGTACCATCAGGCTGAAGAGGTCGATGCAGACGTTCTGCAGATTAGTTGATAATCCTCTTTTTTATATCAAGTTTAGGTTTAACAGCAAAACTGATCTTCTCAAAATGAGCAATATTAAACAAAATACAAACTTTTGGCTGAAATCTTTTTATTTTCACTTCATGGTACAACCAAAAACCTTCAGACCAGAAAGAGACTTTTAGATAATGATTCATAACTTGTCTAAATATTTGTGGATAAAATAACCAAGAGGGAAACTGGACATTTTTAAATGAATAACGCGTGGTATCATCTGCATACGAGTTGATCAACTTTATCAAACCTTCTATGGATCTGTTGCAGCGACTGACAACTGGACAACTTCAACGAGTTGATCAACTTTATCAAACCTATGGATCTGTTGCAGCGACTGACAACTGGACAACTTCAACGAGTTGATCAACTTTATCAAACCTATGGATCTGTTGCAGCGACTGACAACTGGACAACTTCAGCCTTTTGGGTCGTCCATGGTCCAAAAGGATCGACCCCCTTTTAAAATGACACTCAAATGACACTTTTGTTTCTGAGAACAGACTAAAATTAATTTTACAAACACAAGAAAACAACAAACAGAGACAACAAATCAAATCCTTTTTAATAAAAATATAAGTTTATTGTTTCTGAGTCTTTTAACGTTTTGGATCTAAAACAACTTAAAACTTTCTCCACAAAAATTAATAAACTTTTGTCTTTTCTCCAAAATATTGTTCATATTGTTCACTCGTGTTCCCACGAGTCCTTCATCGGGATCATCTGGATAGTTTTGGCCCACAGATGAAAGCGTATGGACACCCCTGCTCTAAGGCCGTCAGTCCCACGCGGGAGTGTTTGCTGTCACTCCCTGACAAACGCTGTGATTGCGCAACACTCAGCCAACCGTCTGTTACTTTGTTTTGTGGCTCCCTGGTTATTCTTTAAACCGAGCAGAGACACGAGTTCTACGAGCCTGGACCCGTGACAGGTCAGTCAGACCCCTTCAAGACTCTGAGGCAGGAGCCAGGACGTTCCAGTGAAGTAATCACACAAACAAGCAGAGGAGCAACAGCTTGAAAGGTCTGAAGTGGTCCTGGTGTCTGACAGACCCAAACCCAGGATCTCACCTGGCCGGGCTGTTGGACGCAGCTCACAACTAAAAACTAGGAAACAAAGTCAAACAGATGTTGCTCTGCTGTCTTACAAAGCCCCGGCATCATCGGGGCCAAAATTCACACAGGAAGTCATAAATATAATGATGTCATACACTCCATGTGAAGAAGATAAACCAGAGTCTTCGTCAGTGATGAAGACTCAAACACGATGAAGAAAATTGGGCCAATTCAAGCTTTTCATCGTAAAATCTTCTTCACATCATGTTAACCTGCCGCTTCGTGCCGTTCCACCGGGGAGCCTCTGTGATGCGATGGCAGTTGCCATGGAGACAGCCGATGTTCAGAAGTAATTCAGCCGATCAATATTTGCCGAGAGAAGATGAATGAGGCTGTAAGACGTGAACGTAAAGGATGTAGGATCGTGTTCGACCAACAGCTGGGAGGTAAATGTTCTTTCACAAGCAGATCAAAGACGGCTGGAGAATAACGAGGCGGAGACATGGGAGAAACCTCGTTTCAGAACTGTCCGCTCCTCGGAAACAAAACCCAAACAAGTGAGGACCGAGGAGGTTACCGCTACTGTCCTGGAACTAAAACTTTTTAAATGAGCCAAAAAATGTGGCTGTTTGGTTTTATTGAGATCAAAGACTGGAGCTGGAATCATGTCCAACTCAGCTTCTTCTCCAACACAACAGACCGGAGCAACGTTCTCATTACTACAGACAAGGCCCCAAAGTGTCAGTCCATCTCCCGTTCCGTCCTCCCGTGACTCAGGACGGAGGCAGACTCACCTCTGACCCACATGGACCGTTCCATCTTCGTTCAGTTAGAAACAACAAGTGAGAGACGGCTCGTCATTTTAAACTTTAACATTTTAAACAAACTCTGAGAAGATGACGAGTGATGATGAAGACGACTGAGGAGCAGGAGCTGTTAAATGAGAGTCCTCAGGAGACGAGTTTCAGTCTGACTCATGGGCTGCTAGGAGGAGGAGGAGGAGGAGCAGCTGCGGGCGTAGTTCTCTTAATAATTACATCCCAGGTACCGAGCCTGACGGAGGCGGAGCAAACCCAAACAACGATGGAACACGTAAGATCACCCGCCGCCTCGACAGCTGGGTGATAATGTAAAGGCCTGTTTGTCTGTTAGGAGAATACCTCGTGAACACAGTAATATTTATAAAACACAAACCGCTCGGTGAGTCCAGCTGAAAGGTAACGTGGTAGTAGCTGAGAGTCCTTCCCAACACAAGCTCTGAGCACCAACACGTTGGACAAGATCTGAGGTTCATTGTAAAAGATTATCAGACGAGTCCTTCAGACCCCTCAGATCCTCTGAAGAACTGGACCTGAAGTCAGAACCAGAACCCTCAGCTGGTCTCTCCTGTGGACCTGAGACCAGCTGAGGGTTCTGATGGTCTGAAGTCCAACACCTGTTCAGTCTGGACTTTGATTTATTTTAGATAGATTAGCCCTTTGTATTAGTTTGACTTTTGTATTTTATTCTTATTAAATGTCAATTAATCTATTTGTTTTGTTTAGTCGACTACTGTTATAGATTTTATTTATTTATTTTCTCTCCTCTCAGTTTTAGTAATCTTTGTTTTTATATTTCTTTCCAGCGTTTCCTCACTCCCTCCAGTCCCAGTAAACAAATATTTACAACTTTTGGAAACAAGCAAACGGCTAAAAAGAGCGGAAAGCTGTAGCAAGCTGAATGTTAGCTTAAAGTAGCTAAAGGTTAAAATCTTGAGCCACCAAACAGCTAAAAAGTAGAGAAAGATGTCAGAAGTAGCATGAAAAGTCAAACGGAGCTCGTTTCTGAAGGAAGTGAAAAAATCTCAGAGCTTTTTAACGAACACTTCATTTGTAAACGTTGTTCTTCTTTCGGCTGCTCCTTCTTCAGGGTCGCAACAACAAACAGACTCTCATGAAGACTTGTGGTTGTTTTTACACCGGATGTCCTTCCTGATGCAACCACAGACACCGAGCTACCACAGCCTCTGTGGAGCAGAGAGCTGCATGTAGGACGCCTGAGGAGCAGATGGTGGGGGTTTAGAGCCTTGCTCAAGGGCCCAGAGTGGGACGAATGAGGGCGGAGGCAGGTGTGGGTGTTTCACCTCTTCCACCCACATTTTGATGTCATCTGTCTGGGGAGTTGAACCAGCGACCTTCCAGTCACCGGCTCGCCTCCTCTAACCTCTGCACCACTGCTCCCCTAGAGACATTCTCTGTAAACAAACGGAAATATTGTGAAAAGTATTAACGGGACAAAAACCACAATCTCTGGTCCTGCAGTTTTCTGAAACGACACTTCCTGCTGCTCGTCTTTCACTTCCTGCTACTCGTTTTTTATTTCCTGTCGCTCATTGTTCACTTCCCACTGCTAGTCATTCACTTCCTGCTGCTTGTCTTTTACTTCCTGCTGCTCGTCGTTCACTTCCTGTCCCTCCAGCCTCAGGTCCAGAGGTCTCGTGGTTCATGGTCAGAACTGGATCTGTCCTGTTGAGAAGGAGCTGAAAGTTCCTCCTCTGGATGTTGAGTCAGAACCTCGGACCTCCCGTCACGTGGACACAGAACTTCTGCTTCCTGCTGATTCTTGCGTTCTGTCGTGTTGTCCAAGTGTTCTCACGGCAGCGGCTTCAGCTGCCAGCTCCGGTCTCACCTCCCCACTCCCTCAAAGTCTCACTTCCTGTTCCTCCTTCCTGTCTGAGTGGTGAATCGACCTGACAGCGTCGCCTCCTCCTCCGTGAGCCTCTCCTGCTCCTCACCTCCTCACCCGGCTCCATCCATCACTCCGCAGCGCCGCTCCCCTCTGAAGGCGATGACCTTGCTGTTGTGAGTCATCTCCATCCTGACAGCTCCTCCATGTTCCTCCTGCGTTCTGCTGCTCCTGTTTACCTCGCTCCCGTCACTCCTCATCCTGCCTCTGCGCTCTAACCTCAAACTGTCACCTCCTCACCCCGCTCCGTTTGTCTCAGCGCCTGACTCTCCTCCTCCTCCTCCTCCTCCTCCTCGGTACGATGACCTTCAGCCAGAAGAGTCTCTGCTCCTGTTCCGTCCACTGTGGTCAGTCCTGCAGGACATCGGAGGACTTCTCTGACCTGGTCTGGATCAGATCAGTCTCAGAAAAGTTTGTAGAAACGTTGAAATACAAACATTTCTTTAACTTCCTGTCGGGAGTCGGTCCGGCCTGCAGGTGAACTCACTGGTTTCAGTCAGTTCACGATGATTCGCTCGTTTGTTGCTCTGAACGACAACTTGAAGGCTCCAAACGTGGATTTTTATGATGACGCGGGTCAGAAGATCAGTGTGGGGTCATTCTCCTGCGGTCATGATGTGTTCTTTAAATGCATCATTCAAAACGTCAAACGATGAAGCAGATCGACAAAATGAAGATTCTTCGTCTGCGCTCAGTTTTTATTTTAATCATTTTATTTTTATTATTATTCTCCATTTTTTATGATTTTCAGGAGTAATTATTTTAAACGCGCTCAAAGACGATCATAATTTAAACTTCCTCCCAAACAGCTCAGAACGTAGTTCTGGTGTTTACGTTCAGACTCTCAGCTGTGACAGAGGAACTCTTATTTTGACGAGTACTGTACATCCAAGCTTTATTTTGAAACTTAACTTACAACTTTTTGAAAGCCGCTTCTCTGACCGACTGGAAGTCACCGAGCGTGTGGACACGCTGCACTCACACGGGATCTGAAAGAAGACGTCAAGTCGCTCCAGGTCATTTGAGATTAAATTTAAATCTGTATATAAAAATAAAACAGGAAAACTTTCCATTTGAGAAGCTGCGTGGATTTAAAGAGTTACTTCTCACCGAACACACAAAGAAGTCTGGTCCAACAGAAGGTCACAAAATGGAGCTGGAGGTCGCTGGAGTTGGCTGGAGGTTGTTGGAGGTCACTGGAGGTCGTTGAAGGTCACTGGAGTTGGCTGGAGGTCACTGAAGGTCATTGGAGGTCACTGGAGTTGGCTGGAGGTCGTTGAAGGTCACTGGAGGTTGTTGAAGGTTGCTGAAGGTCACTGGAGGTCATTGGAGTTCACTGAACACCTGGCCCGGTGCTGCGGCGCCTTCACCTCCAAATCTTCCTTCTGTCCCGACATGTTCACCTTCGGAACCACCAGAACCAAGTCCAAACACGTGGTGACTGTGAGGATGATGCTCAGCTACTACCAGCTCCTGCAGTTTTAGCTCGTTGTTGGCGAAGCTCGTTCTGCTCGTGTCTTGGACAGCAGCCAACAGTCAGTGATTTTATTCCTGTCGAGGTGTTTGTTGCTACAGACAACAAATGATCGTTAATCTGTTCGTCACACCACGATTCTGTCTCAGCAGTCTGAACGTCAGCACGCCTGGGGGGGGACATCTCTAAATTAATCACAGTGTGGGCGCCACTCGTCCTTTCCCTCCGTTTTGATAACTAAACTTCTCCCAACCCCTGCTGCTGATTAAAGTCCCGTTAGCTGCGGTTAATTAGTTCACCCTCTGAGTTCAGACTCTGAAGGATCACAGCTCTTCACGGGGGGTTTGTGGAAACAGCGAGCCCCCCAGGACCCGCCGAGTTCATGTGACTCACAAGTTTTAACAAATTTACATTTCCTGTGGAAATGAAGAGCGCTGCTTTGAGTTGACAGAAGCTAAAAGAAGCAAAATGTTGGTTAAAGGGGGCACAGTGCCCGCCGAATGTAACAAGACATCAGCTAAATGCTAACTAAAAGGAGCAAAACACAGGCTAACAGTAGCAAAATACTGGCTGAAAGCTAAAAGTGGTAAAATACTAGCCCAAAGCTGATAAGAGTAAAATGATAGCTTAAAGCAGCAATAGGCTTATAAGCTAAAATAAGCAAAATGTTATTTAAAAGTAAAGGCTAGCTGAAAGCTACTAGTAGTATGAGAAGACAAAAACCAAGCAGAAGCAGATGATTTAAAAACTGCAGCGATACAAACTTTTTTTACAGAAATGTTTGTAAATTGAATGTCTTTTTTGAAAAACACAAATGAATAAATAAACATTTTAGCAGCCATTTCCTGAATGAGCCGAAGTTAGCTTAGCTTCGAGGCTGATTGATTCTCGTCTCATTTCTGAAAGTCTTGCCTTTTTGTTAGTTTTAAGACCGACTCTTAGATTTTCTCTCCACTTGGAGTTTCTCCTCTTTAGGACGGATTCTGCATCAGATCAGGTGAAGGACTCAAACTGAAGCAGCCGAAGTCCTTCAGAAAAACTCAGTGTTGATCATTAACAGACAGCTCTTTTAGAGAACTTACTTTTTAAAAAACATGAGCTGTAGAAACCTCGAGTGAAACGTCCCACCTTTCTTAATGTTTTATATTTTCTGAGCCGTCAGCGGCTGCAGGTTTGACCTTCTGAGGTTTCATCGATTTTCTGGAGTTTTCAGAAGCTTGAAGTGAAAACCTGCAGGTCACATGGTGACCATGAATATTTAGAAGAACCGGTGGACTCTGAGGTCCCGTCACGTCTGACGGACTTAATAAACTTAACCTGCTGCACACAGGAGTGCAAACTGGTTCTGATGGACCAGAAGTCATGAACATCTTTAACCGGGTTCTACTCAGATCCAGGTGTGCGCTCACCTTCAGAGCTCCTCGTCAGCAGAACAGACGGTCAGCGGGCTTCAGGTCTGAAGCCGTCGTGTTTCAGAGCAGAGGCTGAAACGAGGAAACGTTCAAGTTGTTTCTGTTCACACATATTTACACCACATCTGGTGTGACGATGAAACACAGAGTTAACTGAACACATCTGGTGTGACGATGAAACACAGAGTTAACTGAACACATCTGGCGTGACAATAAAACAGAGT
>NC_056514.1:40601329-40607524 GCF_014905685.2 Nematolebias whitei | reverse complement strand
TTTTGTTTTGTTTTTTAGCATGAGCTTCGTTTTTATTTTGTTTGTTTATTTTAGCATGAGCTTTGTTGCGAGCACATGTTGCAAGCTAGCTAGCGCGACTTACGTAGGGCTAGCTAAGTCAGTCCAGTCAATGGAAAGTATGTGTTCTATCCCCCCTCCACCCCAAATCCTCTTCAGATTTAGATGATTTACATAAATTATATATTTTTGATTGAAATTGGAGATTTTTGCCGAAAAGCAACAAATTTGCAGTATGAGTTCAGTTTATTTATAAAGCACAGAAGTCATGTCAGGACACTGGACAGAAACGTTCACATTCATAAAAAGTAAGTTAACGTCATTTATCAGAGTGTTTCTCTGCGACTGATTGAGTTTCAGAGTTTTTCCGTCTCCTGCTCGTCTTCCTCTTCCTCACTGCTGCAGAAACAAATGTTTCCCGTCTCCATCCATCCCTGTCCGGACCTACTCGCTGACCCGGCACGCATCTCATCCATCACATCCGTTTACTGCCGGGAGAGCGGTTATTTTCACACAGATTAGCATTAATTCTCATGAGAAGTCAGAGGTAAGCTAATAAACTGCAGGCCTCCTGAAGGACTGTGCTGCCAGTCAGTGAATAAAGACGCAGAAAAGGAGCAGTAACAGCCGAGGGTTCGAAGGGTTAATACTGCTGCGATCACAAATCAGGCAGTTTGCACAATTACCGCCCCGTGGACAGGCGTTTTGATCACCTGCACCATAAAAACCAGCGGCGGCCTCCGTAGATGAGACGAGATGGAACCTGAGTGATCCCCGCAGGGAAATTAGGCGCTCGCAGCAGAAGTGATGGGATTCATCAGGACCTGACGACGAGCAGAATAAAGGCTCGCAAACACAGAGTTTAAAAAAGGCAATAAGAAGAGACGAGGCGTTTAAAAACAATTTGCTGCCTGATAAAAAAATAAATAAATAAATAAATTGGATAAAAAAACCTCAGGAAATGCTGATTTTTACCAGAACAAGCTGCTGCTGTGGTTTTAAAAGAAAGGGGCTGTGCCAGGTTGCCATGGTAACAAGAGTCCACTACTTGAATGGCCTCAAGTTAAACCGGGACGGTTAAATCAACATTAAAGTTTTCCAGCAGCTCCAGGAGGAGTTCAGTCCTCTGATTTAAAAGACGTCTTCACGGGGCCGTTTGTTGGAGAAGATGGATCTGAACTGAGGAGAAACATCTTCTCTGTTCTTTGAGACGGACTCGTGGTCGTTTTATGGAGCTAAGGGAGAGTCCAGCTGCCCTGCAGAGGAAACTCTTTTCAACCGCCTGCATCCACGATCTCATTCTTTCAGTCACTACCCAGAGCTCGAGACCACAGGTGAGGGGAGGAACGTAGACCGTACGCCTTACAGCTCAGCTCCCTGTTCACCACAAAGGACCGGCACAAAGTCCGTAATACTGCAGATGCTGCAACAATCCATCAGTCAATCTTCCCTCACTCATGAACAAAACCCTGAGATACTTTGAACTTCTCCACTTGAGGCAGAACCTCACCCTCGACCCCAAGAGAACAATCTTCTGACTCTGGACCATGGCCTCAGATTTGGAGGTTCTGATCCTCGACCCAGCTGTGAACTGCTCCAGTGTGTACCTGAATCTCTGTAAAGACTAAATCTACACCATTTTGTGTTTGCTGTCTTGGATTCCATCAACCTGCATTGGTCTGACCCCCGAAAGACAATCAGTCAAAGATGATCAATGAGTTCTGAGAAGTTCAGCCTCAACAAGAAGACCTTCTGGTTCCTTCGATCCGAGCTCACAACGTGGAGTTACAACTGGTCCTCGCTCTCGTTCCGTTCGGTTCTTGGGTCTGTGCCACATCAACTTTATTTCACCTCATGAAAACTTCCTCGGCGCACAGAACCACACACTGGAAGTGTTTTCTTACTTGGGTCATAAAGCTAAACGTGTCCTGCAGGCTGGAGAGCAAAGTTATGGAATGTGGGGGGGTCCACCCCTGGCTGGTCCGGGGCAGTTTGTGTTTGTGCATAATGACTTTCAGAGTGCAGTAAAAAGATCTTTCTTTAGACTTCATATATTCTGTGTTGCTGCATAAAGCTCGTCAGACAGAACCCGTCCGTCAGGCTGCTCGCTCTCATCTCCATGTTCAGGCGGAACAGAACCAGTTAACCAGTCGTGGAGGAGACGACCCGTCCCAGCGTGGACGGCTGCTTCTGTGGTCAGACCTCAGCGCCACGCTCCTGAACTCATGATTGGACTTGTGCTAAACTCTTTCAAACTCTGGCCATCCATCGAGCCCATGAGGGGCCCGGTTATCAGCAGCTGCTCAGGCTGATAGAGACGACTAATGAGAAATCGATGGCAGCACAGGAAGAGGCCGCTCTGCCAGGACCAGGTCCACAGTGACCCACATCTTCCAGAGAAACAGGATTAGCTTCGTTTGCCTGCAGAGGCCGTGATTATCGGCTGTTGGTTAAAGTCTGGAACCATCAGAGTTGTTCTGGTTCACGGGGGGGGGGGGGGGGACATTTTAAAGATGGTTACACACGTCTCCTCCTCCTTTTGTTTACATCTTTGTTTTATTGTCTGAACGTTTTTGAAGCGTTCACTCTGTTGTGATCAGTTTTCTTCTGTAAGATTTTCAGCTCGATTCTCGTCCCGCAGTTTTCATCAATTTCAACAAATCATGAATCAAAATGTTCGGCTCTTTCAGGACGATCCTGCTGTGACTTGTGGTGTTGGTGCAACTTCAGCTGTTTGAGATATTTAGCCTTTTCTGACATTTTGTTCTCATAGAAAATGATCTGAGCTCATTTTACATCCTTCCAGAATTTCAGGACCTTCTTTCCGTCATTTACCTCCAACACACATCCACACGTTCATACACCGATGGGACACACATCAGGGGCAGTGTGGGGTTCAGTGTCTTGCCCAGGGACACTTCAGCACGTGACAGATGGTGGAATTGAACCCTCAACTCTCCCGCTGGAGGACAACTGCTCTAACCACTCAGCCGCCCCAGGACCAACTGGTTGGTTTCCTGGTTTCAGACCCGGCACCTCGACTTATTGATTACGACACAACGTTTATTTTAATGACATTTGACTGAAGTTTGTTCTTGTTTGAACCAGGTCTCTGTTGGAGACGAGTCCTCGGGACTCGACCTGGAGAAATAAAGGTTGAATGAATGACTTGAGTCAGAGTCCAGATGTTCCATCAGATGAAGGTCAGAACTTTGAGAAGATCGTTCCAGAAGACAAACGTGAAATATTCAGAGTCCAGTTCTGACGTGTGTTGAGGTTCTGTGTCCAAGTTTCAGTTGTCCCACAGCATGATGCTCCCACCACTGTGCCTGACAGGTGGTTCAGTGTTCCCAGGTCTGAAAACCTCACCTGGATTCCTCCAAATGTCCTTCTCGTCTTTGTGTCCAAACATCTCAGTCGTTGTCTCATGTGACCGTCAAATCTTCTCCAGAAGACATTTGTCTCGTCCGTGTGGACAGCTGCCGGTTTCAGTCCAGCATGAAGGTTTAGGACCTTCTTTCTTGGTCCTCTTGGTCCATGATGATGAAGAACGGTTTTCACTGGAGGGGCGGGAGTTCTGGAGGGGCGGGGCTCTGGTGTTCCAGCTGGTTCCAGTCACAGCAGTGTGGAACGTTGGTGGTTCCTGAACATCAGAACCAGTTTCCTTTCATGTGAGGGGGACAGATGAACCAATGGGTGCTGTCAATCAAAACCTGAAGAAACTACCAGCTGCAGTCGATCATGATTACCAACAGGAAGTAGACGGACCTTTTCAAATTAAAAGCCCTTCTGGAACCTTCAGCACCTTTTAGTAACAGAGTTGGTTGATTGGATCAATTCTACTCAGATTAGAAAGAAAATTCAGATAAATTCGTTCTTTATCGTTTTAATTTGTGGCTCTGAGCAGCTCGAGTCGATCGTTGAAGACCAACACTGATCTGACGTTGGTGCCCAGGAGGAGAAACCTCTGGCTGCAGCTGGAGACGAGGAGAAATGTCAGATGGACTCGGTGATGTGTTGAATTCACCCCATCGTGTTCGGCTGCTACAAATCTGAGGTCCGAGTTGTTCGAGAGGTTTTGGCAGAGCGGTTTTAATCAGCTTTTAGCTCAGCTCACTGATCCAGAATCCTCGTAAATACTTCAACTACCCAGAAATCAAACTGTCCCTTTCAGCTCACTGAGACGTTCTGTGAACAGAAAAATACCAGAAATCATGCTCTGCAAGAAAAACAACAACTTTAGAACGCAATATACACGACCAGAATAGTTTGTGGGGGTTTAGAGAACTGATGAAGACTAACTGGGACAAATTTGTAATAAATTATAAGCAGGAAACATGGCTAATATAAAACTGCTTTAAACGGTTTTCTCCATATGAGCAGAGAAATTTAATTATCTGATAATTGAGCCGAGAGGAAACGCACACATTTCAGCTCCTACAGTCCTGAACAAACAGCAGAAACCAGAGTTCTCTGTTTGCAGCCTAAAATAAAACTTTACATGTGCGTCAAAACGAATAATAAACATTTTTTGGACAAAGTAAGATGTTTTTCTTCTATTTGGGGAATAAACGGTTATTTAACGGTTATTTAACCATTATCTAACGGTTATCTAACAGTTATCTAACGGTTATTAACGATTATCAAACTACACAGAAGAGCTTCAGCGCAGACGGTTTGCTGCCAAAGCTTTGTGACGACCCATTTCTCTGCTGCTGGTGGTTCTGAAAGCCTCTTCAGAGCAGCTGACGTCAAAAACTAGAGAAGAACTCAGATTCCTGCTCCCCCCCACCCCGGGTCCTCCATCCTTCATCAGAGCCCCCAAGGACCGACGGGTCGTGTCATGCCGGTACCTCATCATTAACTTCCATCAACCCGGTGAGAGCAGAATGGATGGTTCTGACTCCCGTGTCTTCACACCGGGACGGGCTTTAATGGAGCGTTAACGGAGGAAACTGTGTGGGAGGGGGCGTCAACAAACAAGACGCTCCATCAGTTAAAGCCAACAACAAACAGCTGAGGACCAAGAAGACCCCGTTAGAACTGGGACGGTCCTGAAGGTCCAAACACGGATCCTAAATAGCTGAAACACTGAGCAGCAGAACCATGGTTCCTCACTTATAACGCATCTTTCACACCGCGGTGTCACTCAGAGGCTTTCACAGCAGATCAGAAATTAATGAAAGAAAAACCACGGACAAGATGGTAAAAAGAGCGGGAGGTGACAGAACATCCGAGCTGTTCTGCAGCTTCGTCAGGACAAACAAATAAAACCAGTCGAGTCGGAGTGACATGAGGAGCTGCTTCGCTCGAGTCAAACTGCAGAAACGTGCTGGACCTAAACAGGCTCAGTATTCAACACATCCCTGCCTACAAGATCATTATTTTTGAAAACGGTTCCTTTAATAATCCCAAAGAGACATTTTAGAGCCAAGAAACTCAAGTCGGTGTCAAATGATCCGGAAACTCAAAACTCCGTGACTAATAAGTTCTGGTGCAAACGCAGCAGAAAAAAACAAGAAGTTTATTCAGCAAAACATGAAGTTTATCGTTTACATGCAACATGCAGTTTTCTCAGGCCTTCAGCAATGACCAGGTCTCTGGTGAACATCGAGGAGGCAGGAGATTAACATGCGTGAGAACTTTAATCCTTCAGATTAAACATTCGAACGTCTGCATGTTGGTGGAAACGCTGTTCTCATCTGAGGGAACATCCGCCATTACTCGCCCTCATCAGGCAGGTAAGGAGCCACAGCGAGGGTGTGTGTGTGTGTGTGTGTGTGTGTGTGTGTGTGTGTGTGTGTGTGTTGAGAGCTCATCAGGGCCTGCAATCACTAAACTTTATTTTCCTTTCCCTCCATCTTTGACTCCCGTCATCGATCATCCTGTCGGTCTATTTTTACCGGCAGATCATCCGTCGGTGAAACGGCCTCGAAGCTCGAACTGAACTTCCTGCAGCCGATGATCAAAGCAAGAAGGTCGGACCTCAAAGTGTCGTTACTGAACGTCAAAGACACCAAAATATGAAGTTTGACTTCAGGCCTAATGATCCAGCTCAGCAGAGTTTGATGTTTGATCCTCCATGATGTTAAAATGTCGACACGTGTCTTCACTGAACATTGGCACATTAATTTAAACTACAATCAAAACAGTCAACAAACATCAAACATTCATTTA
>NC_056514.1:40589658-40601319 GCF_014905685.2 Nematolebias whitei | reverse complement strand
TTCATTTAAACTACAATAAAAACAGTCAACAAACATCAAACATTCATCTGACAATACGTCAAAGTTCTTTAATGAAACCAGCAGACTGGATTGAATCTCCTCTGTAAGCAACACATCGGTGCCAGAGGACACGAATGACTTCCTTTAACAGGAAGAAACCATCTATCCATCATCCATCCAACATCCATCCATCCATCCATCCATCCATCCATCCTTCCTTCATTCTATCCATCATCCATCCAACATCCATCCATCCATCCATCCTTCCTTCATTCTATCCATCATCCATCCTCATCATCCATCCATCCATCTCTGAGGTCAGCTCACACAAGTAGCAGGTCCAGGAGGGAAACCCGGGCCTCCGTCCTCCTGGCCTCACTCTCTAGCTCCTCCTGAATGATCCAAAGGCATTTCCAGAGCAGAAAACGTTCATGATCCTCCAGAGAGTTCTGGGTTTTCCTCGGTTCTCCTACCACGTAAACATGCCTGGAACACCCTCAAAGGAGAAAGTCAACAACATCAGCTGCATCTTTTCCATGAGGAGGAGCAGGAGGAGACAGAGGGAGGAGCTCAGAGCCCCTCCTCTGTAAAGCTGAGCCGGACCACCCCGATCCAAACCTCATTTCCTTTCAGCTCTTTCTTCACCATGACAGACCAAAGCAACACCATCATTACTGCAGACGAGGCCCATCATTTGGTCCATCTCCTGCTCCACCATCACTCAGATACTTGAACTACTTTGAGGCAAAAACTCACCCCGACCTCCAAACTGGACAAAACAAATTACAGAATACTGTAGCCACTAAAATGCCTAAATCCAAGACTATCGTAAAGTGAAGCAAAGCAGTACTCAACGTTTATCATGATATAATTGTTATTGTGTACCGTGTCATCACCAAGTGCTCCGTTGTCCTGCTACTATTGCTGCAGGTTGGACTTGTTGGTCTTCAAGGATCCAAACGTTGGTTTTTCTGGTCTCTGCAGCTTCAGAGTGACAAAGACAGAGCAAAGTGACCTGTCAGGTGCCGAGTTTAACTCTTTTATTAAGAAATATTTTAACAACCGAACCCGCATAATAAAGTCACTAAAAGAGAAAACGATGTCCGATAAACCAACATATGAAAAGTCTCTTCCCTGCAGAGTTTCACAGCCCGGCCTGAGATTAAACAGGAACATGTCGGAGCAGCCGACCCTGCGACCTAACAGCAGAGAGCCAGTGTTTCTGTCAAACCACCAGCTAATATGAAGCTCTCAGGGTGATTTGTTGGTTTCCCCTGCAGAGAAGACAAACTAGGAGCAGCGCTGTGAGAACGGCACAGGAGCCGGAGCAGAGGGCGGCGGCAGAGTCAATTTATTTCACCTGAAACATGCAGAACGGCCAGAGGCCATGTTTTTAACTCAGGAGCACAGAGCCTCCGAGTTGGAGCTCATAAATTAGGAGCTGGAGGAGACGGAGGGAGAGTAAGGAAGACTGGGCAGGTAATGAAGTGAGGAGGTGGGGAGGAGGAGAGGGGATGTTTGCACGCTTGTTTCTTGTTAACCTCCAGCAGGCCATAATTCAGGCCTCTGGGAGAAACCTCTCGTATGGAAGGAGACAACAGGGCTTTCCATCAGCTGGCAGGCTGCAGAGACTGATTAACTCCCCACCCCGGCTGATTGGACGACGGGCTGCTGGACCAAGGTGTTGGGATCCTTCCCAATTATCTGGCATGTTCAGAAACTGGCCAGGAGGGAGGACTGGGGGCTGTGAAGTTTACTGGACGTGTTAAAGGATTTAAACTAAACCACTGATGGACTGAGTGGTACGCTGGCAGCCGAGCCTGGACCGAGGCCTGAACCGTCACAGCAGCGAGCGGTGGGAAACATTTCACTCGTTTTTAATCAAAGGCAAATCCTGAAGGACTTCATGAGACGGATCATGTTTGGGTTAGAACTGGCAGAGATGTTTGAATCAAACCTTTAAAATACACAGTCTCATGAGCAGATATGCATCGAGGATGACTCTCAGCTACTACCAAACCTTAGCTCAACACCTGTACAACTGATCACGCTGCAGCCAGCTTCGTGTCTTTTGAATTCAGCTGGATGTGGCAGATGTCTTGAATCAGGTTGTCTCCAAAAGTTAATCAGTTCCAGATGTACATCCATTGATTACTTTCTGAAAGCTTTATTAAAATCTGATCAATGACTCCTGAGATATTTTGTCAACAGACACCCAAATGTGGGCAAAACATTAATCGCCCACTGTTTACCTTCTCCATGTTTGTGAAGAACATGCAGTCTAAGGTCACTCTGTTATTGTATGGTGTTCCTCAGGGTTCTGTCTTCGGTCCTATTCTGTTCCATCAGCCCCTTGGTAAGATTATCAGCAGCTTCAGTAATGTGTCTTACCATTTCTATGCTGATGACATTCAACTGTACTGCTCCTTCTATGACTCAGAATTACACGTTAGCTGAACTAGTAAACTGTTTCCCATATTAGGCATGGCTAGCTAACAAGACTGAAACCCTGATCGTTGCTCACATTAAGCCCTGGCTACGTCTGCAGCATCTTATCTAGTGCATCTGTATTGTGTGCCGTTAGCTTAGAGCTACTTCTAGTTGTGCCATTAACTCTAAAACAGTTACTGAATCAAGTGTTGACTTATGTAGGTAAACACAGATGTTTTAAAACCTGTTCAAATACACCAGAACGCAGGAAATTGCGTGTACTTTATTCAAAATTTTCTGGGGGAGGACCCCCAGACCCCCCACCAGTGTGTCCCCCCCACATTAAAAATACGTCTGATGCCAAGGGCCAATGCATAGTTTGAGTGAAGAGCCATTGTCAGCACTGGGGGCTCAGTAGCCCTAAAGGGCAGATCCTAGACTCATCCCTGTGTCTTAGTACATCAATGAGGACCAAGACTTGTTGGACCAACAAAGATTGAAGAGAACTCCGGATAAATGAGAGTTATGATAAAATCCCAGCTGACTCCGTGGTCCCTTCACTGACCTCATCTTGGATAAGATCCCTCGGAAACACATTAAAGTTCATGCTCAATAATCCAGGTATAATCCCACAACGTTCCTCCGAAACCTGTTTTCATGCTACAGTGATGATAAAGTCAGATAATGGTGGAAACAGGTTACAGATTCATTCCACCTTTCTGTCTCTGAACCAAAGATGAGTTTTTATTTTTAAACGGCAAGATGCTGCAAAAATGAAAGCAACAAGTTAAAAACATTTTGTCCTTCATGTTTTGAAACAAACAAACACGAAGCTGGAGCTGTCAGACAGCAGAGCTGTGAGAAAATAATAAGTTGCACCGCAGGGGATTCTGGGTAGAGACGTTAACGTCTGAGCCGGTAGCAGCAGCCGAACAGAAACTGTTGCATAAAATAAATATCCTTTCATCATCTCTTTACTCAAATAAGCCATTCTGAGGACAAGATTTTTCAACCCAGTTTGCTTGCAAGGGGGCGGAGTTTCACACACCTGCTTATACAGATGCTACATTGAAGCTCCGGTCATGAGGTCTGCCCACGGGCCGTATGAAGACGTGCTTTTCATGATGCTCATCAGACAGACGTAAAGACGGCCTCTGCTTTCCAGCTTACAGACGACGGACAATGCCTTGGAGACGCACCTGCAGACACTCAAGCAACTCTAACTCACTCACATTAGTTACTAATAAACATCCATAACCTTTACCTAAATGCCTCTGACACAAACAACCACCAAGCGGACCAACAGAACTCCGCCGAGCAGAACCGAGCCACGTTTGTTGCTCTGCTCCGAGAGGAGAGCTTAGATGAAGTTTTTACTTTAATGTCCTCACATTTTGCACAAGACATTTTTTAATTCCAATAATAATCACCAGAACTGACTCAGCTCTTGACGGTCCAGATCACAACTGGGTTAGAAGTACAAGTTGAAAATGGCAACTGGGAGCAGAGTAATGCAGAGGGAGAGCTGGATCAACTGAAGCCCTCTCCAAAGCCATCCAACTGGGAGCAGGAACATCTCGTCTGAACCAGAAACAAAGAGCTCTGATATTAGCTGCCCAGTAATGGTGCATGAAGTTAGGAAACAACAAGCCTCCAAGCCTGCGGGGCAGATCTGAGGCCCTCTGGGAAATCTGTGGATGCTTTTGATTCCAAATAAATGCTGAAATCTGGCTGTTCAAATTGAAGAATAATTTATTAATACAAATTGTTTGAAACAAATACAGAAATTTAGGTAGGATATTAATTTTTATAGTTTATTCTGCCCCCCAAGGTGTGAGGCTGAGACTACCATCTAGCAATGTCTTAAGGTTCACTACGAGAGGTAGATAATGAGCCTTAGAGGTTCTCATGAGCTCGTGTTACCCAAATACCAAGGTATTAATTTTTTTAACTAATTTTAAATGGAACAGTACTTAATATTTTCTATAGAGGTCACAGACATCAGCCCGCTTTTCTGAAGATTAACCTTATAGCAAGATATTCTCCTGAATCTTTGAAGCAAAGTAAATAATCAGGAATGCTGGTGAGAGGGTCTGATATACAAACACATGTCATCCACATATAAAGTAACTTCATGCTCTGTGCCTAATCGATGTACACCTGTAATGACAGAGTTTTGCTGTAAAGCTACAGATAGTGGTTCTATTGCTAACGCAAATAGAAGCGGTGAGAGCGGGCACCTCCGTCACGTACCACGTTACTACTTGAAGTAACTGGACATGTTGGTGCAAACTGCCACCATTCAAGAGGTACATATCAATTTCACCCATGATGATCTGCTTGGTTGTTTTTTTTTTAAGTCTAATTGTTTTTGAATTTTTAATAATTGGTCCAGTCCGGTTGGTCTGCTCTGCTAACGACGGGTTCTGAGGTGGATTATTGGAGCACAGAGCAGAATCAGACACTGGAACAGCAGAGAATCCAGGACACTTTCTAAACAGAACACTTTGCAGCACTTTAATCCATTGTTGGCTGGAAGAAAGTGTTCTTTACCTGCAGCATACTGTATGTGATCTAATCTGCTCGGGACATTCAGTGGAGTCCAGCAGTGAGAAACATCCCATTCAGAGGTTTTTATGCAAGTTCTGAAGCGTTCGACTCCTTCATGTTCATATCTGATAAAGATACTCTGTGGTTACACCTCTCCTCCTGAGGTCGTGTCTCTCCTCCCTCAGGTCCCTCCTGATCCACTCATCCTGCCATCGATTCCAGCAGGTTAACAGTCCGAGCTGCAGCAACACAACGCCTCAGCTCCCGTGTGGCTGCATGCATCAGAGAAGTCATGAAGCCAAAATGAGGCCAATTTGTAACGAGCCGAAGCTGAAGGATCCAGTGCATGTGTTGTTTTATCTTGAAGGCGATAAGTGAGGAGCTTTCTTTTTCAGACACACAAACGCCTCACAAGGCCAACGATGGAGTGAATGGATTGTTCCAAAAGGCTTTTGTGGCCCAAACGATCCGAGCAGCGGCTCAGTGAGGCGTTCAGGTGCATTAGAGGAAAGATGCAAAGAGCTAAAATCACAGAGCTATTGACAGAAAAGCTGCTCGCCGCGATGATACCCTGAATCAATCTGAGCTCTATTGATGGAGAGTTGTGTGCAAGAACAAAGCACGAAAAACTAAAGTTTGTTGTGGAGTCGAGTTCTGCTGCACGGGAGGAAAATACACTCGTTTTATTTCGGCTGCTATGAGCTGAAGTATAAAGTTTGCAGGAAAAACAACTTGTTTTGTTTGAAGATTAACAAAAAACTTTATCCTGCTGAATTTTAGAGACTGATATTAATAAAATGTTGAAGAGTGCCGTGTGTTTGGGCTGAGAAGCTGCAGCCATGAAAACATTTGAGGATCGTCGGTTTTGACTTGTTTCTTGTTATCATCATCATCATCATCATCATCATCATCATCATCATCATCATCATTATTATTATTATTATTATTATTATTATTATTATTATTATTATTATTTAAAAACCTTTAAATATCAGCCTCTGCCTGAAAGTTAAAACGGTTTTCTTTGCTCAGATTTGTTCTCAGGAGCTTCTAGACGAGGTCCAGGAGAAAAACAGACCTTCAGCTCTTCTGCTCCTCTCAGGGATCACAAGGGTTTCCCCGGCCAGAAAGTTCTGGTTCAGTCCAGAGGTCACCTCCAAGGTGACTCAAGGAGGCATCATAATCAGAGGTCTAAACCTCCTCATCTGACTCCTTTTGATAAGGAGGAGCAGCGTCTACTTACAGTTTCCCTCAGATTAAGGATCCTTATCTCGTAGATCATTTCAGCTGTTTGGATCCAGAATTGGTCTTTCAGTCCTGATCCAAACCTCAAAACCACAAGGAGGGTTAGACAGTCCAGTAAATACGTTTGTTTGACACAGTTACTGATGTTAGATCAGTCACTTCTCCTTTAAGCCAAACTTCTACAAATCAAATCCCTCCTACAAGTCAATCCTCAGTTAATCACAGCTTCTCTTTTTCTCCATTCTCAGTCAGTGATGTCAATAAACTGTTAAAAGATCTTGATCCTAAAAAATCTGCAGGTCCAGATGAACTTCCTCCTTATTTCTTAAGGCTGGCTGCTCATATCATCACAGTCCCTGTGACCCACATCTTCAATCTCTCCATGAGACAAAACTCCATCCAGGCTCTTGAAAACAGCCTTTGTTCTTCCTTTGCTGAAGGGAGGAGACCCCCCCTCACTGAACAACTATGGACCAATCTCTAAACTCTGCATTTTAGCCAAGGTTCTAGAAAAACTGATAAACTCTCAAATCAAAAATTACCTGGACTCATTTAACATCTTACCTCCACATCAATCTGGTTTCAGGAAACAACACAGCACAACCACTGCTTCACTGAAGGTTCTTAATGACGTTGTTGAAGCACTGGATGCTAAGGATTATTGTGCTGCACTTTTCTTACACCTGTCTAAAGATTCTGACACTGTGGATCAGAACATCTTGTGTCATAAACTCTCAGAAATCGGTTTCTCAGATCACACCATTGGTTGGTTCTCTAACTATCTCTCAGACCGGAGGCAATGTGTTCAACATAATGGTACTTCCTCCAGTTATTTAACAGTCAACAATGGTGTACCACAAGGCTCAGTCTTAGGACCCACCCTCTTTACAATCTACATACATAATGTAGGTCAGATCATCCCTGATGCATCCATACATTTCTATGCTGACGACACAGTTGTTTATTGTCGAGCTAAAACGGTTAATAAGGCTTTCCAGCTGTCAACATCATCCAGACAGATTTGTTCCACCTCAAACTTGTCCTAAACGCCGACAAAACCAAAGGGATGTTGTTTTCAAACAGGAAGTTGGTCTCAGCAGTTCTTCCTCTGATCTCATCCTCAAATGGTGTCCCCATTGAGTTTGTTGATTCCTATAAATATTTGAGTATCTTGGTCGACTCACATCTCTCTTTTAAGCTCCATGTGGAAAACTTGATAAAGAAACTGAAAGTTAAACTGGGTTTCTTTTTCAGAAACAGATCCTGTCTAACTCTGAATGTTAGGAAACACCTTGTATCTGTGACTTTCCTTCCCTCCAGTGATCACGGTGACATTATTTACATGAACGCTCCTACAAGAACCCTGCAGATGTTGGATGCTGCAAATGTTGGATGCTGCAGATGTTGGATGCTGCAGATGTTGGATGCTGTCTATCATGGTGCACCAAGATTCATAACTGGCTGTAACTACCGTACCCACCACTGCACCCAGTATTCACTGGTTAACTGGTCACCATTAACTTCACACAGACTCTCCCACTGGTACATCATCATCTTTAAATCACTTCCTGGTCTGCTGCCTTCATGCTTGTTCAAGATGAGAGTTCAGTGATGGAGTTAAACTCAAAGCTGCTCTTCAGATAAATAATGTTCAATTGTTATTTTTTATAAGAATGTTTCTGTTCAGTCCCTGAGACGATCCTGTTGTGACCTGGACCTTTAGAAATAAACTGAACTGAATCAAGAGCTTTGTCTTTTAGCTCAGCTCCTTCACAACAACAGACCAGAGCAACACTCCAATTACTGCAGGGGAGGCCCTGATCTCTCAGCCCATCTCCTGCTGCATCCTCCCATCATTCAGGAACCAGAATCCAACCTGCTCTGACCCTACAGGGCCTCGGAATCGAACCACTGCTTCAGCACATGCTGAAGCTCAGGGACTGAACAGAACCACATCATCTACAAAAAGCAGAGATGAGACTAAGGAACCAGGAGCAGAGACCAGGAGCAGCGACCAGGAGCAGCGACCAGGAGCAGAGACCAGGAGCAGCGACCAGGAGCAGAGACCAGGAGCAGCGACCAGGAGCAGCGACCAGGAGCAGCGACCAGGAGCAGCGACCAGGAGCAGCGACCAGGCGCAGAGACCAGGAGCAGCGACCAGGAGCAGCGACCAGGAGCAGAGACCAGGAGCAGAGACCAGGAGCAGAGACCAGGAGCAGAGACCAGGAGCAGCGACCAGGAGCAGAGACCAGGCGCAGAGACCAGGAGCAGAGACCAGGCGCAGAGACCAGGAGCAGCGACCAGGAGCAGAGACCAGGAGCAGCGACCAGGCGCAGAGACCAGGAGCAGCGACCAGGAGCAGCGACCAGGAGCAGCGACCAGGAGCAGCGACCAGGAGCAGAGACCAGGAGCAGCGACCAGGAGCAGAGAGCAGGAGCAGAGAGCAGGAGCAGAGAGCAGGAGCAGAGAGCAGGAGCAGAGACCAGGAGCAGAGACCAGGAGCAGCGACCAGGAGCAGCGACCAGGAGCAGAGACCAGGAGCAGAGACCAGGAGCAGCGACCAGGAGCAGAGACCAGGAGCAGAGACCAGGAGCAGCGACCAGGAGCAGCGACCAGGAGCAGAGACCAGGAGCAGCGACCAGGAGCAGAGACCATGAGCAGAGACCAGGAGCAGCGACCAGGAGCAGAGACCAGGAGCAGAGAGCAGGAGCAGCGACCAGGAGCAGAGACCAGGAGCAGAGAGCAGGAGCAGAGACCAGGAGCAGCGACCAGGAGCAGAGAGCAGGAGCAGCGACCAGGAGCAGCGACCAGGAGCAGAGAGCAGGAGCAGAGAGCTTCTCTTTGTGCTGAGGACGCTCCTAATGCTCCACTTGATTTATTTAATTTAGTAAAACACGTCTCTGAAGTGGATTTCCGAGTCGACCTCCAACAGTTCTGAACTCTGAGGACTGGTTTGGGTTCGACCTGCTGAACTTCAGCAGATAGAAGCTGTTGAGGAGTTCACCTGCTCAGGTTGGAGCCTTTAGAGGGGACAACAAAGGTTAAAGGGATTAATCACGGCCCCTCAGTGGTAATGTCATGCTTCACTTCGTCTCCGTGTCACACGTTCGATTCCACATAGAGAGGTGAGGAAGAGGAGCGGAGGGGTGTCGGTTCTCCTGCTAAATCTGACAGCTCCTCTGGGATGAGAGCTGCAACAACTGCAGCCACACACACGCGCACACACACACACACACACCTCAGTCTATCACCTTTGCAGCAATTCATGTTCCAATCACTGCAGGGGAAAGAAAAACACTCTCACCCAGCGTCTCTGGACACCTCCTCCTCCTCCTCCTCCTCCTCAGTTTCCATCACTTCTGTGAGGCTTTAATAACACGAACAACATCCACTTCCTCTCTGCACTCCCTGAAATAAGACCGTTTTTGTCCGAGCTGCCACTTCAGCTAAAGAACTTTCATTTCTCACTTTTCACTCTCGAGGACTTCTCTGCGCTCCCTTCGCTCTCCAGCGCTTCACATTTAAATTGGACCCTTCTCTTCTCAGAAACTCGGGTCTTCAGGGTGTTAAAATGTCCCTACATGTGCAGGAAACGTGCTGCTTTGTGTTTTTCCTGCAGGGAGCATTTAAAACCGCTCAAGGAGGTTTAACGTCTCCCACTCTTCACCTGGTCAGCACGATCGGAGGAACGCAACACATCTGTCTCTGCTAACGTTGTAAACGTCGAGAAGAACGCTTCTGAGATGGCTTTTTAACGGTCTTCTGACAATTAGAGGGAGGCGGACAAGAACTATAGGGCCCCGGTGGAGGGAGGAAGACTTGAGGAGATGCAGAGATGAAGAGGAGGGAGAGAAAAGGAACAGCTAAAGCAGCAGCTCTTGTGAAGAACATTAAAATCAATCTGATGAAGACAATCTGTGTAAAAACTAAACTACAGAACCACAGCTTGCAAAAATGTAGTGTGAATGCTTATTGCTTAAGAACCTGCTGAAAAACAGCTTAAATTTGATAAAACAGCTGAAATGAGCTGAAAAGGAATAAGAGCAAAGTTACATTAGCAGAAGAAAGCAGAACGAACACAGTTTGCCCAATTAGGCTTCCAGAAGCAGAAATGTGCACAAAATGTAGAAATTGTCTGAAAAAAGGCTGAAATTAGCAACAACAAAAAAAAAACAGCTGAAAAGTCTCTAAAAAAAGCAGAAAGAAGCTGAAATGACAAGTGGAGCGAGCACATCTTTGCATAATTAAGCTTAAAAAGTTTAAATTGGTGCAGAAAATATGGAATTAGCTGAAAAAGCTTAAATTAGCATAAAACAGCTAAATAGTAGCTGAAATAATAGAAAAAGCTTAAACGCAGAACTAAGCTGAAAGGAGCATAACAAGCTGAAATTAGCGGAAAGAAGTTAGAAGAAGCACAAAAATGTTGTAGCTACCTGAAAGAGGCTGAAAGGAGCACAAAACAGCTGAATTTAGCTGAAAGTAGCTGAAGAACAGTTTAAATTTGCAGAAAGAAGCTGAAGCACAAAATGTGAAAGGAGCAGTGAAAGATTACAGACAGATCTAAAGATCTGATGGATGTAAAATGATTTCAGTTCAGTTTATATGAGGAAAAATGTCAGAAAAGGCTAAATATTTAAAAAAGCTAAAGTTGCACCAACACCAAAAGTCTCTGCAGGATTGTCCTGAAACAGCTGAACATTTTATGCTTTGTTGAAATAGTTTGAAAACTTCGGGACGAGGAAGATGCTGAAAACTTACGGAAGAAAAATGATCACAGTCGAGTGGATGCTTCATAAACATTGAGAAAATAAAAAGTTAGATTGAAACTCGGCTCCTGATCAACTCCGGTCCACAGTTTGAAGCAGCTACTGGTCCTCAAGCTTCTAAATCCAAGGGTTCAGGACCAGATGTCTTTATAGTCCTCTCAGAACCCAAACCCTTCCAGTACCTGGGCCTTAAATGACCACCGGACCTGTAGATTGAATAAAGGCATGGAGCATCTGAGGAGACTAATCCGTCATCTTTATGATCAATCGATCTGAAAACTGCTTTCATCAGGTGATTTGTGAGCGGGGGTGCGATGCGGGCGACTCGTGTTGAAGCAAACCATTCCAGAGGGACTTACAGGAGTAAATATATGAGGGACTCATCTTCTGGTCTGAAGAGACGTGAACTCTGGAGATCAAACATTGAACTGGGAGCAAACGTTCCTGGCAAGATCTAAAAAAGTCCAAAATTCTTTCTGTCATGAAGATCTGAAGAAAAATAAACTAAATCAGATTTAATGAGGTCTGAGGTGACATCGTTAGGAGGCCTCCAGGTCCAGAACGTGTCTGTTCCTGTTGGGACTCCAGGACAAGACCGGACATCTTCTTGTGTCCCACTGAGGACGTCTTCTTGTGTCCCACTGAGGACGTCTTGTTGTGTCCCACTGAA
>NC_056514.1:40589144-40589648 GCF_014905685.2 Nematolebias whitei | reverse complement strand
ACGTCTTCTTGTGTCCCACTGAGGACGTCTTGTTGTGTCCCACTGAAAAGCTTCAACACTCGTGGATTCATCTCTACTCAACATTATTTAACCATCATCTTCTTTCAGCTGTTTCCTCTTCAGAGGACGCCACAGTGAGTCCTCCTCACTCTGTCCTCTGCATCCTCTGTCCTCACTCTGTCCTCCATCCTCACTCCAACTACCTCCATGTCCTCTCTAACTGCATCCATACATCTCCTCTGTCTTTTTCCTGGCAGCTGCATTTCTAACATCCTTCTACCAATATACCCACTGTCCCCGTCTCCAGACCAGACAACACAGCTGGTCTCACCACTGTCTTGTAAACTTGACCTTTGACCTTTGCTGACAGCCTTTTGTCACAAATCACTCCTGAAACTTTTCTCCATCACTCCATCCTGCCTGGACTCTCTTCTTCACCTCTTCACCACACTCCCCATGTTCCTGGACAGTGGACCCCAAGTCCTTGAAGTCCTGCACCTTTGT
>NC_056514.1:40580954-40586144 GCF_014905685.2 Nematolebias whitei | reverse complement strand
TGTTCCTGGACAGTGGACCCCAAGTCCTTGAAGTCCTGCACCTTTGTGACCTCTGCTCCTTGTAGCCTCACTGTTCCACCTCCTCCCTCTCATTCACACACATGGACTCTGTCTTACTACGGCTGACTTTCATTCCTCTTCTTTCAAGTGCATACCTCCACCTCTCCAAGTTCTCTTCCACCTGTTCCCACCACAGATCACAACGTCATCTACAAACATCATTGTCCACAGGGATTCCTGCCTGACCTCATCTGTTAGTCGGTCCATTTTCTTACAGCCATGTGCATCAGAAGACCTAAAATACAAGAATAATGTTGTTGTTGTTGTTGTTGTTAACTTTTCCTTCAGTTGGTTCTGAGTTGATCAGATAAACATCAGATCTGAGCAGTCAGGACCTCTGAGCCCTCCTGAAGACCCGGGTCTCTCACAAACATGAAACGTGACTAGGGTTTCATCGTTCAGGGGGTGAAGCTGCAGACGGAGCAGCTGGTGTGCGTGACTTGTTGTGTGACGAATAAACAAACACAAATAAACAGTAAACAAAGCTGCTGTGCACCTCAGCCGAACCAGAACCAGAGGTTCGGCTGAGGTGTCTTCACTTCACTTCTTGTCCAGAGCAGAAAATCACATCGTCGCCCCTCTTCGCAGCGCTGCGCCTCCGTCCTCTGTTGCCATGGTTACAGCGAGCATCACTAAAGCAACCTTAACACCATTCTTGGTGAAGTAAATGGTGTCCTCTGCCTTTTTTCTCCCACCTTTTCATCTTATTCTTTCTTATTTTCCAGTTTCTTCCTTGACGTTTCTTTTTCATGTCGTCACTTGTGGCTGCAGAGTTCCTCTTTAATGTCTGCTTTTACTGTTTCAGGAGAAACTTCCTGCTGTGGCAGTACAGCGGCGTTGGCAGATAATTAAAACAACAGACTATCACCGCGGTCGGCCTGGCACAGTGGAGGAGACTGGAAGTGAAAATTGTCCACATGCTAATGAACCCGAGTCTAATTGGTGCCACGGCACCTCTCTGCCTCCTTCATTCAGAGCTAAATATTTTTAACTGGCAGAGTTTGTAATTACTGGGAGTCGTGTGATTGCAGCCGTTGTTCTGGGAATTGATTGATGGACTGTTGACGTCCTCTGACTCACGGAGAACAAGTTCCTCATTAAAGCTGCTCTTCCTGTCAGAGTGGCGCCTAAATCGTGCTACTTCCTGGTGTCGTGGCGCCTGCATAAATTGGGCAAAGTACTCACAAAATAAAAGGTTAAGTACGAGGGAAGTCGCTCCGTTCTGCTGCCAACGAGGTGAGATCTCATTTTCAGGGCCCGGCTGCAGGTTCTGCTCTCTGAGGCACGAAGGACGTGTCCCCGTAGCATCCGAAGCTTTGATTCACCGAGGGTCCGCTCTGATTAGGTCCAACTGCTAAACGTTCCTCGTGACAGTAATGTGAATCAGAAAACTCAGATTGTCAGCTCTGATGAGGTAAAAAATAAAATAAATAAGTTTAAAGTGGCTGATGCAGCTGCTGCTCAAGTTTTAAATCAAATACCCAATAATGGTCAATCAGGTCATTTGGACATCAGATGACCTGATTGATCATTACTGGGTATTGTACCTGGATGAACTTTGATGTTTAAATCAGATACCTTTATTTTTTATGTGATCTGAAATAAATCTTGGGCTTGCTGTTTTTGAAGCGTTTCTATGAAATTTATTTAAAATCTTTAGATTATAATTTTCTGTTTGCTCTTTAAGACATTTATGACTTTAAATCTGAAGATTTTTTAGTAATTTCTCTTTCAGGACTAAATTGTTCAGTTTTGGGGGTTTTCAGGTGGTTATGATGGGATAATAGTCCCCGGTTGCCATGGTGATTCCCTCTTTTTTTTTTTAAAGTTGGGGCGGAGTCGCAGTAAATGCATCGTAGAAACCGAGTCTCAAACAAACGGTTGCTGTTTTCTGTCTCTTCAGCTCACAGGAGGATTTAAGACAAAACGTTCTGCTGAAACATTGGCGCACACTCTGCTGGTGACCCGATCTCGTGGCTGTAGGTGACGGCCTGACGCTTGCTGGACTTTCTTGGTGCCCTGAAGTCGTGTTCACGGCAGCTGAACAACTCACTCTTGATTCCACAAATGGTTGATTTGAAGCAGCAGTGTCCCTGAAATTCATCTGACCACTCATCACCATCTGGAGTCCATACAAAGAGCCTCATGAACACTGAGGCAGCAAACTGAAAACTAAGATGTGTTCCATTCTCAAAACTTTGGCTACGATTGTAAAACTTTAAATTAAATTAAAAGGCCAGAATTGCCTCCTCCATGCTGAAACACTCTTCTCTGCAGGTCTCTGGGTTTGTAATTAAAGCTGCAGCATCGACGCACCAAAGACTGAAATGCCACCAAACCACCCCCTGCTCCACCGTAACAAAGCAGACGCCACGCCGACAGTCCTGCAGGTCACTGTTCAACACCTCATACACGTCAAACCACCGATAAGGAAATTCACTTCATGTTTTCACTAAAACAGACGTGCAAATCATCAAAGTGTGATCAAAGTTTTTAAAAGCATCCAAGAAAATAAAAGTTGGTTCAACTTTGAAGATTGAGCTGCACGTGTGACCTGACATGACTCCTAATGAGTCAATATTTTAATTAATATGTATTTATTGTCTGTAATTTAGGAAACTCGCACAGTAACAGAAATATTAAGAGTCCTAACCATTGGCGCAGAAGCATTTGTAATGTAGGGGGGTCAGAGGGTCCTCCCCCAGAAATTTTTGAGTAAAGTAAAAACCATTTCCTGCATTCTGTGTATTTTAACAGGTTGTTAAACATCTACATTTATCTACATATGTAAACACTTGATTCAATAAATATTTTAGAGTAGCCTGACCAACAGCTCCCCTTGTGTGAACAGAGCACGCTCCACTTATCTCGAGCATCCCAATCCACCCCCCACATGTCGAAAACGGCCTGAATTAACAAAGTGCTAACCTAGCAGCATGCAATACAGACATGTTAGCCAAGATGCTATAGCTGTAGCACTCCCTTCTCTCACACATCCTAACCCCCCCACCCCCGTCAACAACTTCCAGCACTGACGTGGTGCTAAGGTAGAGCCCAACACAGTGGTGTCTCCCCCTCCTCCCCCCGTGAGCACCCTGCCAAGGCAGATGGCCGAGGAGAAACGCTGCATGGAGTTGTTGTAGGTAACCAGAAAAACCCGGAGTGGATTTTAGTGGTTTGAGTTTTCTCCTATTAATCAAGTGGAATGGATTCATTCACAAAGAAATAGAAACAGAGCTGGGTGAATGAATATTTCATGGTAAATGTGTGTGTGTGTGTGTGGGGGGGGGGGGGGGGACACACATCATCTTCACAGATAAGTGTTGCGATGTCTATGGTCCTAACCGTTTTTCATCCTTCAGCCTGAATGACGAGCTGTAACCTTCAGTCTTCAGGAACATGATGTCCCAGTGAACCCGCCAGGTAAAAAGTTAGAGATGACTCCCCAAGGCAATTTTTTAAAAAAAAGTATGTTTTTTTTTTTACAGAATGAAATTAGGAAGAGCTCATTATTTTATAGAGATTCCTCTAAGCCACTGCAGCTGTGGAAACATCTGGAGGGAATCTTGTAGATTAGATGCTGTTGGAACAGCGTGTTCATGGCTTCATGGAGGAAATGATTCTCAGCAGCTGCAGGTGTGTGGAGGTTTGGCACAAACGACTCGCTGCAGTAGCAGATCTGCAAACGAACACGGAGGCAGTTTCCATCAGAGAGGAAGACCAACAAGACGAAGACGAGAGGAGGCTGCTCCAACAACTCGGATGGAAAATAAAATATTTACGGTGAGCTCCGACCGGCTGATTTGATTTTTCTGCTGATTTGATTGACACTCAGCTGTTTCACTGGACAGTTTGTAGATTTAACTAAAACTACATCTGTCCTCCTGACGACGTGACAAATATTAAACACTTCACAGAAACATCTGGATGATTCTTCAACGTGATTTTTAGTTTACGTGATTTTACAGCCAGACACATTTTAACATCACTTTGAAGGACATTTGTTGTGCATTAAAATCAAAGTTTATACATTTTGTAATTAGATAAACTATCTGCAAGTTGTTCTGGGGATCAGTGGATTGTTTCTCCAGGATCTTTTCATTCTGAACGACAAACGTTCAAATAAATCATTCAAAGACTAAAAGTAACAAGCGTGCCCATCACCGCCGCCCGTCCTGCCACAGTTTGGGTTGAAAATCATGGGGCGTTGAGAAATGACCGAGTTACTTTAGTTGCTCCAGCTCGTGCAGCTTCACTCGATCCGTTAGCTCTCAGAGTGCGTGTTGTGGTCGACTCTCAGCTACTACCACGCACAATATTAGCTCCGTATCAGTAAAGCTTGTTACAGCCATTTATGCATTTGCTAAGGTTCATTAGCCGTGACGAGCATGGAGTTTCACTGAAAGCTGTTTAAAGGTCTAGGAGATATTTTGCTAACAGACGGGGTTGACTCCAACTGATAAGGCCAAGGTTTCAGTGAACACAACGTGTTGCACCCCGGGTTTGTTGGACGATGCTTGATAAGTTTGTTCAGGTCTGTAAAATCAGCTGTTTCAACCACTCGTGTTTTCACCAGGACTGGGACTCGTCAGGATCAGGATGTTGGTCAGTTAGCTGCGGTGGCCATCTTGAATTTGACTGAATTAACATCTTTTAAATACTTTCTGAAGGTCTCGTTAACCTCCATCCAGTGGTTATGAGACTGTTTGCAGACGTGGTCGATTCTAAAGTTTTAAACAAATCTTTTGTGATCAGAGTTGAAGTTGGGGATCAGTCTCAGCTACTACCACAACAAATTTAGACTCCGTGACATCATCAGGTCTGATCTGTTTATTTAAGCTGCTGCGAGATCTTAAACCAAAGCATCGAGTTTATTTCTGTTGTTTAGACCGTTTGGAGGAAACGGGTCAAACTATTCACATTTGAGCGAAGAGTTTTGTTTCCTGTAAAGAGATGAGTTCAGACTATTGATTTCTGCCTTACATCATCAAGTAGAATTTAATCTATTGATAACTGATCAATATGAGACAATTCTTTATCAGAAGAGTTAAATTACTAAATCAAGCTGAGCTCAATGAGCTTCAAGCGAGCCTTGAGGAAGCGAGCCTTGAGGAAGCGAGCCTTGAGGAA
>NC_056514.1:40578123-40580944 GCF_014905685.2 Nematolebias whitei | reverse complement strand
AGCGAGCCTTGAGGAAGCGAGCCTTGAGGAAGCGAGCCTTGAGGAAGAGAGCCTTGAGGAAGCGAGCCTTGAGGAAGCGAGCCTTCAGGAAGCGAGCCTTCAGGAAGCGAACCTTGAGGAAGCGAGCCTTCAGCTCCTGACTGAAATGTCACATATGAGCATCAGAGCAGATAAAATATCATTCAGTTCATCTCAATCCTGTGCAGCCTGCAGACTCACCAGGCCGGAGGTTCAATTCCCACCCGCAACATCTCCTGACGGCATCGGAGAGGAAGGAAACTGGAGCTAAATCAGCTGTTTTCATTTACCATGGAAGAGCTGCAGCAGACACCAGGAGGAGAAATACGACCGACTGACGTCTCGGATGATTCTCAAAGTTCCTGAAGCCAGATTTTATGAGGAACAACGTCCTGAAAACGAGTTCTGACAGACCACCAAACGAGTTCAGGAAGTCCTTAAAGAGATAACAGCTAAAGTTTGGCTGACTGGCTGAGTCAGCATCCTCACAAACTTTAGCCATGCTAAAGAAACTTCAGATACGAGTTTGAGGTTTTGTAACTTTTCGACTATAAATAAAATTCCCTTCACTGAAATGAGAAGAACTTACCTAAAACAATCTGCTTCAACTCGTTTTGTTTTTAGCCTTTAGCTCGTTTCAGCTTAAAAGGGTTCAGTTTCAGCTTCAACAGATTTCAGCGCTCATCGCTCTCGCTGTGTTTTCTCAGATGTCTGATGTTGCTGCCGACGTTCTGGAACCGTCGTCTGAACTGCAGGCAGCTGCACAAGCTGATTCAGCTGCTGAAGGAATTACAAGAACCGTTTCTCAATGCGAAGCGCGCCTCGGTCCCAGTGTGCTCCTCGGGCCCACGTTGAGACGTCAGTGAGGAGAAAGAGCTTCTCTCTGCAGGCCAGAAGGCACAGCAGGACTCCAAACAGGAAGCAGCTCAACAAAAATTACAGCGCAGAGAGCTCCATCGATCCGGACCTGACAAAAAGAACCGTCTGAAACGGTCGATTTATCGGTCCGGTACCATCATCCCTGAATGGATTAGCCCCATAAAAATCAGAAAGAACCGGTTGCAAAGGACTCGATTAAACGAAGCAGTTAGAAGAACAAGAAATGACCTGAAGCTCCGGCAGGAAGACCCAACGCTGCTTTTCTTTACCGAGGCTTTGTTTATGCAGGACGTTGGGCCGGAACAATCTGGTGAAAAACTGAACTTGACCAGGTTTTGATCTGAGTTAATGATCTTCTTCCTGCAGCCTCTTCATCAACTCGTTAAGATGTTTACAGGAGCATTTACCAACAACTAAGATATAAACTTACTCTCTCAGGCTGAAGCCATTTCGGTTGTGCTTTAATTTGTGCAGCAGATAAAAGAGTGGAGCTCAGTGGAGACGCAGATCTGAAACGTAACGTTTTATTTATGTTAAGATCAAAATCCTAACAGCAGATTTTTTTCAAGTTGTCCATTTAGATCCAAAACTCTTGAAAAAAACAGGAATGGTTCGTTTCAGATTGTTTCACTCGAGTTAATTTACTAACCTAATCTAATCTAGGTAATTTGGTGGCCTGGAAACAAAATTAAAAGCAGCATCAGATGTTTTATAGATTTTGTTGTTTAATGACAGCGTTCTTCTAAAACAAACCAAGTATTTGTACGTCTGTGTTTGTATATATTTTTATTCCTAATCCTACCCAAGTGTATGTTACCTTTCCCAACACTGAACAACTGGTTTTGGTGTCTAAAAGTGAATAAACCATTAAATATTTTTTTTATGTTTTTTAAGGAAACAAGTGTAAAAGAACTTCACAGAATAAAGAATATTGGTGGTTCAACACTTTAGTCTGAAAAGCTGCTTCTTGATTGTTAAAACCACAAGTTTTAAATTTCTGGAAAGAAACTGAGAAGGTCAAGGCTACGGAGCGGAAAATGTTCCATCCCTCCATCCATCCCTCCATCCATCCATCCATCCATCCATCCATCCCTCCATCCATCCATCCATCCCTCCATCCATCCATCCCTCCATCCCTCCTTCCATCATCTTCTGCTTGTTCTGGAGTCGAGTCGTGGGGGCAGCAGCTTGAGCAGGGAGGCCCAGACATCTCTTTCCACAGCAAACTTTAACTTAAAGTTTTTTAAGTTAGTTTTTGATTTGAACATGAGACACATGATGGAGGTCGTCAAGCTGAAGGAGGAGACCGTCAGGACTCGGTTGTCCTTGAGGACTCCTGAAGCGACGGACGGTACAGGGTGGCCAGAAGGACCGAGGCACTCGGAGTAAAATAGTTAATAATATTCCATATGACTGAACCAACAGCCACTGGGTGGTTTGGTTCTGTTCACCACAGGAATCACAGAGGCAGGAAACCAAAGAGCTGCCTGATTATAGATCCATGTTGGAGGTAACGGCTACATGACCATCTCCAAGCTGCTTCATGTTCCTCCGACCACAGAAGACAAATCAACTCATTTCTGTTTATTCCTGTAGCTGCAAGTCACAACAGAAATCATCTCAGGGTGTTGAACAGAACCATTCACCTATAAAAAAACAAATCAGTAAAAGTTCTCTCTCTAAGAAGCAGCAGGTTGTGTTGAGTCTTCACTTCGTCACAGTCTCTCATCCTGAGCAAGAACAGAGGAGACAGTGGGAAGAAAAACTCCCTTTAACAGGAAGAAACCTCCAGAAGAACCAGGATCAGGACGAGCGAACATCTGCTTCCACCAGCTGGATTGAGAGGACAGGAAGTAGAAACAGACACAGAATGAAAGGTCCAGGTGTGGTTTCTATAGTCCAGGTGTGGTTTCTATAGTCCAGG
>NC_056514.1:40563919-40575123 GCF_014905685.2 Nematolebias whitei | reverse complement strand
TCCAGGTGTGGTTTCTATAGTCCAGGTGTGGTTTCTATAGTCCAGGTGGACTTTCTATAGAAGGAAATACAAAAACATGTTAAGATAGAAATAATTACAAATACAAACATGTAGAGTAGAGCAAGTAAAAACAGCAGCAGAGAGAGGAAATGAGGTCAGTTTGTCCTCCAGTGGTCTAAGCCTATAGCAGCATAACAAGCCGACCCTAACTATAGGATTTATCCAAAAGGAAAGTCTTAATCCCAGTCTTCAAACTGGACAATGTGTCAGCCTCACAGACAGAAACTGGAAGTTGGTTCCACAAGAGAGGAGCCTGAGAACTGAAAGATCTTCCTCCCATTCTGCTGCTGGAAACTCTAGGAACCACAAGTAAACCTGCAGTCTGAGAGTGAAGTGCTCTGTTAGTAAAATATGGAACAATAAGATCTGTAATATAAGATGGAGCTAGGTTGTTGAGAGCTTTGTAGGTTAGAAGTAAGATTTTGAATTCTATTCTGGATTTGACAGGGAGCCAATGGAGAGAAGCTAAAACTGGAGAGATATGATCTCTCCCAGTAACTCCAGTTAAGACTCTGGCAGCAGCATTTTGGATCAACTGAAGACGTTTTAAAGAAGTATTTGGACACCCAGATAATAAACCATTGCAATAGTCCAGTCTAGATGTGACAAATGCATGGACCAGTTTTTCTGCATCATCTTTAGATCAGATGTTTCTAATGTTAGTGATATTACGCAGGTCCTGGTAAGACAAATTAAGCAGATCCAAGATGGGGATGTTAATTAGGAGAAATAATACGTCTTTGAACAGTCTGGTTGGGATGGGATCTAGCAGACAGGATTATTAAACAGAAAAGATGGGGCGATATGGGACTGTAGACAACCTTCTGGGATGTGGACACAAGAAAAAATTTGACCCCAGGTTGATCAGACTGATGGTGAAAATGGTAGACAAAGAACCCAGTTCCCAAACCATGCAGGGGGAACTCCAAGGTCAAAGTTTCTGATCGACCACCGTCACATGTTGAATCATGATGGAAGGAGACGCTCCGCTGAGGCAGAAAACACAGAATGTGAAGAATTCACCAAAATATATTTTGACAAGGACTAAAGGTTCTGACTGAGGAGACCAAACTGGAGCTTTCTGGCTTCAGTCAGCTGTTGTTTCTTTGATGAACGTGGAAAGGAACCGACTAATTTATGCACGTCTGTAAACATTTTGAATTTCTGTTCTGAGAAAGACACGTGAACTGAAAATCTTAGCATCCTTTGAATTTCTTCCATGAAACGTCTCAAGTGAACAAATAAAACCAATTTTGTGGAATAAAAGCAGCTCTGTGCAGGTTTTCAGCTCCCTTGGAGGAGAAACCAGAGCCAGCGTCCAGACGTCTGCATCTCCAACAGAAGCAGCCTCTAATCTCCACTCAGCAGGCGCCAACAGCAGCCGCAGACACGAGTCCAACCGGACCGAGCGCTCGTCTGAAGACACGCAGACCTCCCAGGAGGACAACCGAGGTCCAGGAGTGTCAGGCTTCTGGTCTGATGACTCCAGGCTGCCAGATGTTCATTACTGATCCTTGACGAGCTTTACCTTTAAATTCAAACAGGCTGCGTTCACTGTAACTAAACAAAAACTCTTCTGTGCTTTTACATTTTAGATTTCTGGAATATTTAACGTCAGAAAACAAACAGGGCTCTAATTCTCTGCTCCAGTCAGTCTGGAGCTTTGTGGTCTTTTTGCAGGCTGAGATTTTGTAAAGCTCGTGTCTCATGGGGCTGTGACCGCTGGCAACAAACTGAGGACAGCGTTCACGACAAAGTCTCCAAACATTCATCATTTGCTCAATTTCTCTGCTCGAGTCTCGGCTTCTCGCAGCCTCGTCACCTAAAGTTTGAACTTTTATCATACAGTCTGTGAAAACGTTGCTTCTTGATAACTTGAGTCACCAAATTGTCTCCCACGGTCGCAGTGAGAAACGACGCCAGACTAAAATGTGTAGAATGTGTGTGTGTCGTGAACATCACGTGCACTGCAGTATGGCAGCGCTGACAGGAGCTCTCTTTTGTTCCTGTTTTTGTTTTGACATTTTTTTGTCTCCACTGGAGTTTTGTGTCGCTGTCTTGCCCTCCTGCCATCGTGGTTCAGTTCCCGGCGTCCTTCCCACCTCGGGCTCAGGCTCCGGCCTGTCATGGCGGCCGTCTCCACGATCCTCCATCTGCCTGCATGGACCCAACTCTACGCAACAGTTCAGTTCCACAGGGAAACTTTGGATGTTCTGTGTCTGCCGGATGCTGTTCTGGAGGGCAGTCATCGTCCATTGCTGCAGTTGTTATCATCATCTTTCTGCTAACAGAACCACACAGCTAACAGAACCACACAGCTAACAGAACCACGCTGCTACCAAGACCACGCTGCTAACAGGACCACGCCGCTAACAAGACCACACCGCTAACAAGACCGCGCCGCTAACAGGACCACGCTGCTAACAGGACCACGCCGCTAACAAGACCACACCGCTAACAAGACCACACCGCTAACAAGACCGCGCCGCTAACAGGACCACGCCGCTACCAGGACCGCGCCGCTAACAAGACCGCGCCGCTACCAGGACCACGCTGCTAACAAGACCACGCCGCTAACAAGACCACGCCGCTAACAAGACCACGCCGCTACAAGACCGTGCTGCTAACAGGACCACACTGCTAACAGGACCACACCACTACAAGACCGCGCTGCTAACAGGACCACACCGCTACAAGACCGCGCTGCTAGCAGGACCACGCTGCTAACAGGACCATGCTGCTGTAGATACATTTCTTTTTCACTTTTGGTCCATTGTTTTGTATTTTTGTGTCATGCTTTGGTATTTCTTGTTTTGTTTTTTGCCAGTTCAGACGGTTCTTCTCGTTCTGAGCGTTTCATTGAACCGTTGACGTGTTGATCTGCACGAGACAATAAATCTAAACCTCGAGGGATTTGTGAAACCAAACTTTGATTAGAGACAAGAAGAACAAATTGTGATTCAAAGTTGACCAGATGAAATGTCTGCGTGTCCTTTGCACAAATGTTGCACATTATTTGCATTACGTGTGTTGGTAAATGTGTCGCGGTCAATCCAAGTGAAAAGATGTAGATTGTCCTGTAATTTGGCGTCTCCACCTGATCGCAGCCTGCCCAGGCCCGAGACAGAGACTCTTCTTTAATCTCGTCACGTGTTTTTTAGTGTGATCTAAAAAGTCTTTAAACTCTGATTGGCTGTTCCCAGCAGGTTTTAAACAGCATATTTTGTCCATTTGATTAGAGAAGGTGGTGTTTTCCTGGACCGGGCGGTAATCATTGTTCTGATCCAGGCGGGAGGGGTTCAGGTTCTTTCAGCCGCCGGACGACTGAAAGGGTTTTTTTACAAAAAGCTCTAAAAACACCTGAAGCTTCTGAAGTGGGGGTCTGCTTGTCCACTTTTAAAAGCCTGCAGCCTTTTTATCTGAACCAGTCATGACGCTAAAGGAACCTTTGTTTAATCTCATTAAGGTCCAGCTGACGGTCACCAGGACCCCCCCCCCCCCCCCGGCTCATTTAAATCCCAACAAAATACGTTTTTCTTCTCGAGCTCACGAGTTTTTGTTTCTTCTCCTGCAGCGCCGGCGTCATGCGGCCTTTGTGCTCAAAGCACGAGATAAAAGGCGCTCGGGCCAACATGTCGGGTCTGACGGGGAGGCAGAGAAAAGGAAAGAACGTGTGAGGTAATGTCGGGGGGGGGGGGGGGCTTTCACAGGAAATGGAAGATGTAGGGAACCAAAGTGAAGTGAACATGCACTCAAAGTGGAATAAATTACCCAGAAATGTGTCAAAGATATGAGACGGCAGGAACAGCACTGACATTTGGATCAGCCGGGGGGGGGGGGGGGGGGGGGGGGTCACCTTCACTGCAGAGGCGTCATCAGAAAGGCCATTTGAGGTCAATTAAATCATCTGATTTAAGCACAGAACCATTATCCAAACACAATAAATGTGTTTTGTGTTTTCTCCAACAAACGGACCCCCCAGGACAGAAACAGCTGATTGAGACAAAAAACACATTTTACTTTTTAATCCTCATTTTATCTTTGACTTACGACTCAGACCCAAAGGAGGGATTCCACCTGAACATTTACCTAGCTGCTAATATCTATTGAACTTTATTCATTTAACTCGGAGCAAGACGGTGAGAAAGACGAGAAAAAATCCTTGAGAGGAATTTTATAAAAATTGTGGATTTAAAACATTTAAAATTGAAATATGAAACAAATGGTCTTCGAGGTGAAGTCTGAGTTTGTTACATTTTAACTGTAGAAGGAAAACTACTGAAAAAACCGTTTATAGTCAACGAAGCTCGATGACGGTGGGACAATCTCGTCCAGCGAAGAGTTCGAAAAGTTCAACTTCTGAACGTCCGTCCTGAATTTCTGGAGTTAAAATTAGAACTCAGGTTTGTTGCATCCGGATGAAGTACATTTTTATCAGAATTACCGTATTTTCCACCGTACACATCGCTCCGCCCTATAAGTCGCATCAGTCCAAATATGTCTAATAAAATGGAAAAATTCATAAATACGTCGCTTTGCCGTGCACGTTGCATCTATTACACGTCACCGCTGACAACCTGGAAATGTTGTGCCAAAAATTGATTGGCTGCCAAATGGCGGCCATGGGAGCGTGCACGGGGGGACTTTAACAGGAATTTAACAAGATTAAAATTTAAAAACAATTATTCGTTTGCTCAAATTTATAGTAAAGGTGTGTCTCAGTTGAACTTTTACCTAATAAATTCACTTCAACGGTCAAATCGACTTCATTTCTCCGGGGCGGTGCAGTGAACTGAAACCGATTGAACAGTTGCTCCAGGCGAGCTGGACGAAGGTGGCAGGCTATGGCACTTTGACCTATTACATGACACAGCAGCATGCCATACTACTCGAGTGCCATCTAGTGGTTGAAAATGGTAGTGTTCAACATTTTCAGTCAATGAATGAAAACCGTCATATCTCAGTAAAAAATTGTTTATAAATATGGGAAAATCCATAAATACGTTGCTTTGGCGTACAAGTTGCAGGTCATGCAAATTATGCAAAAAAAACCTGACTTATAGGGCGAAAAATACGGTATATACTGAAATGTGTGATTATTTGTATTAAAAGTTTTGTACGGTATGATATCGTGTTAAAACAAGGCAGATCTGATTTCGATTTTGTTTCTGGTAGGAAATCGTAGTTCTAGTTACACGCCTACAAATTCCAACATGCTACACGCATCCTCCATTTTGAAGACAAGATGGCGAGGTATCATTGGTGGAGAGCTGGTCACATGATGTAGGATAGTATTTCCCATTCGTCGATGGTGCAACTCCTTCCTGGAGGTGTGGCCAAGCTCTGAAGAAAGGTGTGTTTACCGATGCTCAGGGTCTGAGTCCACATGGCGGTTCCAAAATGACCCAGGGTTGGTGTTTTTGTACGTTTTATGTGTAAACTCAAAGTAAAACTTTATGATGGAACCGTTGCCTCCGCGAGTCGCCTTCAGATCATTAGAAGAACAGAATAGATGTAATCTTTCATGGATGGAACAACGTCTCTGAAAGGTGTTGTCATCAAGAGTTCAGATGAAGTGACTCTTTTTCCACCAACAGGAAACAGAATTAAAAACACTGGAGTGGATTTCTCAGATTAACCTGGAATAATCTGGTTTTTATTTTACTAAAAGATTTAAACCAGCCAGTTATTAACGCATGCACTGTTACACCTCCAAGTGTAAAGGAAGCTTTAAGTCTGTGGTTTGGTCACTTTAGAGATCTTTTAATGAGCAGCTCTGAACCTCTGAGACCTGCTGAGAAACTCAAAAGCTCTGGCAGTGAAGGCGCAGAGAGCCCAGAACCAACACTCAACATCGTCTGCAGGAAATAAAAAAACACATTTAAAGATTTTGTTGGAGTCTAATCGAAGCTTTACTGTTTTGGGGCCACTTCTGTCGCACTGCGTCCCCTCTGAACAGCGCTGTGGTAAGAACCCCCCCGGCCTACGCAGAGATAACTCAGTATTTGATGTTTTATGAACCCCACCACCACCCCCACCTCAAGTCTCTTGACTACTGGTGGATGGTGCCAAGGGGCCGAGCAGATTACGCCTTTGAAGATGATTGGATTTATAAAGGAATTCCTGCAGGATCTGAGGTGGAGGATCTGCTTCGGGAAGGTTCAGAGACTTTATTAGTGATGAAACATTAATATGATCCCACGTGTCCCCATTTATGACAACACTGCTCCTGTTTCTGCACAAACTGACTGGAGACCCGGTCCCAGCTACCAGGGAGCCATTTCCAGCTTCCCAGGGACGGACGATGTAAAGGAGGCTCCGACCGAGGGTTGAACCTTGGAGTCAGGAGGAGCAGCCTGGCTTTGGTCCTGGTCGGGGAACCGTGGATCAGATCTTCATCCTGGCACTTTCATTCTCTGGTTCTTATGGTTCTAGAGGACATGTATGACCGGGTTCGCTGAGGTATTCTGTGGGAGGTGATGCAGGGGTTTGGGGTGCCAGAAGGTACGTTTAAAAGCTCTCTGGTCCCACTCTGGTCCACGTGTAACCAAACCAAGAACCGTATCTGCAGCTCTGCATCAAGTTGAGCTAGTTTTCGGTTGGCTCTGATCCAGTCCTAAGGAGGTTCTCATGCCTGCTTTTTCAGATGATGTGGTTCTGTTGGCGTCTTCGACCACAAGAAATGACTACGAGTTTGAAAACCAAGGTGCGAACCCTAACCCAAACCCTAAACCCTGACCTTCACCGTGCACTGAGATGGTTCAGAGCTAGAGGCTCCACGTTCAAGCCCCTGGTTCTGGGATGGTTCAGATCCAGTCCATGGTTCTGGGATGAGAACAGGTAAAACGCTGCCTCCAGGTGATCATTTACCTCAAACGGAGGAGTTCAGGTACCTGAGAGTCTAGGTCTTGAGTGATGGCAGATGTTCATTTACAGTAATGAGAGCGTTGCTCTGGTTCACCTTGATGAAGGAGCTAAGCTGAAAACTTTTACTGGTCCATTGATGTTCCACCTGTGCTCCTGAAGTTTGGATCATGTCTGAAAGAACCAGATCTTGAAACCAAGAGGTAGAAATGATCCATCTCTGCAGGGTGGTGGGCTCAGCCCTGGAGCTCCAACATCTCAGAGGAGCTCAGAGCTGCTGCTCGTCTTCAGCTGAGGAGGCTCGCATTAGGACCTCATGAAGGTTTCTAGGAACCCAGATGACCTGGTGCAGGTTTAGACCTCAGACTGATCCCAGATGAAGTGACGCTGCAAAGATGATTGATCCGGTCTGCCCGAGGTTCTGAATAAAACCAGACATGTTGGTTTCTTTTCTTTTTTCTTCATACGTGTCTTTAAGAAGCTGCAGGAAGCAGCCGGACTTCCTGCTGGAGTCTAATCCTGTTCTGCAAAGTAACAAACCTCATTCAGGGATTCTGGGAGTTATCCTCCGACAGAACCGTTTGCTCTGCTCTCTGGAAAATGCACATCATAAGTTTGACCTAAACGAGAAATCTAAACGGGTCTCCAGAGGGGCCAGAACCACAGCGGAGCAGCTCCAGGTGTTGTGGAATGAAAACTGTTGGACCGCAGACGCCTGGAGAATTAAAGAGCAGCTTCCAGGTTGGAACTGAACTCGTTTAAAGATAAGAGTCGACAGACGAGCTTCATCAGAGACGATCCGCCTCGCTGAGCCACTATTTCAACCAACGTGACACCGATGAGCACTTTGCTCAGTTATCTTTATATTACTGCTCTCCCGGTGGTGACATCTCACAGAGGAAGCGGCAGGATGTTTCCACCTCTCAGACGTGAAGAGCTCTCTGGAGTCTTCAGTCTCCTGTCTGGGAGCAAACTCCTTTAATGAGCTGAAACATCATGAGTCTGAAGTGAGCACGTCTACAGCTCGTATTCATCTGTAACTGCTGAGAGCATTGTCGGTTCATCACAGTCTGAAATGTTTCAGAGAACTTTCTCCAACCACACAAATAAAAACAAGCAACGCTCCTCCATCCTTCTCATCTGAGGAGGCACGTCCAGCTCATGGAGAACACTGGGGGGGGGGGGGGGGGAGAACCGCTGCTCCTCCACATCGAGAGGAGCCAGTTGAGGTGGTTCATCTAGTAAAGATGCTCCCTGGGCGCCTCCCAAGGGAGGTGCTTCAGGCATGGCCGACTTTGAGGAGAGGTTGGGGAAGACCCAGGACACACGAGACACTTGGAGTCCTCCCAGAAGAACTGGAAGATGCTGTGGAAAGAGATGTCTGTCTGGACCTCACTGCTCTGATGCTGCCCTGAGACCAAAACGGGTGGGTGGATGGATGGATAGATGGATGGATGGTTTCCTCATTCATCCGATCATCTATCAGAGCATGGATCTGCTCAAACCCATCCAGCCTCTTTTCACAAACCATCCAAACGTCTTCTTCACGTTCACTGTTGTAACGTGATCCGTAGAAGAGCTCGTTGAAAATGAGTTCAGTGTCCACGTCTGTTTTGAGGGTTTTAATGGACCTGACCCTCCACCTTTTTATCCAGAAACAGAAACATCAATCAGAGGAACACATTTATGGAAGAAACCACCGGGATGTGTCGGAGACTGACAATTTATCATTTTTAAAAAGAAACTGGCTAAAACCAAATCAGTCTTTTTTATAATATACTAGATTTATAAAACGGTTTCTGTGTTCCTGATGTTCGACACGGATCTTTCTTGTTACTCTTCAGTTTCTGAGCTCTGTGCAGGACTCTGTTTAGGTCCAGGTCTCTGGAGGACCTCAGCCCTCCTGAGCGTTCTCCACCACAACAAACATCCTCGTTGTAGAAAAACGCTCCCTCGGCTGCTTCAGCTCTGAAATCCAAAATGAGAAATCTGCTCCGGTCAGGAGGAGACCAGCGGAGTGTTAAACCATGGGGGGGGAGAGACACGACCTTTGACCCCCTGTGGTTAGGGAGTGCATCATCTCAGTCCGACTCGTCGGCTGCAGGGTCGGCTCCAAACACCACGCAGGCCTCGACGTGACTCGTCTCACTTCACCGCAATCAGGCGATCCCTGAACGCAACGCTCGTCCAGCTGATGCACCACTTGCACCCGTTAACCCCCTGACCCGGGTTCTGTCCGCTTGTGTTTAAATATACTCAGGAAATATGAATCTGAGGAACAAACGTAAACCAGACATGAAACAAACCGATTCATCTGCTCATCATGGAGGAACAACCAACCATGACGTTCTGCATGAGAGCGTTTCTGCTGACTGGGTCTGAGCTTAGTTTGAAATAACTTCCATGTTCTGGTCAATAGACACGTCGTCACTCGTTTCCTCCGACTGGCTGCAGGTCTGGTTTTTTAATCTCACGAACATCAAACTGTTCAGTGCAACAAGATCAGCTGTTTAAATGCACGTCCTGGTTTTGTTAAAACTGTCAGAGGAAAGTGAACGCTGTTCCTCCGTGTGTTTTACTGTCAGGATGATGAAGAGCTGCAGGAACTCCTGCAGCTCTTCATCATCGTTTGGAGTTTCCACACTCCTGGGGCTCTGCTGTATAAATGATTCTGGTACTACTTCCTGTCAGACAGGAAGTAGCAGTCAGTTTTGGTTCACCATGGTAGTGGAGCACGACTGTGGTTTATTTTAAAGTAACTTACATTCAGTTTATCAGATAAAACTCTGGTTTTGTTTTGTTTACATTTATTTAACAACCATAAAGTTTAGTAAAATAGTCGTGCTGCGTTCAGGTACCTGTTGTGTTCAGGGCTGCAGAACAAACAGACCAAACTAAATCAGTGGCTACAACAACAGAGTTTGAACACGGACCAAAACAAAAAGAGTTCCTGTGAAAAGAGGTTTAGTTTCATCTCCTACCTACAGATGAAGAATTAAGAAGAATGTGGATGAAACATCTGAACTTGAAGAGACCACCCAAAACTCTGCATGTGAATTCATTTCACTTGTTGACAAACGGCCGGAGGAAAACCTGCGTCCTACTTTGTGTCTGGACGACAATAAACCACCGGAGAAGAGACGCCGGATCCTCGGACGGATTGAAAACAGTGACGAGAACATCAGGGATGACTTCAGGTGTATAGAGGTCACAGCTTTATATATTTGTTCATCTTCAGTTTATGATTTTCTCTGTAATGAACCCAAGCTCAGTGACGGAGGACTTTAAGACTTTGGCTCCGTGTCCGATTTAAGGTACAGTAGTCCCTCGCTGCTTCACGGTTCGTTTATCGTGGATTTGTTATATCGCAGATTTTCAAAGTAAGAGTGGACATGACACAATTGGCGGATTGATGGATGAGCAATGGATTGTTTATTTAAAATTAATTTAAATTATTTTGCACCATGTGTGCAGCCCACAAGTGCAGGGAAAGCTCCCTCCTGCAGCTGATCAGCTGATCTCCTTCTCTTCCATGCACACATTTCTCCTGCAGCAGCTTTGTGAAGGTTAACCCTTTGCTGTCCAGATGCACCGATCGACTTTTGTCTTCCAACTTAAAATTCAAAGTATGTCACATCGTAAAATCATCATAAATCACAAAATATAAAAGTGTTAAAAGTTATTTTTTATTATTTTAGAACTTCTATGTTCAGTTGTTTCAGTGTCATTGATCAAGAAGTTCATTTGTGCTCCGTGCTGCAGAGCTGGAGCTGCGTGACATCCTGTGATGTCCTGCTGCACTTCTCTACAATTTAAAATTAAATACTGTAACATTTTAAATAAACACTCCATGCAGCATGGATTGTTTATTTAAAATGTTACAGTATTTAATTTTAAATTGGTTATTTAAGGAGGGAGATTGGGAGTAACAGGTGATGAGTGATTACAGCCTGACACATGTCATGAGTTTACTGAACTTGAACTACTGTATCCCTACTTTGCAGTTTTCCACTTATCGTGGGAGGCGTGGTCCCAAACACTCGCGATAAACAAGGGACTACTGTCAATAAGATTGTGCCCAAACCTCTTAACAAAACACCACCGACCTTATTACTGTGGAGATAATGATACACCTCAGAGCTTTTCAGGTTCTTCATCGCTTCACCATCAGAAGAACTGAGTCAATGAATCCTGATGCATGCTCAATAATCCAGGTAGTCAATGAAGTAGCCACACGCCGCGCTACTAGACGTGGCCACACGCCGCGCTACTGGACGTGG
>NC_056514.1:40560746-40563909 GCF_014905685.2 Nematolebias whitei | reverse complement strand
CACGCCGCGCTACTGGACGTGGCCACACGCCGCGCTACTGGACGTGGTCACGCCGCGCTACTGGACGTGGCCACACGCCGCGCTACTGGACGTGGCCACGCCGCGCTACTGGACGTGGCCACGCCGCGCTACTAGACGTGGCCACGCCGCGCTACTAGACGTGGCCACACGCCGCGCTACTGGACGTGGCCACACGCCGCGCTACTGGACGTGGCCACACGCCGCGCTACTGGACGTGGCCACACGCCGCGCTACTAGACGTAGCCACATGACGCGCTACTAGACGTAGCCACATGACGCGCTACTGGACGTGACCACACGTCATGTTAGTAGACGTAGCTACACATCACGCTAGTAGACGTAGCTACACATCACGCTAGTAGACGTAATCTGCAGCCACTTCAGGTCGTCCTCATCCCACGTCCTCAGCAGGCAGGTGTATGATTATTTTTGTCCTGTTGGAGATCTGACAGGTGGTGTTCCTACATGTTTAAATTAAATCCACCATGCTCAGAGAAACTCCATTAGCTCGTACTGTTCACACATGAATAAACACCGGTTCTGGTCCATGCTGGAAGTCACGCCCATAATTCATGCAAAGCAGGATGGGGGCGAGGACTAAGGTGGATAAAAGCATCTGAAGGCATAAAGTAGGAGGAGTCACAGACATCCATCCATCATCCAACCTGGAACTGCCTCACAAAGTCAGAGGACATCTGCCATCAATCCTGGCAGACACCGTCTCTGCAAAGACACATGAAGGACACCTGACTGGAGACATTTCAGGACTCGTAAAGTTGGAGACACAGGAGGACGACCAGGACAGGAAGACCGTCTGCACCACTGCAGATATTTTTCTGTTGAAAGCTAAACGGCAACACGACAAGCCGGAGTTCAAACCCTCTGAAACAGCCACGTCACAGGTGACGGTGGTGGAAACGAGAGCAGGAGACGAAAAGACGAGTTCTGCTTTGACGCTCGTTTACACTGAAAACACCAAGATCATCAGAAACCTGCAGTTTGATGCTGGTCCACAGTCCTGGGTCCAGCTGAAGGTTCAGACTCCTCAAAGTGAGTCAGACACACATGAAATACAGATTTACAAAACAAACTGTGCCTCCAGCTCCTCATGGGGATCATCATCATCATCATCATCCCGAGGAAGAGAAATTAAAATAAACTCTGTTTAAACTTTGAAAAAGCCGAGTTGTCGTCCTCGTAACGTTCGTTTCCTGTCCGTGGGTGAAAATCTCAACTTTCCGTCTTCACACTGAAACAATACGAAGCTTCGATGGAAGAATGCTGAGGTTTATTAGCTGTGGCGGCCATCTTGAATCAGGATGGCTCCATCCAGAGGTTCCTTTAAGACTTTCATTAAAATCTGTTCATCAGCTCACGAGACTCAAAGAATCAGTTTCATGATCACCTGCCTGTCATGGCAGCCGGCAGCAACCCCCCCCAGTAAAAAGCCAGCAGCTTAAACTTCTGAAGAGCCTCATGTCAACTACGTGACCTGCAGCTGGAGAAACTTCACCTCAGAGCCTCGTCAGCGATGGAGCTTTAAAATGTTCAAAACGTGTCCGACAGCTCACAGAAGCAAAACTTTATCTTCCATTCATCTGTTCTTCACTGGCCCCAGCACTGGGGCAGGTGGGGCCAAACCTAAAAATAATACATTCATCCGCCCCACAAAGTAGTTCCTCCTCATGTAAATGACTCGTTTACTGAGCCTGCTGTCGGTTTTGTTCCGAGTGTTTCTCTAAACCATTTCAAATGGAAATGTTTATGTTTTGTAGCAATTCATTCTCAGTTTTTAGACTTTTCTGTTGTGGGGCGGTACCGTGTGGTGACCCGTGTTCATCGATGGATCAGAACAGACGGACACTGATCCAAACAGCAGCTCCAGTAGAATTTCATTTGGGGAGTCAGGCTTTCTGCCCTGCGGACACATTCGGCTGGTTTTAGTGCACGACCTCGACCTGACGTGAACTCTAACACAGGAAGAGCTGCAGCCGAACCTGCAGCCGAACCTGCAGAGACCAATGGTGGAGAGGTTCTGTTCAGACCCATTCGGAGCACTCAGAGGGGACCAGAACAGGAAACTGAGGAGGACGGAAAGAACGTGGGACATTTTCACCATCATGGTGGATCTTAGAGCCAGTTCTGTGGTGCATGTGTGCGTGCGTGTTAAATCATGTGATCACAAGTGTGTGGGTTTGATCCCGTTAGGATATTTATTTGAATTGGGACGATATATTCTAACATTTCTTCACTTTTATTTATTTTTATTTTATTTTTTTTAAAGTGGAAACACTTTTACGGCTCAAGATAATTTTGAGCGTTTGTCATTCTGCCGCCTCATGTGTCAGACAGTCAATATTAATCAAGATAAATCTTATTTTTATCATGGAAAATGTAACAACTTGTAACATTTGTGTGTTTAGTTTAGTGTTTCAGGAAATTAATGTCCCCCCCCCCCCATTTATTTTGGCTCAGGAGCCGCTGCCGTCTTCATGATTATTGAACAACTTTCATTGAACCGGTTCAATCCCGATGAGATCACAGATGTCTCGTGCGACGCCTGAGGGCAGCGCAGCACGTACCACTTTCATCTGCTGAACAGAAACGCTTCACATGCTGCGTTATGCAGATGATACATCAGAGGATCCTCAGGTGCAACTCGTCTCACCAGAAGATCCTCATGACTGAGACTCTGGCAGATCTGTTTTTATAACGACCCGGTGGGCGTGTTCTGATCCACACCATCCTACAGGGTGCTGCCGCCTTTATTTTGAAGGTTTGTTTCGTCAGCGCTAGACCTGTCTTGATAAACAATAAATCAATTAATGACATGATAAATTTAAATTATCAACCTCATTTTCATTTATCAGCTTTATCATTTCTTCATGTCTCTCTTTCTACTGAAGACACTGGATGACAAAAAGCTCAACTCCGGTTCTTCACTGACCCCTCCCTCTCTCTTTTCTATTTAAAATCTGGTTTTTTAAAAGCTTTGTGTGAAAAACGCTAAAGAGCTCAAACCACACCGAGTGTCCGCCATTTAGAGAACTGAAGAGAGACGGCCCATGTCACGTCTCATGGAGAGAGACAGCCCGTGTCACGTCTCATGAAGACAGACAGCCCATGTCACGTCTCATGGAGA
>NC_056514.1:40556837-40560736 GCF_014905685.2 Nematolebias whitei | reverse complement strand
GCCCATGTCACGTCTCATGGAGAGAGACAGCCCATGTCACGTCTCATTTTTCTTAAAACACGCTGCTCGCTCCCTCACTATCCATCCTTCAGTTCAAACTGTCTTATACTGCCATCCAGTGGTCAAAAAATAATCTACACTCAAAACAAATTAACCAACATTTCTTCTTAAACTTGACAATAAATTATTGTGAAATTTCAAACATCATTATCGTTCTCACAATAATTTCTGAGACAATTAATCGCACAGCAAAATATTATCGTGACAGGCCTAGTCAGCCGCTGATAAAGCGAGCTCAGAAGTGGGAGATCTGTGGCTCGTTTGTTGCAGTTATTAATAATTTGGAGTTGAAACATCATGGCTGACAGCAGCTGCACCCGTGAGCTACGATTAGACACTTGTAAAGAAACGTTTCTATTCTTGTTAAATAAAAATGTAAAATAGAGCGGACATATTAAAACAGACGACCTGGTTCAAACATTCTGGCTTCCTTTAGACGTGTCGGCTTTTATTCCAACGGACTGAACACGAGAGAATTTAAAAGTTAAAGATTTATTATATTTTACAGATAACCGTCTCTGCTCTGTTTTCCTGAGCCCAAACCTGAGGCTGGAAGTTTCACAGCCTCACATCTGGATCCAGCAGGCCCAGTCTGACTCGCTGAGGTTAAAGGTTGAACTTGTCGGAGAGCCGGGGGGTCAGAGGTCACAGAAACACACTTTAACTGAACGATCGGCGAGCGTCCCGAGTTAGGCTTCGACCAGGAGCAGAGTTTATTTAATCTTCGGTCACGCCTGGAAAACAAGTGGGAGTTGAAAAGCAGACGGAGTGAGGTCAAAGGTCGGCACAGCTTCTGAATCTAGTTGAGAAACACTGAATTCTTGCTGCATCAGCATTTATCATGTTCTGCCTCTTCATGGACAGAGATTAAGTTCCTGTAGACTCAAACTTCAGATTTACAACTAATTATTCAGCTTTGAGCCACAAAACAACAAAGACTTAAAATATTTTCTAAACAAACGAGTCAATAATCCTTACAAATTAAAATATCTCTGGATTAACAACTGTCCTTACACAGAATAATGTGAATGTTTTAAATCATCCAAACATCTGTTGGAGATTATTACAAAATATCCATAAATAACTGGACCACTTCATGCAGCGTTCAATATTCAGCTAATCTTTATTATTTAACTCGTAAAGGTTCGGTTTGTTTCCATGTTGGAGTTACTGTGACTCTAAATGTTACTGCGTCAAACAATTTACAACATCAACATCAGCTTTTTAGGTCGTTTAAAAAAAAAATCCTCTGTGGCTTCAGAGAAATCAAACTGACAGCATGAAAAATCAAACGTTGCACTCGTTTAAAATGAAACGTTGCACTTGGTCAAATAACTGTAAAGTTTAATTTTAAACAACTACAATGTTCAACAGGATCCAGGGTTTACACACGGTACACACACATGTAGATTACAGAACATTAGCAGGTGCTTTACTTTGGGCTCCCTCCTCCAGGCGTCATCACAGAATGAACTCTCGTCTGACTCCATCAGGGCTCGAACCTGCAGCCTCAGGATTATGAGACCGCTGCACTGACCACTGATCCACCACTGCCCCTTATTTATTCATTCAATGTCTAATCAGTTTACAGACAGTAAAAGCTCCTAAATCCCCATTTTAAATGTTTAATATTGTTTAATAAGCCATTTAGTTGGCAGCCTAATTATGTTTTAATTAATTTGTAGAAAATAAATAAGCAGCTGGACTGGTTTGCAGTAAATAAACGAACTCACTGACTGACAGCCGTTAATTGGGGTGGGACAGATGTGGGACAGATGTGGATGCTTTGTCCACTGGGGCGTCCTCACTGAGGGACACTTGGTCTCATTAGCAGGACTGGTCTCGCGCTCACGTTGGGTCTTCATAAATAAAAACTCTACTGGTTGAGGACCAGGTGCTTTATTACCGATCAACGACTTCTTCTCATTCTGCACAAACACGGACGCTTCACATCAGCCGAGCTGCAGATTATAAACTCTGCAGAGGAATAAAATCAAACTGCTGCTGGGACAGATTCATAAAAGAAACATCTTTAATTATTCATGTTTCTTTTATTAATAACCTTTAAAAGATGCAATCTGAGGCAGAAACACTTAGTTTTTAAATCGTGAACGCTCAAACTCCTTTTCTTTACGTTTATCTCCAGTGAAAATGTTCAACTTCTTTAGTTTTCCTTTAAAACTAAAGAATATTTGACTGGAGAGTCCGGCTGCTTCCGTCTTCCTGCAGTGGAGTTCCTTCATGAAGTCCAACGCTGCCTGGGTGAGACGGCTCCTGCTGGGCGACATGTTCAGACGGAGCGGGTCCAGGTGGAGTGCAGCTCCCGGCTGATCCAAAACAACGAGCCAAGGGTTCAAAATAAAAATCTAACCCTTCGCTCTGCAGTGAGGAAGAAGCAGGAAGTCTTCGTGGTCTTGGACAAGGTGGAGGACTTCTGAAGCTTTGGGCTGACGGAGACAATAAAAATGTCCCGTCCTCGGGACAAACGTCGTCCGATGACACGGTCTTCAGCTGCTCAGACATGAAGGTTCACTAAATCGTTCTGTTTGACCCGAAGTGTTCAAGCGTCCCGTCTAATATCCGAGGAGTTTATTATTTTAGGTCCGTCACTTTTTGGCTCTGCGGTCGCAGATTTAAAGAAACCCATAAAATAAAAATCACAGTTCAACCGGAGGAAGAAACGAGTAAAGAACAGATTGATGTTGATTTTACTGCAGAACATTTAAAGGGTCATGATGTCACAGTAATGCTGTGTAAACTCTAAACGTGTCGTGAACCCTCCATACAAACTTCAACACTTCTGTCCCTCCCCCAGGATGGATGCTTTCCTCTCAAAGGTCAGAGGTCACACACCCTCCTTGACTTCCATCAGCTCAGAGTTTTATCTTTAAACCAGTGGTGGTCCTAGGGGGAGGCATGATGGGGCCATGGACACCTTATTGGAGGAAAGAACACCCCCACAGATATTTCATCTCTGGGTCTGTCCCATATGTTCTGGAGGATTTTAACATTTTTGTCCTGGTCAGAACGTTCGTGTTAAAACTATTTAGTTGAAGTCGTCTGCAGAGTTCAGGCTTTACAGAAATGGAAACAAGAAAACGAGCGTGCGGCTCCGTCACGGCTCAAACCACTAACAGAGAATAAAACCATCTGTGCACCGGTGCACGTTTCAGGTCGTTTAGGTTTCACAGAGCGCACGGTCAACTCGTGCACGTTTCAGGTCGTTTAGGTTTCACAGAGCGCACGGTCAACTCGTGTTTCACACTTCGGACTTTGCTGTGGACGCGAGACGACGACGAAGTGTCGAAGCGAGACGACGACGAAGTGTCGAAGCGAGACGTCGAAGCGAGACGACGACGACGACGTGTCGAAGCGAGACGACGGCTGCCCCACGCCTTCTGAAGAGCTTCTTCCACGATGAACTGGATCTGGAACGTAAAACTGAAGCTCTGCGTTGTTGTGAGGCCAGCTCGATGCTGGTCTCGTACTGTGGCTATGAGCCCTTCAGGCCCACACAGATGTCCATGGGAGGGGGGGAGGGGGGGTATTAAAGTATACACAGTGCATATTCATTAGAAAGGATTCAAAAAAGTTCAATCTGGTCCTCTGGACATTCAAAAAGACAAAAGCAAAACAAAGCAAAAGAAATCTAGAAACGTTTCGTCTCTCATCCTGAGGACTTCCTCAGTCTGAGGTGCTGTATTCAGCTCAGTCTCTTAAATAGCACCTTCTCAGTGTGGATCAACCAGTTTGCTGCTGACAACCAGAACCAGCTGATCACATGCTCAAGAAGGACCATCAGCTGGTTCTGGTTGTCAGCAGCAAACTGGTTGATCCAC
>NC_056514.1:40552013-40556437 GCF_014905685.2 Nematolebias whitei | reverse complement strand
TGAGAGACGAAACGTTTCTAGATTTTTTTTGCTTTGTTTTGCTTTTGTCTTTTTGAATGTCCAGAGGACCAGATTGAACTTTTTTGGATTTTTCTACCTGGATTATTGAGCATGCATCAGGATATTAGAAAGGATTCTGTTGTACAAAGACAAAATGGAAATTGTAAATAAACTGAATAATTCGAGTACTGATCCTCGGTTCAGTTTAACTCAACAGTGTCCAGAGTCAGAACATCTAAGGAGATAAACACCCCCCAATTTCATGTCTAAATACCAACAAAGACGACATGAACATCCTTCAGGGTTCTGTCAGAGAGCAGCACGACCACCCTCTGATCTGCTGCTACATTTCAAACTTCTTCCACTTGAAGAGTTTTCTGACGTTCCGTTCGTAGTTTCTGTTGAATCTCCATAAAAACTGGACGACGACGGATCTGGGCTGAAATGTTGACATGCTGCAAACAAAGACACACGAGCAGAAGAGTGGAGCTTCAGCTGCTGAAGGATTCAAACCTTTTGGTTTTAAAGTGAGGAGGAGGAGGAGCTCCACGACGGGACCAGGGTTCTACATGAGTCAGTTCAATATTCAGAGTCTTGAAGGACGTCGAGTACAAGAACTAAACTAAAATTAATGAAGTTCAAGTAAAACTTTGTTCTTTGTTCGGAGTGAGACTCGACAGCCGTTCTCTGTTTTCTAACGTGTTCAGTTCTGCCTGCAGGCTCGGCCCAACACACACGACCTGCAGAGCGGTGGTCTGAATGCAGATGTGTCTGCAGCACACCTCTGCCCTCCTTCCAGATGTGTTGGGTTCAAACCCACCGACATAAAACCTGCAGGATCTGCTGCTGCTCAGGAGGCGTCAAACATCTGAACTCTTGTGTTCGCCGCTTCGTTCTAACTCAAAATCCTGATTTCTGAACTTTAAACCATCTGAAGATTAAACTAAACCTCAGGACACGAACACACACCCCTGCATGAAGCAGTTTATGGTGTTGTTCGTTTGGAGAAGATGATTTGCTGCAGATGGTCTAAAGGTGTTGCCATGGTTACCATCAGATGCTCTGCTCCTCTCAGGAGGCTCCGCGGGGTGAAGGCCGGTGTGGAACACGCAGACTTTGTGTTGTGGGACCTGCAGAGACTGCACAGTGAGCCGGGTCGCCCCGCTCCGTTCTGTTGCAGTGCTGTCGGCGTGCAGACCCCTCCCTCGCCCGGGGCTCGTGTTTCTGCTGCTCTCTGAGTGGAAACAGTAGCAAAGCGTGGATCACGGTGCAGAACAGAAGCCTGGAACACAACGATCAGCTGACGAGGCGTCCACACGCAGCTGGACCACACGTTCCAGATTTATTATCCGTTCTAAACGTGAGAACGTTTCAGAACCAACAGAGCATCAGACGCAGCCAGACCAACAGGAAGCCACTGAAGGACTTTAAAACTGCAGATGTGTGTTCCTCCCAGTTGTTAACATGCAGGTAATAATGTCCTGAGAGCGCACGCTGTAGCTGCACTGATGGCGTGACATGTGGGAGGAGATGTCTGAAGGCAGCAGACCAAGAATAACGTACCATGATGGACAGCATCAACATCTGCAAACAGCTGGCATCATTCATGTAATGACGTCACCGTAGTCAATGGCCAGTAGGAAGGTAGAGGTTACAAGGTGTTTTCTGGAATTCAGGGTTAAACAAGATCTATTTCTGTTTTAATTTCAGTTTATCAAGTTTTCAACATGGGCAGCACGGTGGGGCAACTAGTAGAGCTGCTGCCTCTCAGCGAGCAGGTCCCTGGTTCAAACCCCGGTCCAGGGGCCTTTCTGGGTGGAGTTTGCATGTTCTCTCCGTGCATGCGTGGGTTTTCTCCGGGTGCTCCGGTTTCCTCCCACAGACCAAAAACATGCATGTTAGGCTGATTGGTAACTCTAAATTGTCCCTAGGTGAGAGAGAGAGAGTGAATGGTTGTTTGTCTCGTTTGTCTCTATGTGTCCCTGTGATGGACTGGAGACCTGTCCAGGGTGTCCCCCGCCCCTCGCACAGTGATTGCTGGACATGGGCACCAGCGACCCCCGTGACCCAAAATGGAATAAGCGGGTAAAAAAATGGATGGATGGATGGAAGTTTTCAACATGCAGCTTCAAAGAGATGTACGTCGACCAAAATTCACAAGCACTTGTAAGAATCAACAAACTCCGTAGGAACACCATGCATGGATGAGAAGAAGAGTTGCTGACACCAACTTCCTGTTGGGAAACATCTCTTTGGTTTTATCAGCATTTACCACAAGTTGGATGGAATAAGTCTGACTGAACCTAAGACCGAGCCTTGTGGTACACCATTATTGACTGTTAAATAGCTAACAGTATCATTGCGTTGAACACACCGTCTTCAACTGGAGATAACGAGAAAAGAATTGAAATAACCACCAAAATAAACTTGATTGAAAATTGATCAAAATGAGCAGAATGTGGCCGAGATGGAGGCGATCGAGTGAAACTCAAGACGTCACGAAGGAGAAAAGGTCAGTAAAGAGTCAGCAGCAGAAGATGAAAAGAACCAGAGGACGGGAAGAACTTTCTGGAAAATAAAATAAAAGTTGGTCTTCAGTTCCTTCAGTCACAATTAATCCATCCTCTTCCTTCAGTTGCTTCATTTGAGGTTCTCGTTTTGAATCTACGACTCGGCGTCAAGCTGGAGGAGCTCCTCCGGTCTCCCTCAGTCCCGACGCCGGAGCTCCTCCGGTCTCCCTCAGTCCTGACGCAGAGACCAAACCTGGATCTGAGATTCGGAGGTGAACACAAGTGACATGATGCTCTGCAGGAACTGCTGCTTCAGTCTCAGCTGATCGAAGCTGCATCACCTGCATCAGGACCAAAACTCATTCCTACATCTGAGGTTCTCTGCCTCAGGCTCTCTGAGGCACCTGATCAACCTGCATCTGGAACTGAACCTGCTGTTCACAGCTACGGGTGCCCCCATGGGACACACTGAGCTGTGAGAGATACACAAGACTCTCAGTGGAGGTTTACTCTGAAAATCATCATTTACAGTTTAACAGAAGCTGCAGGAGGCTGAAAGCCGTCCCAACATGTCCCCGACAGGATGACGACAGAAAAATAAAAAGGTTTTACATTTTCCACCTCAGTTCATCCGGATCAGAAAACCCTGGAACTTCTAACTCCCGGAGCACGAGGAGAGAGAAACCCAAAGATTTTCATCGACCACAATAAAAAAACTCAAAGTCTTTCACTGTGTTCATGATGTGAGACCAAACACTGGAAATGAAGACGAATGATGCAGACGAGAGGACACAGAAGACGACGGCATAATGAGAGTAATGTCCTCTGTGGGGGGGGGGGGGGGGGGGGGGACTGCAGCTCAGCCCCCCACAGAAACAAAGAGGGGCAGTAAAAACAGCAGCAGCTCCTAAATCACTATTTTACAGCAGCCTCACCTTTTACACACACACACACACAGTTACACACACACACACACACACACACACACACACACACACACACACACACACACACACACACACACACACAGTTACACACACAGTTACACACACAGTTACACAAATAAAGTGGAGCCTGTCCAGCAGAAGGTTGGACGTGTTGCTCACAGCAGCAGACGGCTCTATGGAGGAGAGAAGGTCCAGAGATGGAGGAACCTCACATGAACATGTCGTGCACGAGGCAACAGTGCACGAGGCGACAGAACCTTCAGCTCATCAAACAAGCAGCTGAAACAAGTGCAGCTGCAGACTCTGGTTCTGACTGAAGCACGGGTTCAGGTCCAACAGGACTCAGATGGTTAGACTCGCCACAGAGATGAAGAGCTGGTCCACTGAACACTGGGCATTTAATCCTGATGTAAGGTCTAATCTGGGCGTTTAATCCCGATGTAAAGTCTAATCTGGGCGTTTAATCCCAATGTAAAGTCTAATCTGGGCGTTTAATCCCAATGTAAAGTCTAATCTGGGCGTTCAATCCCAATGTAAAGTCTAATCTGGGCATTTAATCCCGATGTAAAGTCTAATCTGGTCCAAAGCATTCTGACTCTGTAATTATATTAAAGTTCTGATCAGACTGCGAACAGTTTGTAACCGTCTGCTTTACATCAGATTAGTCCAGACATGGTTTTAAAAAAAGTTGTCTCGATGCCAACAGAAGACGTATTTTTACACTTTTACAGATTATAATTTGACAGATTATAAACTGTTTTCTTACCTTTGAGTTCAATCAGATATCTCTAGGACAAGTTTAAAATAAAACTCTGAACCAGAGTTGATGGTTCATATGTGAGAGATAACTCCATCTGCTGAGTGAGATGTTCCTGCAGCCACACCGTCTTCTCAAAGACGTTTGAAGCTCATCAACTGACCTGCATCACTGACGGAGGTCAGAACATTTGAACCTCATCTACATCAC
>NC_056514.1:40541512-40552003 GCF_014905685.2 Nematolebias whitei | reverse complement strand
ATCTACATCACTGACGGAGGTCTGAACGTTTGAACCTCATCTACATCCCTGACGGAGGTCTGAACGTTTGAAGCTCATCTACATCACTGATGGAGGTCTGAACGTTTGAACCTCATCTGCATCACTGACGGAGGTCAGAACATTTGAACCTCATCTACATCACTGACGGAGGTCTGAACGTTTGAAGCTCATCTACATCACTGACGGAGGTCTGAACGTTTGAACCTCATCTACATCACTGATGGAGGTCTGAACGTTTGAACCTCATCTACATCACTGATGGAGGTCTGAACGTTTGAAGCTCATCTAGATCTACATCACTGACGGAGGTCTGAACGGAGCTTAAACTTCTCTTCCAACTGTGACAGCTTCTTCGACTCGTCCCGTCAGACTCTTTACGTTCAATTCTTTTGTTGCTCTCACCTCAACAACAGTTTCTGGTGCCACACGTGAGAAAACTGGTCGTTCGTTTGTGTGACAGCGATTATAAAAACAGGCCTCACTTGTAAATGAGTCTTCGAGGCTCCATGGGACTCATCGGTCTAAATAAAGGCTGAATTAAAATTAAGACTTTTTCAGGGTTTACATGTGAAAATACAAAATCATTTTAAAATGTATTCTCATCAAATGGACCATTCTGAATTATGTTTAAATCAAACAAAACGAAAACTGAAAATCAAAAAACTTTTTTAACCAACATCTTTTCAGTCATCTCCAGCAGGTAAGATACTGACCATTCATGGGACTTACCACAGAAGCACACTTTAAAAATGTCTGAACTATCACTTTAAGACTTTTCCAGGACTGAATCAACGCTCAGCTGCTAAAAGCTACAAAATACCAACACATGACAAACTAAATAATTATAAACAAATGTCTGCAAACTTGGAAAAGAACATTTACTTATTTTGAAAACTATTAAATTAACGCATCAGTTTATGATGACGTACATTTACCAGCATCAACCACCAGAGCCCCCCCCCCCCCCCCCAAAAAAAAAAAAAACAACTAAATAAAACAAAACAAATGTGAAACCTTCAAAACAGCCAAAGTTCAGATTTGCCAATAAAAGCACCAAATTCAACCACAAGGAAAGAAAGTGAACAGCAGAAGTTCTGTCCCTGCAGCTCACCAACACAAGCCACACATGTGGACAGGCTGGGGACAAATGTCCACCGTCTCCGTCCTCAACCTGTCCACGCTGAGGACAAATGTCCACCGTCTCCGTCCTGTGGAGCCCCTCCTGCAGAGGCTGCAGCTGTTTCTGAGCAGGAACTGGTCTCACAGGGTTCTGTGTGTTCTTGAAGCAGAACCAGTGTTCTGCAACACTTCCTGTTCGGATCACAGCGAAGCTTCTGACACTAATCTTCGAGGTCCAGCAGCAGCAAACAAACAAACAAACAAACAAACATCTGTACCTTTAGAGGAGTCTTCATGTTGCTGTAAAATCCTGTCCGTCTTTATTTCAACACTTTTGTTCCAGTAAAATTAATTTAATTGATTTTCTTTGCAGGTTTGGTCCCACGTGACGTCAGTTTGATGTGAAACACCTGCGGAGTGTGCTGCGTTCAGGGACAACAGGAAAGATGGGACAAATCAGTTTCAACTCTTTGAGACAAGTTCAAGTCTGATCTTTAAGAGAAAGACTGTTTTAAAACCAAACAATTTATTTTCTTTTTTTGTAGAATTTATTATTATTATTAAAGATTATTGTTATTATGCAAAGAGTTAATTTAAGGAAATGTATTATAAATAAAGACCTGATTATAAATCTAAGCATCAGTTACTGAATTGTGGTTCATTTTAATAGTTTTTGTCAGAGTTTGGTTCAGATGTTGCAGAAATTCTCAGGTCTGACAGTTTTTTTTTTTGTTCTTTCTGATAGATTTTAGTTTGAAAATAATAAATAAATAAATAAATAACAAACATCATAAACTTACTGAAAGTTTTTTTTTTTTAATCATTTATAGAAACGGTCAAAGAATATGGGATCAAATATCCAAACATGTTCAGGGAGTTTTGTGTGACAGCATCATAAATTAATAAAGAAGAACTCGTGATTATAAAGTTTTAAATGTAACGTGTGTTCGTTCGTCTCGCTTTATGCTGACGATGTGTTCATGACCTTAAACAGGATGATTGCTGCTCGTTCTCTTTTCATCGTCTCCATCTGATCTCAGACCAGCTCAGATCTCACAAACCTGTGATTACGCTTTTTAATCTCCGAGCAGCTAATTAGCAATCAGAAGAAAAACACCCGAGGCCGTTTGCTCCACTTTTCTAAATGAAGTGTTGAATTAACGAGAGCAGCCGAGCTGAAACATAAACTGCTTCTGAAACTGATGGAAACATTCCTCCACTTTCAGAGGATACGAGCTACAGTCGACCTTTATCTCTACAGGTTAGTCCCACTGAGCCTCCAGGACTCTTTTACAACAGAGACCTGGTTTCAACAGAGTGATGACAACAACGGACAATCATAAAAGAGGCATACACGTTTATTTTTTTACTAATTAAAATAAGATGGCAAAAAAAAGTAGCAAAAAACAGCTAGATACAAGGCGAATGTAGAAAACTAAAAACAGGAACATGTCTGCATGCTAACTGCATGCTAACTACATGCTAACTGCATGCTAACTACACGCTAATTGCATGCTAACTACACACTAACTGCATGCTAACTACACGCTAACTGCATGCTAACTGCATGCTAACTACACACTAACTGCATGCTAACTACACACTAACTGCATGCTAACTACACACTAACTGCATGCTAACTACACGCTAACTGCATGCTAACTACACGCTAACTGCAACTACACACTATACACGCTAACTGCATGCTAACTACATGCTAACTGCATGCTAACTACACGCTAATTGCATGTAACTACACACTAACTACACGCTAACTGCATGCTAACTACACACTAACTGCATGCTAACTACACGCTAACTGCATGCTAACTACATGCTAACTACACGCTAACTGCATGCTAACTACACGCTAACTGCATGCTAACTGCATGCTAACTACACGCTAACGGCATGCTAACTGCATGCTGGTTTGTGTGGTTTCAGCAGGAAATCTTTTCATCTCTTCAGTTTTTATTCCTTCAGAATAAGATTCTGAAGATTTAACGTGTGTATATCTTCAAGTGGTCTGAGTCTGACAGTAATTAACTTCCTGTTAATGACACAGCACAAAGCCCCGCCCCCACAGGTACAGGCGAAACAGCAGGTGAGAAAGAAAAGAATCACTGTGGATTACCTCAGAGTCGGTTGTTGGGAAGTTAATTAGAAGCTGAAAACTCCCATGTTTCTGTTTACATGTTTATATTTGAGCTCATATTTATGAGGAAAATGTTGTTGTTGTTGTTTATTCTGCAGGCAGCTGGCCCTGACGACGCACAGCTGTGTGTTTAGAACCCACACAGCTGGAAACCAGGAGCAAAACAACAGCTAAAACTGTATTTGGAGTAGCAAAGCTAAAACATGAAGTTGAAAATTGCAGAATGGTAGCTAAAGTAGCAAAGCAGCAGCTAAAGTAGCAAAGCAGCAGCTAAAAATAGCAAAACAAAACTGAACTTAAAAGAATAGTAGCTAAAAGTAACAAAACTATAAATAAATTTAGCAGCATGGCAGCTAAAAATAGAAAAACATCAGCTAAAATGAAAACAGAGAACATAGCTAAAAGCGACAGAATAGTAGCAAAACTGTGACTACACGGTAAAAAGGTAACTAAAAGTAGCAAAAGTAGTAAGGTAGCTAAAAGCTAAAAGTAGCAGAAGACAAAATGAGAGGCTGACTCAACATTCACACGTTGATCAGCGTAAAACACATTAACCCTTTGTGTTCCTACAGCTTCCAGCTGAACAATCTTTATTTCGTTCGGCTGCAGTTTGTGGATCCTGCTCGATGTCGGCGTGGAGCGACGTTCACAAACCGCAGCTGAAGTTTCAGACGCAGTCACAGCTCGTGTTTTAGGGTTTCTGCAGGAACTTATTTACAAAAAATACTTCAGAAATTAAGTTCCTGTGTGTGAAGACTCTGTCCAGGATGAAGGTGGTCTTTTCAGATCCAGTGCCGGTACCTTCTGTTTCCATGGCAACAGCCGACACCGAGGTGTGGGGTTATACCATCATTGTTTGCAGCTTCCTGAGTGTCGGGGTGGCACAGCCACAGAAAAGACTTTCTGCTTTCGTGTCCGTACTGCCCTCCGTCCACATCACGCGCAGCCGTCACCCTGCTCCATTGCTGTTAAACCCTCATGTCGCCTCCACACTGACATCAACAAGAACAAAGAACGTTCATCTGGATCAACCGGTCCCGTGGACCCAGTACTTGCCATCATTACCACCAGTCCATCTACTCACCTGGAAACCTTTTCCTGACCTGCGAGGATTCTGTTCCTCGTTGGTTTGTCCTCTCAAACCCAGCCGGTCGCTCATCCTCTGGTTCTTCTGGAGGTTTCTTCTGTTAAAGGGTTTTTTCTTCTCACTGTCTCCTCTGTTCTTGCTCAGGATGAGAGACTGTGATGACGTGAAGATTCAACACAACCTGCTGCTTCCTTACAACTTTTCTTTTAAAATGTCTGTCCATGTTTCTGTTCACCGCTCTGAGACGACGTCCGTTGAGACTTGGAGCTACAGAATTAAACTGAATTATGTTAAAAGCGTTGTGCAATGCACATCACCCACCACTGCTCGGTCGTCGTGTCCTGCAGCTCTGGGCACATCTTGCACATCTGCGTCTCCTCAGGGCGGCTCAAACTTTTTACCAAAGTAAAAGTTCTGGTCCTTCAGCACCGCTCCTACATTTAAGCAACAGCTGATGAAGACTCGGTCCTTTCTGGGACGGAGATTTTTCATGAGCGAACATGTAAACATACCTGCTAACATCTAGCATGTAGCTAACTGCAGGGAAGCTAGCTACGCTAACAGTTAGCATCTGACTGTACTTGTTGGAAACTGATCCCGGAGGAAAACCAATGTTAGTTTTTTTAATTAATCTTTTTAAAACATTAAACTTATTGTTTTTATTCCATCTGTAAATGAACTCTAAACTTTAAAGCAATCATAAACGTTTCCATCACACAGATTCAAACAGTCTCAAAGGTGCATTCCTTCAGTTTAATGATTTATTTTGAAGATTTTTAGTCCAATTCAAGCAGCTAATCCACCAAAACAAACACAAAATGCCACGACTCGATGATTTTACAGAAGCTGAGCTGAAACTCTGTGGTAGTAGCTGAGAGTCGTCCCCAGCACACACTCTGAGGGCGAACAGCTCCAAGACTTGTCTCAAAGTCTGAATTTGTTTTATAATTTAATAAAAGCTGAGCTCACTGAATAAATCCACAAACTGAGTCCTTGAGTTTTATTTCAGAAGCATCGAACGCATCGGAGCCGTAAATATTCACAGACGAGCCGTTAATTAAAATCGAACATTTAACCCCTTCAAGGCTTCGGTCAGGTCAAAGGTCAACGGAGCACTGACAGAACCAGAGTTCAACCCATCAGACAGCTGGAAGCATCTTTGGAGTTCAGAAACAGGAAGTCACGTGACAAACTCCAGTGCTGCATTCAAGTCTTGTGGGAAACCAGAGATTTGTTCAGACCTTTGAGTTTTACTGTGTTAATAATCTGAATCATTCTTTATATTTATAATCAGATCGTTTTAAAACTAAATGGTCAGTCTGGCATCTTTTGAAAGGTTTTCTTCTCATCTTTGGTTTTTTGATCACATTAAAATGTTCGAACGTTTGCCTCGAAAAGAAAACGATCAAAGCACAACGTTACGCTGTCATCAGATCGTTGCTGCGTAACTTTGTAACGTTTGGTTCACAGGATTCTGTCGTCACACGAGAGGAAGATCTAGTTCAGCTGCTCTCAGGGTCTGAGCTTCAGCTTCAGCAGACTCCGTGACCTGAGGCAGCACTAACGCAACACAAGTCATTCAACCTTTATTTCTGCAGGTTAATCCCATTGAGCCTGGAGGACTCATTTACAAGAGAGACCTGGTTTAACAAAAATAAAGATAAACCTGCAGCGACGTCTCGCTTCATCTAAAGTGCATGTTCAGGCTGAGCTCGTTTAAAAAGCTCATTTTTACACAACAAGAGTTTAAACGAACAAAAAGGAAAACTTCGCTGCAGTTACAAACTCAAAGTAACAGGAAATGGCATTTCTGCTTTCAAGTTTTCAAAATAAAAGCGTGTCCACAGTGGAGGACACGTCCCAGCAGAGACACGTCAGGAGGGAACAGAAAAATACAGAAATGACAGAGTTACAACACAACAACAATAATAATGAATAAACCGCAGATTTTAACATTTTACAGCTGCTTTTAATAAAACTCACACTTCCTGCTGGTTTAATCTGAAGTCCTAATCTGTGAGATCTTCACATCAGATTAAACTAAAAAGAACTAAAAACCATTTCAGTGATAATCCAGCTGAGCAGGAGGAAAACAATAAAATGTGCTTTTGAATCGATAACATGAGGAGTGTCTGATGGCCCTCCTCCTCCTCCAGGTGGAGGAGGTGGAGAAACCTGAGTGGGGTGGAGGAGGAGGAAGAACCTGACAGGGGTGGAGAAGGAGGAGAAGGTGGAGGATGAACGAGGGGTGGAGGAGGAGGAACCTAAGAGGAGTGGAGGAGGAACCTGACAGGGGTGAAGGAGAAGGTGGAGGAGGAACAAGGGGCAGAGGATGAGGAGGAACCTGACAGGTGGAGGAGGAGGAACCTGACAAGGGTGGAGGAGGAGGAGGAACCTGACAGGGGCAGAGGAGGAGGAGGAGGAACGAGGGGCGGAGGAGGAGGAACCTAAGAGGAGTGGAGGAGGAACCTGACAGGGGTGAAGGAGAAGGTGGAGGAGGAACAAGGGGCAGACGAGGAGGAGGAACCTGACAGGGGTGGAGGAGGAGGAACGAGGGGTGGAGGAGGTGGAGGAGGAACCTGACAGGGGTGAAGGAGAAGGTGGAGGAGGAACATGGGGCAGAGGAGGAGGAGGAGGAAGAACGAGGGGCGGAGGAGGTGGAGGAGGAACCTGACAGGGGTGGAGGAGGTGGAGGAGGAACGAGGGGCGGAGGAGGAACCTGACAGGGGTGGAGGAGGAGGAGGAGGAACGAGGGGTGGAGGAGGAAGCTGAGAACCAAATCTTGCCGGTTTGTTTGCTGAATGTTTTTCTGGATTATTTTCTGTTAAAAACTTGAAATCAGTTTAAAGAAACAAACTTTTCTTATAAAGAAAAATTATTTAAATGTAAAATATCTGGATTAAATTTCCTGTATTACTACCTGTATAAATAAAGGTTAAATAAAACTTAAATAAATAAACATTACTGTTTTAGTTCACTACAAGGATAAAGTTTTAATTTGGATTTTATTTAGTTTAAATCAAAGAAAGTCAACAGATTTTGGTGAAAATGGTTGAATTTTACATCTTAATTTATTTTTCTGGTTGATAGAAGAAAACGAGATCTTTAAAATGTTGATTTTTTGTGATTTATCCTGAAATTAGAACGTTAAAATCTCAGAAACGACCCGAGGCGTCCTGTTCAGTTTACAGAAACTCTTCGAACTGAAACTGACGATGAAGAAAAAACAAACGGCTGATTTCTGTCAAATCAATCGGTTTGATCAAAACCCGTCAGGTGAAGAAGTTGGTGTTAAAATCTAATCTGGACGAGGAGGAGAACGCTGCACGAAGCTCCACAAACTGAACGTTTCTGCTGGGCTGCAGGTTCGGGGACAGCAGAAGACGTCGCGGAGTTGTGGCCGTTGTCTCGTAAGAAAAGTGCAGCTTTACTTTGAAGGAACCGAAGAACACGTTTATGAAAAGGACAGAAAACTAGAAGGATCATCCGAGTGGACGGTTTTTATCTCCAGCTCCATCACGTCTAAACGTTTAAAACTCACGGCTGCAGATCCAACATGTTTATTAGCATCTCTCTTATAAATAATAATCTGTAACACTGAATCCAAACAGGAAGTTAAAGAGACATCGTGGCTTCCCAGGATCCACACAGGCGTTTGGTTTCTCCTTCCTGGCTGATTTAATTGGTCGACAGACTGAGTGTTGTGGGATTAAAGCAGCTTCAGGTTTAATCTTACGTTCGTGAGAACATTCACCGGTTTAATCCAGATTAAAACAGCTGATCTGCTTCAGGTTTGGACCTGGATCTGGTCCAGCTCTGACGGAAGCTGCTGAGAACGAAGTGGCTGAAGGTCTTCATGCTTTAATCCTGAGCCCAGAGAAGAAGAATAAACGTAAAATCAGATTTGGATCATTTGGGAAGATTTTCTTCATTCAGTGTTCAGGCTTTAATGTCCATCTTTATAAAGATTATTTTAATTTGTACCGGCACAAACTGAAAACTTCAAATTTTACTTCAAGTTTGAAGTTTTTGCTTTAAAGTAAAATTTGGAGACGTTTTGTGTGGAAAAGAACTTCCTCAGCGACCGGACGGTGTTCAACTAAATGAACTCATCTCGAGGAACGAGAAACAAAAAGCCCGGGACGTCCCGTAAATCCACTCAATGCTGCGTCGCCGTGGCAACGAGCTACAGCCTCATCACCTGGGCAGAACCTGCCGCCTCACCTGCGGACAAGCAGCTGTTTGGACGGGCCGGCACAGAAACAACCGGCGGGGATTCTTTTAGAAAAAGGAAAGAACAAAAAAATTAAATAAATAAATATAACTGAAGATACAAAAAGAGAAAACTGAAGACGAAAACTTTATGATCCCGAAGAGAAAAACCTTCGTCGGAACGCTAAATTAAAAAAGTTACAATTTAGTTCAAATTAAACGAGATTCCAGTTTCGGTGGATTTGAAGAAGTTGGAGCAGATTCTGACGCGGCTTCAGTTGAAGCTAAAACTTTTTTCATTTATTATTATTATTAATGAATTAGTCTCCTATATGATCTGAGCACCGAGATGAAGATGCTTTAGGTCTGTGAAACGTTGTTTTAAAAAGACAAAGCTTGATGGCAGTATAAATAAATCACAAGGACATGACCATATATGGAGTGATGACATCACAGGCGGTTTACAGCTGCAGGTTCTGTCTGCGTGCAGGTGAGTCTGATTCTTACAGAACCCTGGATGTTCTGACGACAAACAGGTCATTCTAATAGAAACATCCATGTGGATCTACAAGTTGGAGGAAAGACCTGGACCTGGACTGATCCAGCTCAGGCTGTCCAGGTGATACTTTCATGGTCCAAGACTTGATTAGTCCAGAAGAACGTTAAAGATAAATAGGACTTGCAGCAGAAGTCTCAGTGTCTGTGTGTAAACCTGCCCTGTAGCTTCATTAGACCCTCAGGAACAAATAACGTCTACTGGAAAACTGAACCCCAAACCTGGACCCAAACCTGGACCCAGAGGCCAACCTGCTGTGGTTCTGTCACGTGCAGAACTTCAGGAGTTTGCTCTTGTTTACGCACGTGTATGACTGAGTCTGGAGTCGTTCGGGTGTTCAAGCTCCTCAGCTCCTGCTCTGCTGCACGTTTGACCTCGCACGGCGCCGCTTCATGTACCGGCGAGACGGACCGACCCGGATACAAACGAGGTGATATTTTTACTGCTCGGGGCTGACGCACCGGAGGAGGGAAAATGTCACAGGGTTCGTTTATGTGAAGAAACGCAGGCGAGTGGATTCTCCTCGACTTCACAAAATGTTAAGACCGTCGCAGGAAACGTGTTCTGGTTTCAGACTCGGGCGCCGTCGGGCCTGAAGAGGAGCCGCGACACGAAAACTGTTCCAGGCGACGAAAATGTCACGTTTTCATTCTGCTCAACGGGAAGGATTCAATTATTCTGCTCAGATTTTACTCAACATCCAGAAAGATTCAGGCCGTCGGTCCAGAAAGTTCAGACGTTTCCTTCAAACGTTGAACTTCGAGGCTTCAGAATCACTTCAGAGGAAACGTCAGCGTCTCATCCCCGGCAGGGGAAACAGAGAGGGGATAGTTCGGCCATGTTGAATCGGGATGAGGAAAAGTAAAAAATATCTTACCCGTTGTGCATGGCTATTTGAATGACCTCAGTTTGGAGAATAATCAGAAGGTTAGATTAAATAATCTTGTAACTAATCCCAAAGTTTCTCCTCATTCCTTAGATGAAAAATCCAGAACTTTCCAAACACAGATTAAAAAAAAAAACATCCGTTTATTTTAATCCCGTAAACGTACGACGCTGAAAGGTCCTCAAAGAAAGTTTCCTGGTTTAAAAAAATAAACGTTTGTTTTCATTCAGACTTTACTCGTTTTTTAAATAAAATACGAGGTTTATTTTGTAAAACAGAAAAAGCAGCAGATGTTGTGAATCACAACTTTAACGAATTATCTTTATTTAAATGCAACGGATTTAAACTTCCCTGGACTCAAAGGACGGACTGAGACAGACTGTGCCGACCTCCAGCTGTGAGAGGCGGGGGACACCTGGACAGGTCTCCAGTCCATCACAGGGACACCTGGACAG
>NC_056514.1:40535789-40541502 GCF_014905685.2 Nematolebias whitei | reverse complement strand
ACAGGGACACCTGGACAGGTCTCCAGTCCATCACAGGGACACCTGGAGACAACCGTTCACCCTCTCACGTCGGGACAACTTTAGAGTTACCAACAAACCCAATATGGAGGTTTGGGTCTGTGGGAGGAAACCAGAGAACCAGGAGAAAACCCACTGTGGGAACATGCACCTCCCCCCAGAAAGACCAGGAGGCGAACCTGCGGCCTTCTCGCTGTGAGACGGCAGCTCTAACCACTGCTCCAATGTGGTCATCTACTTTGAACTCCAGTCTCCAAACGTTCTCAGCAGTTCATGCAAACTTTAGTAGTTTTGTTTTAATGTTGATAGTTTGAAAAATAATAGTAAGAAGTGAATTCCAAATGTGATGTCCAGATGTTCCAGAGGTGCTACAGCACACGACGCTGCCACCTCTGCTCTAAAAAACAACGTGATGCAGAACATCAAACTGTGTTAACTTTTATTCAGCAGAATCTGTGAAAGTTTAGACTGGTGCCGTTTTAAGACCAAAGTCTAATCTGGACTAGATGTTCCCTCATCAGTCCTCCTGAGGTCCTTCAATAAGCTATCTGCAACAGGTAAGATGTTCTTTATAACTTTTACACAGACGCATGCTTCAAAGAGGCCAACGTATCGATTTAAACTCTTGGATTAATTCATAATTTGTTGTTTTTCCTCTGGTCAGCAGCAGGTGAACGCTTCCCTCTGAACAGACCAGAAGTTTCATCAAAACAAAGAGGAAATGGAGATGATGGACAGAAGGTGTTTGTGTGACGTCAGAGATGGAGGAAGAGTCCGAGCAGAACTTCAGCCCAGAGAACAAACATTTTACTTCTGTTAGTTTAGTTTCAGAGCAACGTTGATAAATCTGTTCAAGTCAAACGTTCAGGTTTCAGTCTGCACAGCGAGCTGCCAGTGGAAATGTTCAGTGGACCTTAAATAATAAATATTTAAATATTTCACACTCAGCTGATGAGGTGAGAGTTTTTCCAAATCCAAGGCACAATCTTTATTTCACCAAGACGCCCAGGATTCTTCGCCTTGAAGAGGCTTTTTTACCGTATCTGTTAAATCTTTACTTCCTTTATCTCGTCCTACGAGTGTCAGAGAAGCTGCAAGAACGAAGCGGAGCGCCGATTAGAACAATAAATAGGTGAGGGGTCCAGCAGGGCTGCAGGCAGAGGTCAGAGGTCAGAGGTCAGTCAGAGCCGCAGGTCTGATCTCAGACCGCCTCAGTGGCTCTTTGGTTTGGGGAGGCGAGACGAGCCGCAGTTGAAGGCTTTGAACTTCCCGCTGTCGGGGTCGCGAGGGGCCAACGGCGTCATCTTTGAAGAGCCTGGGGCAGAGCTGCAGGTGTGAGGCAGGAAGAGGCGGAGCTTGGAAGGCTGCGGTGGAAGCAGGGATCTGCTGAAGCTTCTTCTCTCATTCGTCTCCTCCTCTTCCACCTTCCTCTGAGTTTTCCCATCACCCCCTGCTCTCTGGGACGTGCAGCCAGGGGTTTTAGATGAGGGGAGGAGTCTGTCTGCAGGTGTTTCAGGCTGGGTGGGGTTACCTGGAGGAGGCGGAGCTTGTTGCATCAGGGGTTCCTGGTCTCTCTGATCGGAGGAGTGAAGTACCTGTGACTGAAAACAGAACCAAACGTCAGCTGCTGCAGAGAAAAGCTCGTCTGAAAGTAAAAAAGGTTCTGGTGGTTTGTGAGCAGACGGTGCAGAAATAATCCAAAAAACTCTGATACAGAATTTATCGCATGCAGAGAGAGGAGATCAGAGGGTTTTAAACTGATCACCGGCCATTTCACGTGCATTTCATACAATAAAGAGAATAAACAATTCTTCCCTGCATTAGATTCTTTTCATTTCAGTTCAGCTTCTGATAAAATGCTAAATGTAAAGTTTGCACATTTCTATCACGATGCAGATTTGACTAAATTTAAGTTTTTAGTTTTAATTTATTCAACTCTTCGGCACGCTCGTCAGCTAACTGGTGAAAGTCATTGTGAGTTTGTGATAAATACTTTGTTCATTTGAGCAGCTCGAGAGACTAATTCATTTTTATAGTTTTTAGAAAAACCAATAGTGAATAGAGATTTAAAATGTTCATATTTTGTCTGTATTCTTACCTAATCCTGACTAAAGTTAAGCTTCAGGACTATTTGGGGTTCCTGAACAAAAGAGAAAATCTGTGGAGTCCTGTGTGGGTGACGCTGCATTCACAGGTTTGTAAACTCAATCAAAACATCTGGAGAACAAACAGCTGCAACAAAGAACATTTCCTGATGAACACTGCCACCTGGTGGCAGGTGGAGGACCTGCAGACGGGTTTTTTCTCGCCTGATGCTTCAGTTCATCCCTCAGAAATGAAGCACGACTCAAAGGAAAAGATAAAAAAAAAGGAGAAAATACAAACATGCATCAAAGTAAATAAAACACGAGGTGGGGTGTGTCCTCGAACCTCAGGATCTCTCATGTCTTGGCACCTCAGACTGTTCTGTTCCTCAGTACTGAACACAAGACGCCTTCTCAAAGTGCTGATCCGCCCAAACTGCCCCCCGATTGGCCCCCAGGGGCTCGTTAGATGACTAATGTCACTCCACGCTGCATCATCACTTCAGCGAACAATTAAAACGGTGACCGTAATGAATAAACATGAGCCTTTAGTGCTGAGCTGCAGGCAACGAGCTGCTGTCAAAACACCCAATTACTCTGAAAATTATTAGCTAAATAATCCAGCTCTAGTTTTGTGTTGTAAATGGGAGTAAAGCACAGATTATTATTCTGATTATTGTGTCATTATTGTGCTGGGAAAGCGAGGGCGTGAAACACCCGAGCTGCAGATAAGAGCGAGGACGGTGCGGCGCTTCTTCCATACAACCACCCACGGGACATCAACGACCTGACCTACCAATACGCAACAAATAATATAAAAGCATAATCTATACCCAACTTTATGAGCAACCTTAAAAATATGACCTCAATTAGACCTTTCCATCTGGATTTAGACGGTCTCATTAGGATCTGCTCACTGCTGTCACTGGGTCTCTCTGGTACAGCTCTAATGGTTCCCCTCATACAAGAAGCATTTTGTCAACATCAGTTGATCTTCAAGTCTGGATCATAGTTCTCAAAGGAAAAAAGTTGGAATGCTCTCTCAGGACCTACAGACCCCACCCCTCCACACAGACACCAGTGTGTCTCCCCCCCACCAGTGTACCTCCCCCCACTCCCATTACAAAGGCTTCTGACGCCGATGATGTCCACACACCGGTGTGTCACTCCCTGACAGCCGACTTCATTAGAGAGAGACAGAAACAGGCTGAAAAGAAGATTTTGAGCTAAACAAAGAACTCGCTCTGAATTCTGGGAGACTTGAGAGAAATCTGTGACTTCTAGAGAGCGAGAGACACGCGGAGTAAAAGAAGACCGAAAAGTTTCATTTATTAATGTTCCATAAAGAGTCGGAGTGAGTTTGTTTGCAAAAGATTTTAAACACGTTTTCCCCCCAGATTTTAGTGAACGTTGTCCGTGTGGCGTACCGCTACCAAAAGTCACAATAATCCCAATCTAGTGTAGTTTGTTTCATTTCAAATCTGTGCAACAAGACGCAGGACGATAAAGAATTAAACACTAACCAGGCTGGTGATTCAGAGCCGCCATTAATAACAGAGTCTGTGAACTTTTGCTCAGGCAGCAGAGGAAGTGAAAAGGATTTGTTGAAGGGTTTGTGGGTTCAGAGCTGCTGCCGTCTCACGATATCACATCACACAAACGGACAAGGCAGCTTTAACCTTCCTCGGTCGTTAATTTATTCCCCCGCTCCACGACGACACCATAACCACCGCAGGAGCGCTTCCACAGGAGAAGTCAGAGCAGCAGGAACATCATCTTCAGAGGCAGGATTTACGGTTCTGAACCAAGTCTCTGGTGTGAAGCCTCATCGTCTGCACAGAGGTCAGCCCGTTCACCAGAATCCTCCGCTCCGTCTGCAGCTGAAGGAGCTCATCGCCTGCAGAGGTTTCAGCTGAACTGATGGAAACGTCACCAGCTGCTTAGGAGCCACGTCAGGATGGAGACGGAGCGATGAATTATGGGTGAAACAACCCAAACAGCCCTGGCATTACTGGGTTATTAACTCAGCTTTAACCGTTTGTGTTGATGTAAAGTACCGGGACGAAGGATGTGTGAAAACAGAGGAAGAGGATGTGAAGGAGGAAGAGGGGATGCTACCGTACCGCGCTGAGTCGGTGAAGTAAAGCACTAAATGTTCCACTCCTGGACGAAGGCGTGGAGGAAAAACAGACACAGAGAGGACAAGAGGAAGAAGACAAATGTTATTCAGGCTTGTTTCATTGTCTCAGATGAACTAAAGGACAAACAGACAGGAAGAGGTTCTTACAGGAGGTCTGAGCTAAAAAATAAAAGCATCTGAGACATCTGAGAGGTTAAATGAAATATTTCCAGACTAAAGTCAGAGGACGCTCTATGCATGAGAATCCAGCTGTTTTATATTCTGATTGTAGGTGAGGATTATGGGTAAACTACAAAAGTACAAGTACATGCTTTACTACGCCTTCAGAACTTCCTTCAGTCCTTCACAATAAGAGTCTCAGAGAGCCGAGCTCAAAATAATCTCCAATCCTCTGAAGTTTGAAGACCAAACGAGTAGTTCTTGTTCTGTGGTCAAACTCCTGAACCGTTTCAGAAAAGTTGTTTCCAGTTGAGTTTAAAATAAATTACTGTGAGCTGAGATTTTACTTTAAAAAAACATAAATCATAAAGTAAAGTGCACGACCAGTCACAGGTCGAAGCGTCAACGATCCGATAACTTTATCATGGAAAAACTGCTGGTGACGTATTTTTCACCAGATATTTTTATTTTAATCTTAAAATTGTGAAACAAACAAAAGAAAATCTTCAAGCTCAACTTTTTTCTCTTTTCATGACCCGTCGTCTTTTAAAAAAAAAAAAACACAAGAGACTCGGGCGATAAAAGAAAAATAATCAACTGATCCAGTGCTTCAGTTCTCCTTCCAGTGATTCAGACTTTGTTGAAATCTATTCAAGTGGTTTTCAAAAAGTTCTCCGGGACTTCTGAAGGCCTTTCTTTGGACTTCGGCTGATTTTCCTCTCAGTTTCGGCCCTTTTAGCTGAACGTGGTCACCCCCTGATTCATTCAGACACAAAGAGGTCCTGAACTCAGAGAGATGAACCGCGTTGTGTCGACACAAGTCAAGACTATTGTCATTCACATCACATGTGGTACACGAGGTGGAACGAGATTATGTACACAGGGTCCTATCAAACAAAAGCAAAAATATCACATGTAAGAAGAAACATTAAAAAACATCTGAGATACAAACTGATATTCGCTAAACGAACATCAAACGGTATGCTAAAGAACTAAGATATACGCCAGTCACTAACGGAGCAAAACAATCCACCGAACAGCAGCATCACGATTCTCATAGCTATGATTTACACGCTTAATGTGAGTACCAACATAAACTAAACTAAAATAAACTATACTAACATAAACTAACATAAACTGGTATTTATTCAAAGCATGCAACAAAAATATAAAAACAAGGTGCCAAAAGTGAAAAAGAAATAAATCTACAGCAGCATGGTCCTATTGACAGAGTGGTTCTGATGACAGTGAGGTTATCTTAGCAACATGGTCCAGTTAGCAACATGGTCCAGTTAGCAGCATGGTCCAGTTA
>NC_056514.1:40533246-40535779 GCF_014905685.2 Nematolebias whitei | reverse complement strand
TTAGCAGCATGGTCCCGTTAGCAGCATGGTCCCGTTAGCAGCATGGTACCGTTAGCAGCATGGTCCAGTTAGCAGCATGGTACCGTTAGCAGCAAGGTACCGTTAGCAGCAAGGTACCGTTAGCAGCATCGTCCAGTTAGCAGCAAGGTACCGTTAGCAGCAAGGTACCGTTAGCAGCAAGGTACCGTTAGCAGCAAGGTACCGTTAGCAGCAAGGTACCGTTAGCAGCAAGGTACCGTTAGCAGCATGGTACCGTTAGCAGCATGGTACCGTGCACGGTGTGGTCTTGTTAGCAGGTTCGTCAGCAGCTTGATGATAAGGACATCAGCAGCTGCCCTCCAGAACCGGGTCCAGCAGACGAAAAACATCCAAGGTTTCCCCGTGGAACCAAACGGGTCTGTAGACCCGGTTCACAGAGACCCAGGGTTAAATCATCTGTTTTTTCTTGACTTCCAGCAGTTTTTAGTTAAATCCATAGAAAATACAAAAAAATATCTGTTTAACAAAAAACAACAAGATTTTAGCTCCAACAAGGCGATTCTCAAAAAGCTAAAAAACTTGAACAGCTGAAGGATGATGCATCTCTCTGGTCCTGTTTCAGGTCTTTACTAGACCTTCAGAAACTGTTCAAGGATTTTAAAGCTGGACTTTTTATTTTCTGCCCTGTTTACTCACTTTTTAAGAACACGTTGCAGAAACTGAGTGAAAATGAAACAAAGTTCACGGAAACCCCTGAAAGACCCTCAGAACGTCTGCAGAACTGTGGATCCAGACCACTTTAAAGGACTGCAGGAAGAACCGAAGAGAAACTTTGACACCGACTGTTTCTACAAAATAAAATGAATCCAGTGAACTGGTTCAGGGTTTGTAGATTTTTCATAGATCCTAAAAAGAAGCGCCGCGATGAAGACGAGTCAGTGATGACTGACGTCACGTGACTCACGTTTTCTAGCAAGGTGAGGGGGGATGCTGGGCTTCGGCCTCCCCCTGTAAGGCCTGGAGCGCTGATACTGCCAGGGTGGAGAGAGGAAAGGGACAGGAGGGACAGCCTGAGACACAGAGAGGACAGGAAGCTGATTCTTAACACGACGGCACCGATGGACACGCTCAGACGAACACACAAACACCGTCTGACCTGAAACCTGCTGAGTTCACATGAGGCACAACGCGGACAGAGAAACAGCTGTTCATGAAACCAGCTGATGGAAACCGAACCACCGAGACTGGGCTGGAGCAGAAACCAGTCGGAATTTATCAAAACACAAACTGATCAAACCATTAAAGACAAGAAGAGAAGAAGAGTTCAAGACGGAAAACTGAACAGTTAAAGACAAGATGTTAGATGCACTTCTTCTTCTTTTCTCTCTTCAGGGTCTCCACAGCAAGTCCTCCTCCTCAATCTCACTCTGTCCTCTGTGTCCTCTGTCCTCACTCTGTCCTCACTCCAACTACCTCCATGTCCTCTCTAACTGCATCCATATGTCTCCTCTTTGTCTTTTTCCTGGCAGCTGCATTTCTAACATCCTTCTACCAATATACCCACTGGCCCTCCTCTGGACATGTCCAAACCACTGTCTCTCCTCTGGACATGTCCAAACCACTGTCTCTCCTCTGGACATGTCCAAACCACTGTCTCTCCTCTGGACATGTCCAAACATCTCAGTGTGTCCTCTCTAACTTTACCTCCCAGTTGTTCAACCTGTGCTGTACCTCTGCTCTCATTCCTGATCTTCTCCATCCTTGTCTCTCCTAAGAAGAACCTCAACATCTTCATTTCCGCCACCTCCAGTTCTGTCTCCTGTCTTTTTGTCCATGTCTCTGTCTCCAGACCATACAACATAGCTGGTCTCACCACTGTCTTGTAAACTTTTCCTTTGACCTTTGCTGACACCCTTTTGTCACAAATCACTCCAGAAACTTTTCTCCATCACTCCATCCTGCCTGGACTCTCTTCTTCACCTCTTCACCACACTCCCCATGTTCCTGGACAGTGGACCCCAAGTCCTTGACGTCCTGCACCTTTGTGACCTCTGCTCCTTGTAGCCTCACTGTTCCACCTCCTCCCTCTCATCCACACACATGGACTCTGTCTTACTACGGCTGACTTTAAGTGCATACCTGCACCTCTCCAAGTTCTCTTCCACCTGTTCCCTGTTCTCACAATCATCTGCAAAACATGTTGTGAAGTGAACAAACCTTTAAAATAACAACTAAGGAAGTTATTTTCTATATTTTTAACCTTCCGGGTTAATTTAGATCCATCAGACGTCTCGTTATCGACCTCTGAACGTTTTGTCGTGCATCGTGTCGTGGTTGTGCGTTCTCACAGCGGGTTCTGTCCACGGCGTCTGCGAAGCGACGCTCTCGCTCGTGGCGACGCTCGCCTGCGTGTGCCGCTCCGCTCGTTCCTGCGCCTCCTGACAGCGACACCCGGTGGTCCGCGAGGGAACAGTCTGCACACACGAACCAGGTTTAACTCAAAATGAGCTCCGTACGGCTCAGAGCTGACGATAAAACATGGGGGGGGGGGGGG
>NC_056514.1:40530929-40533146 GCF_014905685.2 Nematolebias whitei | reverse complement strand
TCGCGGGGGGAGGGTGCGCGGTTGCGTGATAGCCAACATTAGGATTAAAGGGATAGTTCGGACATTTTAAAGAGGGCTTCTGTTCAACAAACAGTTTAGTAAAACCTAAAAAAAAAAACATTTTTTCTGTCATACTGAAGATTACTCTTCAACTAAATATTAATAATTTGTCATTAATTCACAATAATTTATTCTTTGTGAGCAGAAAATAAGTTACGTGAAGATTAGAATTTCAGAAGCAAACTTTAATTTAATGCTCTAATAATTTCTTAATTCATGAGAAGAAGTTCTTCTCTGGTTGTTAGTCCCATAAAAACATGAAGGTTTATCGGTTCAGGATGGAGGAGCTGCAGATCTGAGCTCAGTGAGATACAGACCAGCTGCAGGCTGAGCTGGGCGATGGTTCGGTCCCGGCTCCTCAGTTCCTCTCGAAGCTGCTGCACCTCCTGCAGGAGCACCTGCACCTACAGACAGACAGGTCAGCAGGGGGATTGTGGGTAATGTAGGCTGTAATGAATCCTGCCGAACCTGTGAGTCGGTGCTGTGGGACGAGTCCGGGCTCTCTGGACTCAGAGTGTCTGTGGTCAGAGTGTCTTCGTCCACGCCGTCCTCCTGAACAACGAACAGGAAACACTAAACTTGTTTTTGACTCATAATATGAAAAACAAAACGATTTAAACCCGGAGTGCATAAAAACTCCCAACAAACATGTTCTTTAGGCTGACAGACGTGTGAAGGTCTTACCTGCAGCAGTAACCTCTGCAGGAACTCCAGCTGTGAGTGGACTGCAGAACAGTCCTCAGCCAGTTCCTCCACATCCAGACCCAGTCCCAGATCCAGTCCCAGATCCAGAGCAGCTGGAGGCAGACAGGACAACCTGCAGGGAGCAGGGAGGTCAGGTTCTGCTGCACCGGATCAACGCCACAGCAGGAAACAGTAAATAACAGTGTCTTCAAAATCAGAAAAACGGTTGCGTCACCTGACAGGACCGGAGTCCAGGATGATGTCACCCGCCTGGATTTTATCCTTCTTTGTGCTTTCAGGACCCTGGGTGAGGATGTAGCTCTGGAAATCACTGCAGACATGAGTGGATATGCAGAACGACAGGAGAAATGATGATTCTCACCACGAGGTCAGTGTTGTAGTTTTCCTGTTAACACGCCTCAGGCTCAGTCTCTGGATTTCAGCCCTCACTTCTGAACCCAGCTTCAAGGTTTGCAGAACCTGGTGCATATTTTATAATGTTTATACGGTTCATAAAGTATTCTGGGGGAACGAGTCAGCCTTGAAACAAACGCAGAGCAGGGCTGTCCGTCTGCTGAAAACTCAAGCAGCCTCCGCATGGGCCGAGCGCCGAGCTCAGATCGTGAATATTCACCGGTACAATTCTGCACATTAGCCACAGTTCATTTCTCCGAGGAGCAGAGGTTAACTCCTCAAACTCCTCAAAAATTCTTCCATTTTCTGTCTCAGTTTTAAAATATTCACAGCAGAAAGAGTTCTGATTGATTTCCCGGCCCACGGTTTGTTAATAAGCCAGCTCATCGACTGAGACCTTTCATTACAGCCAACTCGACTGGTCTCAGCTCGTCAACGACCTTTAGTGACCTCTGCGCTCAGGAAAGAAAAACTAAATACTTCTTCATGACCCGTGCCCTCATCATCATCAGCTTAATCTGTGGTTACACAAAACGAACGCCCTCGTTTCGTTTCTACAGGAACTTGTTAAAACCCAATAAGCCTGAACACAGATCATCCAGTCTGTGGACCCGGTTCTGTCCAGTACAGCCCAGTTCCTCCTCACCTTTCGTTGTCGTTGCTGGCGTCTTGTGTTTCCCAGTAGAGTTGTCTCATCCTCCACTGAGCCATGTGGGACAGCCCGTCTCCATCTGTGACATCCAGAACACAGGACCATTTAAACTGGTTCAAAACCAGCACAAAGGCTTCGTTTGGGACTAACATGTTAACGTAGACATTTACGTAGACATTAACGTTTTAATGTAGACATTAATGTAAACGTTATTGTAGATGTTAACGTAGACGTTAACGTAGACATTACTGTTTTAATGTAGACGTCAACGTAGACGTTTTAACATAAACGTTAACATAGACGTTAACATTTTAATATAGCTGTTAATGTAGACATCAACTTTGACATTAACGTTTTAACATAGACGTTAACATTTTAATATAGACGTTAATGAAGACATTAACGTA
>NC_056514.1:40520184-40530919 GCF_014905685.2 Nematolebias whitei | reverse complement strand
AGACGTTAACATTTTAATATAGACGTTAATGAAGACATTAACGTAGACGTCAACAAAGACATTAACGTTTTAACATAGACATTAACGTAGGCGTTAACATTTTAATATAGACGTTAATGAAGACATCAACATAGACATTAACGTTTTAACATAGACATTAACATTTTAATATAGACGTTAATGAAGACATTAACGTAGATGTCAACAAAGACATTAACGTTTTAATGTAGACGTCAACCTAGACGTTTTAACATAAACGTTAACATAGACATTAATGTTTTAATATAGACGTTAACATAGACGTTAACGTTTTAATATAGATGTTAATCTAGACGGCGGCTAAACGGTTTCTGACGAGGCGCTGAAGGTCATCGACGCTGCTGCCTGAAGCTGCACCGTCCATCAGCCTTCTTCTCTGAAGCCCGGCAGCAACCTGACCACAGGCCGACATGAGGCGCAGAACAGCTTGTGGCTGTTTAGCGTTGCCATGGTAACCACACACCAGTGTCTGTCGCTCCCTGACAGCGGTCTTCATAAAGCGTGTAGAGCAAACATAAAGCTGTGTGGACGCTGTAAACTGTACTGAAACATTCTCCCAACTGTTGGAGTCAGAAGGCCGAGATCAAATGTTTTATTTCTCTACGGTGTTTTGATGTGACGAGGTCAAAAGAAGCGTTGAAGAGGAAACTGAGCTCACATCCAGTGAAAGGACACGAGAGTTTGGACGTGCGCACCTCTTCGCCTGCGTGTTGACGGATGAACTGTAAAGACGTGTGAAGAATCTGGGGTTGTCTATATAAAGTAAAACCCACATAATCTGGTTAAATCTCCACGTCCTCCATGTTCAGCTGTGATTGTGTAAAGTGTTGAAGATGTGGAAAGGGGAGTGATGGTGCAGAGGTTGAGAGTTGTGATTGGAAGTTCGGCGGTTCAACTCCCCGGTCAGACATCATAATCTGGGTGGGAAAGGTGAAGCTCCTACACCTGCCTCCACCCTCATTTGCCCCACTCTGGGCCCTTGAGCAAGGCCCTTAACCCCCACCATCTGCTCCCCAGGCGCCCTAGATGCAGCTCTCTGCTCCACACAGAGGCTGTGGTAGCTCAGTGTCTGTGGTTGAAGAAGAAGAAGAAGTGGAAGCAGCAGTTCAGTCCAACTTCCTGTGACCTGTTTAACATCTGGATGATGGTTCTGCTGGGAGGTCGGAGCTGGAGGTCCAAACAGGACAGGGTTTAACCCGCTCTAAAACTAGTCCTCTCTGGAGGGACTGTGGGTTTTCTTATCGCTGAGATGACGTCATGATTCCTGACGGAGCTGCGCGTCTTCACGTCTTCTTGTTTAGGATCTAAAGTTCTGGCCGTCGAGATGGAAATGGAACAATAATGGATGAAGAATATTAAACGAGCTTCAAACTTCATGAATTCCTCAAGGCGGTGCTCGAAAGAGATTTTACTACTCCAGTTTCCAGAAGGTTTCAGAATCGACACGTCGAGATGTTCATGGTAAAGTGCACGAGGATCGTTTACTAAATCACATGATGATGGCCTCCTTTAAAGAAAATCCTTCTTGTTGTAACGAAACGTTCCATTACATGTTTAATTTGCAGTAGGAGAGAACAGATTTAGGATCTTTTAAGTAAAACAACTATGAAGGTTTTTACAAATGTGCAAGAAAAAGTTACCGCTGCGCAGCGAGGAATCATCTGGAAAATCTGCATCCAGCATGAGGTCATCGTCAGCTAAATCACACGACTCCAAGTTGTTTAAGAGCTCCTAGAAAGAAACAAAAAAACATCGGAAAATGTTTTTAGTACTGAAAAAATAAACGTTGAAACTCTAATAATAAAGCTGCAAAGGTGAAAGACGTTAAGACAAAGATCTGGCCTCCTGTCCTGATCCTCTTCTTCTCTGAGCTTCAGACCTGATCAACGTCTCAGTTCAAGAAATAAACTGTTCTCACTTGACTCGCTGCCTGTTTATTAATTTTACTAACACAAAACTAAAGGGCTTCATGCCTGGAACAACACTGCCCCCTGGTGGTGACAACAAACGAGGGGGAACCAGGAGACCTCAGCCATCAGTCCAGAGCTCGTTAACGTCCTCAGGTCATTAACGGCTCGAGCTCGTTTGGATCAATCACTCCGAGACTCAGCTCATTAAAACAGAGGGCAAACGGAGACACAGCTCATTAAGAGCCTTTCACCGTCGCTCAGGAGCTGCGTCAACTGGAGCCGAGGTCTAAGCCTGGGCTTGACCCGGGTCGTCCTCCTGCTGCTGCCATTTAAAACAGTTTTATCCAGTTGGTCCTGGATCAGAACAAACGGAGCTGCGTCAGCAAAGAGCTGATTTCAGATCAATATTTTTTATATCAGCTGGAATATCTGAATGAATTTCACAATAATCTGTTTTTGATCCAGTACTTTCGGTTCCATTAGTCGTGCTGTGACATCACCCAACGAGGTTTAAAATTCAACATCACACATTTACGAGGTGCTCCACAGACAGGAAGTCCCTCAAACTTTTTAACTCCTCCCCCTTTTCTACACAGAGGGCAAGAAAACTGGTCCTGCACCACAATAAACACTTTAATGTTTCTGTCTGAAACTGAAACTCTGGCACAACAATTTCCTGCAGCATCAATAAAGTTCTGTCTCTTATCGCTCTTATTTCTGGCTGGACGACAATCAGTTGAAGAGTCTGCAGCCTGACGTAACCACATCCGGTTCTGATCCAAACTGGTTTGTAGCTGCAGCCTGTCTGCTTTGTTGAAGCAGATCAATTATCGTAAAAACAGATATCTTAGTCGTCATCTACTGCAGCTGTTCATGATCCAGAGACAACAAAACACACGATCATACTGGAAAACACTAAAAACCTCAAAAGTCCAAACTTTATTACAAACATATTCTGTGTCAGTGGATCAGACACAAAGAAAATGAATCAAAGTGAGAAAAACGAGCACTCGACTCAAACGTGTTGGTTTTGGTTGTAGTTCACAGACTGAACACCAGGGGGAGCCAGAGCATTTCATTCAGACTTACTGAACAGATAAAAACAGATGAACTGAGGCCACCACGAAGGTTTCCTTATTTTCAACATCTTGAACGTTTTATTTAAAAAATATAAAAGTCATCAAACCTGGACCGGTTGTTTTTTTTATTCTGGTTCTTATTTATTTGCTAGTTTTAGATCTTTAAACCTTAAAGTAGTTTATACAAATGTTTATAAAATCTTAAGAGGTGTAGAAGGAATGACATGAAAGCGAGCGGGCCTCAAAGTTTTCCACACTTTTATTTTATTTTAATTTGTGTTGTTCCACTCGTCTGCCCTGAAGGTCTTAAATTAAACTGATCTTCAGTTTCATCAGTTCAGGATCAAACTCAGATTATAACGAACGCAACTTCAGTCTCACGAGGAACAAACGACGGAGGACTTGGACTTACGATGCTGTTGATGTCCGAGCCGAAGCTCCCGATGTGGTGGGTGGTGCTGCCGTTGGTGTGGATGGAGGCGGTTGTGGCGGCGCCCCCCAGAGGCTCCAGACCCTCCTCGTCCCACATGTAGGTCCCCCCAGACCCGCAGCTGTCAGAGGGGGACAGGTCCAGAGACGAACCGCCCTGCAAAGACAAAACGAGGAGGGACGGCCGATGAGACGTTTAGGTGCCGTCAGCGAGTACAGGGGACATTTTATCTTTACGGGTTTTATTCAAACGCCACAAGAAGTAAATAAAAGCTTAAAAATATATTTATAAACTTTAACGGCGTCGGGCTGGAGCTCGGTGCAGGTAAACCTGGGTTAGGGTCCTCCTTAAAGCCAACGGTCAGTCCTGCTCAAAGCACATCCACAAATTAAAAGTTCACTTTGAAATTCCACTTCAGGTTCTTTATGTCGTCGGTTTCAGATGGTTTGATTTGCAGACTTTAGCTGTTTCATCGATTATTGATCAGTAAAATCTAAATGACTGATAAACCCTGAAAATCAACCTGAAACTAGAAATCCTGATCTCAGACTTTTATTCCATCTCTGCTCTGATTTTGTCTCAGATCTAAACCTTTTTATTTCCACGTCCAGGTCTCGTCAATAAAAGACTTTTAAACTTTTGTCTTTGGTCTGCCGTTAAGAACGTTGAGGGAAACAAACGGTGTTCTTGTGACGCGCCTGTCGGCCCCGCCCGTGTTTTTCTAGGTTCAGAGCAGAAACCACATCAGTCACCGGTTCAAACCCTGCAGGATCCAAACTCATGGCTCTGTGTGTCTTACCTGTCTGTGGGCGGGGCCTAACGTTCACTCTGCACCTGCTGCTTTCAGACAGCAACAGGAAAACCTATTTACTTTAGGCCGATTGTGTTTTTGTGAACAGTGTGTGTTCTGGAAGTAAAATGTTTAAAAAGAGAAGGTACAAATGTCCGTTTACTCTGAGGGAGGTTCTGAAGGACCTAAATGTTTTTCATGATTTATTTGAACACGACAAAGGCTTCACTCGTTAGTTCTCCTTCAGCATGGAAGGCCTGTTGTAGTTTTATGGCAGCTGATGGAAATCATTTCTGTCTCAGGTGTAAGCGGCAGCACGTGGACTGGGCTCTAACAGACGGCCTGATGGTTTTGACAAGCAGACAAACGTGCAGAGCAGAAAGTAAGCCTCAGACAAACAGACGCCGTGTGTAAGTTTTAGAACCAAATCCTAAAAAGTGTTGAGCTGCGAGTGGCAGAGGACTGATGGTCACACGGGGTTTACATTTCAACGGTCTCCTGGGTTTAATGTAGACGATATGGAAAGAGTCGTCACTTCCTGCTTTGAAAATAATATTTTGAAATAAAACACAAGTGAAGTGTGTTTGGGTGCGTGCACTCTGCATCCTGGGAGAGTTGAAGAAAAACTAGAAGGTTCCTGCAGAAACTGTGGGGGGGCCTGCCACGTGGCGGCCATTTCAAGTTTTGATTTGACAGTACTCTGTGTTGGGGTTCACTCTCAGCTACCACCACACCGATGTTCAGCTCATTATGGCAAAAAAATAAAAAGATAAATGAGTTATAGTTATTTATTGTAAGCTATGGTAGCCATCTTACAAGATAAACGGGGAAGCAAAGTCCAGGATGTACTTATGTGCACATCAGGCGAGCCGTTTGGTGTCGTGGTCATGATGTCATCAAGATGAGAGTCGAAACCCGACTGAACGACTTGCTCATGCATCGGCGTCAGAAGCATCTGTAATGTAGGGGGGGGCACGGGGTGGTCCTCCCCCCACATTATGAATAAAGTAGATGCCATTTCCTGCATTCTGGTGTATTTTAACAGGTTGTTAAACATCTGTTCACCTCCAGATGTTAACAGATGATTCAATAACTCGTTCAACTAGTCCATTTATGCATCATCCTGTTTTTAAACTCACTCCTCTGGTTAAGAGAATTAAATTAATGTGACGCAATTTATCACAAGCAATGACTTTAGGGGTGCACTTGACTTTTATTTTGTTAACTTTTTATTTAGTTTTATTTGTAACAACACATCACTGTGTTACAATGATGTGATCGATTACAATGATTACATCTTCATCTTTAAATCACTTCCTGGTCTGCTGCCTTCATACATCTCCTCCTACATGTCTCTGTGTGAGTGCAGCTACAGCGTGCGCTCTCAGGACATCATTACCTGCAGTGTTCCCTCAGTGAGGACTGAACTAGACAAAAGGACCTTCTCCTACTCCGCTCCTGTTTCCTGGAACATCTTGTAAAAAGACCTGAAACTCTCGACCTTTGACCTCTCTAAGTGGCTTCAAACATCTGTTAAGTTCCTGAAAAGAACCAATGCAGACATGTTCCTGTTTTTAGTTTTCTAAATCGCCTCTAGCTGTTTTTGTGCTACTATTCCTCTTGATTGTCTTTTTGGTTGCCATTTTGTTTTGATGGTTTTTGATTTGTAAAAAAAAAAGAGAAACTTAAATTTGTATGTCTATTTTATGACAGTCTGTCATTCACTGTCGTCATCACTCTGTTAAAATCAGGTCTCTCTTGTAGAGTCCCCGAGGCTCAGGGGGACTCACCTGTACAAATAAAGGTTGAATGAATGAAAAAAAAAATGCAATGATTCATTTACACATGAGAACTGGTCACTTTTAGGTCATATCTTGTACAATTTTAGCTTCTTTCAAAAACTCTAAACTGTTAACTGAGCATATATTCCCTGGTGCTTTTACAAACTTGCAGCTCTTTTCACTCCTAAATATTGTGAGTTCCCTCGACGTTCTTGCTCCATTTTGTTTGAGTCAAGATGGAAACGTAAAGAGAAAAGGCTTTGGTTCTGTTAGCCTGAGCAGCGAGGCTTCTGGGGCCCAGGTTTCAACGAAACGGGAGTAAAGGCGCTTCAACGCTTTAAACTGCTTCAATCTCCTTTAGAGATGGAAACTGATCCAGATCTGACGAGGTACCTGTTCATGGTAGTCCGGCTGGCTGGACTTTCTCCTCTGGGCGAGTCGGATCAGTCGATGCTCTTCTTTTTCTCCTGAAAATATAAACAGAATAATTCAAACAGAAAACATTTCAGGTGTTTTTGACCTGTTCATCGTTCCTACAGAGCTCACCTCCGACTCCTGGCCAATCCAAACCATCATCGAGGAAACAGAGTCCCGTCGCCTCCGTGACCCTGCTCACCGCCTCCTCCTCGTCATCCAGCCGAGTGCAGGTCTGGTCGAGTCCCGAGTCCTCTTCATCGTTTTTGGACGGGAACAGCAGAATATCAACTCCCCCATTTCCTGGAAACATGAGAAACCTGTTTGGTAAAATTAAATTGAATGCAAGAAGCCTGCCGATGCTTTTGGCGTTTCTCACCGAGGTTGTCGAAGTCGTCCATGTACTCCTGACTGGTGTCGTTTCTGTCCAGGGAGGACGTGGAGGACAGGGACATGTCCTCCAGCATCTCACCTACCGTGGATCCTCCTCCCTGGGACACAGGGTCCACCGTCAGCCCCTCCGGAGAGTCAGGAGAGTTTTCTGCTGGCAGAGGAACAGAGAATGAAATCCCACCAGTATGAAGGTCTGAAGAAGTTATGAAAACCAAAGTTCAACCTGGGCTGGTTCCTGAAGACAACGGCGTCTCGACGGAGTCCCTTCGTCCGTTTGGTCCTCGGTTCACGTCCTGATCTCCTCTATGCTGACTGGCTGGAATCACTCCAAGGGGGCGGGGCTGTTTGATGAGTGACGGGCGTGACAGCTTGTAGCTGATGCCGCTAGACTTGGAGGCGGGGCTGGGGTCAGGTAGGAGGGGCTTCTTTAAGGTTGACTGAGGCAGCTGGGACACTCCGCTGACCCTCGTCAACCCAGAAGCAGCAGAACTTGGACCTTTGATGTTTCTACCTGTGTGTCTGTTCACAGGTGGCTTCAACAAGCTGCCTCTGGGAGGAGCCTGGGGGGAGGAGCCCCGGGTTCCCCACTGGGCAGCCCTGTTGATGGAGAAGGAGCGGGAGATGTTGGAGGATGAGGGGAGGAGTGAGGAAGAGGTGGAAGATGAGGTGAGGGTGGGGGAGGGCTGTTGTCGGACCTGGGTGAGGCTGCGTGACCGAAAGCGGTCGTTTTCGGTCAGCCTGGTGGAAGAAGTGCAGCCGAGGGTTTCGCTGGAGTGGGAGCGGCTGGCCGCTGGCTTTTTATTGAGGGGGGAACCGGATCGAGGTCCTGGACTAGAGCCGAGCCTCGATCCGGCAGAACGAGCAAAGATCTGGGACTGTCTCAGAGAAGTGACCGCCTTGGTGTGTGGTTTAGATCCTGAACTTGTGTTGAGGGTCTGTTTGGTACCGCTGGTCAGCCCTGATGGGGTCTGGCCCAGTCTCTTCCCCAAAGATCCAGTTTTAGAGACTGGAAGAGTTCTAGGGCTGGACTGTGGAGACGGTGATAAAGATGAGGATGAAGGCTGGCCAGGCCTCCTCCCTGCAGAGGTCGGTTTGTTGGCGTCTTGCTGCGACGGAACCGGTGAAAAATGCTCGTGTCCTCTCCTCCACTCAGCCTCCCGGCCCACCGCCCCGTCGCTCGCCGCCTCGTTCTCCCTCCTCCACCTCGAGGAGAATGAGCCGGGCACTCTGATGAAGCCATTCTGCTTTGCAGGGGCGGAGGAGGTACCGTTGACCCCGGCAGGTCCGGGGTGGTGGTAGAACCCGTTGGTGAGGCGGGTGCTTCCCGCAGCAACAGAAGCGGAGGCCGGAGCTGTCTGTGATCGGGGACGGGAGCCGAACTTCGGCAGCCTGGAGACCATAGTGGGCATGGTGGGCGGGTCAACAAAGGGTGGGGCTGACATCAGACTCCGCCCACTTCACCATGGAGACACGGAGACATAAGAGCTGCACCAGAAGAAAAGTAGAGAGCAGAGTAAAACGACAAAAAAGATTTAAAAAAAATTTTTTTTAAATTAATCAAAAAATTATTTTGAAGCTAAAACTCAAATTTCTAAATGACATTTTTCAAAAACAAAATGTTTTTGCTTTTAATTGTTTTTATGGTTAAAACAATTTTTCTGTTTAGTTGTAGACGAGTTCCAGAGAAAAACTTCTGAACTGCGTTCATAATTATAATTAATGGTAGTTTTATTTTTAAAATGGAGAAAAGAAAAGGCTTTAAATGAACAATGACTGTTTTTTATCAAACTTTCCGGTTAAAGAATATATCGGATCCATTGCTGCAACGACCGGGAGATGAAATCAGAGCTTAACATGTTGAAGATCAACTAGTTAGCATTTTGTGTGTGCAAATATTTCATTTAATACAACCTGGTGTACCAAAGATATAAAACTATATTTATTAATAATATTTTTACCAGGACAAACTCATGGAGAAATTTCATTAAACTATAATAACATTAAACGTTGTAATAAAATAACCATAAACCAAAGATCATCGATTCGTGTCAGATACACACACACTATAAAACAGAATAAAAGTAACATTTAAATAAAATAAATTTAAATATCTTCTTGAACCAGGGTCATTGACTGAAATAACTGCTTCAGATCAAACCCCGACCAACTGATGTTCCTCATCATCTTCTCAGGTGGTCTCACATCTGTTTAATGGCAGCAGCTGCTTCAGTTTTAGAGCCTGAAGGTGATTCTCGGTCCACGGAGCTGGAAACACCTCGGGTCTGCAGCCGCGAGCATCAGGTAACCCGCATCGAGCGCTGCTCCGGGCGTCAACAAAACGATGGCGTGTGAGAGACGTTCGGCCAGTGATTAACAGCCGAAACATGTGGCAGCCGAGTCCAGGCGTGTGAGATAACACCTGAACGCACCGCACCCATCGTAAAAACAATCACCTGCACCTTCCTCAGGAAGCAACGCAGTCAGAAGGTACTAATGTTTCACAGGACGCACCCGAAACAACCTGATGGTGTCTCTCTCACACACACACGTGCACGTGCACGCACACACACCTTGCAGCAGGAAGGTGATTAGTCATCGAGGAATGAAAACATTTTTGAATAAATAGTTCTTTTACGCAGACTCCAACAGGAAAATAAAAACATAAATCTCTGGAAATAGATTTGAGCCAAAGTCCAACTCAACTTTTTAAACATAAAACAGAAACTCGGTCTGTGGAGGGACCAGGTCCAGGAGGGAAACCCAGACCTCCTGCTCCCCTGAGACGCTCTCCAGCTCCTCCTGGGAGATCCAGAGGAGTTCCCAGACCAGAGAGATCAAATCCTTTCAGAGATCTAGGTCTGATCTGGGTCTAGAAAACCTCCAGAGTGAAGTTCAAACCACCTCAGCTGACTCCTGTCGATGAGGAGGAGCTCCTCACCTTATCTCTAAACCTGAGCTGGGCCACTCTACACAGGAAGACCCTTCAGCTGCGTGGACCCAGGATCTCCTCCAGGGTCCCTACACTGATTCAAGCACCTGTCAAGCACTTTTAAGGTGAGATTTCAAGATTTGCGCTCACATCACAAGTTTTGTTCTCCTCCGAATGCCTCAGGCGTATGTTTCCTCCAGATCCACAAAGACGTCTGGATCAGAGTCTAACCATCTTCACCTCAGCCAATCTGCAAGGGAGAAGATCTGGTCCTACTCCAGGACCCAGGCAAAACCACACTGATCCTCCTATATATGAGGTTCTCCCTTCAAACATCCTAAACTTTCCCAGGAGGCCGAGCGGTGGAACAAAACAAGAAACACACGAGAACCATGAATCCAGCCGTGCAGGAACGGTTTCCTCATCAAACCAGACGAACGTCACTGAAACAGGAACACAGTGTTCTGCTGCCCTGCAGCGCCGGCGCATGTTATTATCGTCAAACTAAAATTACTACAACCCTCCTCAGACATTCATCCACCTGAGGCCAAGCTGAGCGCCACCAGCTGCTTTAGGCCGATAAGAAAACAGCTGATGTTCTCCGTTCCACATCTGAGAAGCTTGTGATTTCAGCCGAAGACACAACATCTCAGCTGGATGTTTTTTTAAACGATCATCTGAATGATTATTACATAAAACGTTCATAAAGAAACACGTTCTCCAAAGGTCAGCTAAAAACAGACATTGTGCTCTTTTGAGCCGATATAAAGAACGAGAAGATGCTGCAAGAATCCTCCAAGATTTCACACCAACAACCACCTGAAGCTTCACGTCTGGCACAATAAGTTCACGTCTGGCACAATAAGTTCACGTCTGGCACAATAAGTTCACGTCTGGCACAATAAGTTCACGTCTGGCACAATAAGTTCACGTCTGGCACAAGTTCACGTCTGGCACAAGTTCACGTCTG
>NC_056514.1:40515450-40520174 GCF_014905685.2 Nematolebias whitei | reverse complement strand
AGTTCACGTCTGGCACAAGTTCACGTCTGGCACAAGTTCACGTCTGGAATAAATTCACGTCTGGCATAAGTTCACGTCTGGAATAAATTCACGTCTGGAATAAGTTCACGTCTGGAATAAGTTCACGTCTGGAATAAGTTCACATCTGGAATAAGTTCACATCTGTCAGGTGCAGAAACAGCAAAGCTAGAAAACAGCAGCACTAAATAATCCGTTTGTGCCGTCACGATGCACGGGAAATGCTCTTCAAGACTTTATTCAGCCCCTTGACCACATCTAGAACTTCACAGCTCATAAAAGCGACTGCACTTCCAGCAGAACTCAGGGGTTTATCAATAATTGATTTTATTGAATAAAAGCAAACTCCAGGTCTTAAAACAAAAACCGAACACGTGCACTGTGGCTGGAAGTGTGGTTGTCCAGGTTGATGAAGTTATGTAAAGGTCATGGATGTTTTCACTTACTGATGTTAAATTAAGGTAGGAGGTTAAGAGAGTCTGTCTATTCAGAGAGGAGCCTGATAACTGATAATTGATCATTTGTGGCGCCTTCAACAGCTGTGAGCTGAAGCAGAGGTCGTCTTGACCTCGCCTCTGTTGGTAACTGGGATTTAAGCTGTTCCCAACTCGTTGTCCGCGGGCAGACCTTGTGATCAGGACTTGGTGTAACATCTTGTACGTCCGTTTTCAAAGCTGCAAGGATTAAAAATGTCCCGCTTCCTTTTGTGGTTTATTTGATTAATGATAATTAAATTATCCAGTGCAAGTGTTTAGTGGACCTGGACGAGGCTTACGGTTTTGGAGGGGGAACAGATAGAGGGAATTCATGGACAGGATCTCAAGAAAAGAAGATCTGGACTGGTAACGACAGGGTCTCATTTTTGCTTTTTGCAAACGATACGGTTCTGTTGGCATCTGTGAACCGTGGACTTCGGTGATTACTGGGTGAAGCAGCTGCGACGAGAGTCGGCATGAAAAACCTGCCTCAAGCAGCAGCGTTCAAGTATCTGGATGTCCTGGATCAACAGAAACGTATCATCTGCTGTAATCAGGGTGTTGCTCTGGTCTGTTGTGGTGAAGAAGGTGCTGAGATGATTTGAAGCTCTGGACTTACTGGCTTGTCTAGATTCCAAACATCGCCTATGGTCCTGATGGATAGATCAGGACTGAAAAATCCTGGAGCAGCTGAAATGAGCTTCGCCTGCGAGGTGGCTGAGCTCAGCCTGAGAGATGAGGTGAGGAGCTCCATCATCTGGAGGAGCTCAGAGTACAGCTGCTGCTCCTCCTCATCGAAAAGAGCCACCTGAGAAGCCTCAGGCATCTGATTAGAACGCCTCCTGGACACGGTTTTCCAGGGCAGACCCAGGACTCTCTGGAGGGATTTTATTCCCTCTCAGACCCCCACCTGGAGAGTGTTCTTGCATTTCATCATCTCTAATCTCAGATTTGTATAATCAGCAGAACAGGTCGTGTGTTGTATCACATCGTGTGGTTTCCAGATCTAATGAGAGCATGCAGAACGAGTGGTTTTTATTTTTCAATGACAAGCCTGGGAGCTGAACCCTGGGAGCTGAACCCTGGGAGCTGAACCCTGGGAACTGAACCCTGGGAACTGAACCCTGGGAGCTGAACCCTGGGAGCTGAACCCTGGGAACTGAACCCTGGGAGCTGAACCCTGGGAACTGAACCCTGGGAGCTGAACCCTGGGAACTGAACCCTGGGAACTGAACCCTGGGAGCTGAATCCTGGGAGCTGAACCCTGGGAGCTGAACCCTGGGAGCTGAACCCTGGGAGCTGAACCCTGGCAGCGTGAGCTGCTGTATTGCAGCAGAAACTGCTGTGGAGCCAAGGACACGCAGGAGGAGCATGGACTGAGGTCTGGACTCGGTGATGACGATACGCAGCACCTGTCTGCTCACTCCGCCCGTCTTTTAACGGCAGACAACACTTTTACAGTCGTGTTCGAAATAAGAGCAGCGTTTATAAATGTGAGTGAAGCTCAAAATCCTTAAAATAGTTTTTATTTCCATGCATTGGGAACACACCACACGTTATATTCTAAATGAAGCCATGAAGAAAAACGTATAAAATGTTTAATTTTACAGAAAATTAAGAAAATTGAAAAACTCACAGCGTCTGCATTTTACCTTACAAACTCATATTTACTGTATAAACTGAAAACTTCAGGATTTATTCCAAACTAACCTTTACTTGTGTAACCACTGAACTGGTCTGTGTTGCACGGAGTCAACCAGCGCCTGGCACCTGTCCACAGGTATTCCAGCCCACGGTGGTTTGACAACATTCCACAATTTCTCTGCATTTCTTGGTTTGGAACAACATTTTTCACGTCACCCCACAAGTTTTCAACTGGACTGAGGTCCCGGGGTTGGACTGGCCGCTCCATAACTTTGACTTGGTTGACCTGGAACCAAGACGCTGCTCACCAACTGGGGGTGTTTGGGGTCGTTGTCTTGTTGAAACACCCATTTCAAGGTCATTTCCTCTTGGGCTTGAGGCAACATAATCCCTTCAAGCGTATTAATATATGCAAACTAATCCATGATCCCTTGTATGTGATAGAATCAACACCGCAGTAAGAGAACCATCTCCCTGACACAATGCTTGAACCACCGCGCTGCACCGTCTCCAGAGAACTGTGGCTTGAATTCAAACCGTCTGCGGCCCGAGACCCAACAAGAACAATCAATCAGTCCACACGGTGCTTCTGTTTCTTTGTAGGCCAGTTGATGTGTCCTTTGGCAAACGTTCTCCTCGTCAGCACTGGCGTCTTCCAGCGGTCACAGCCCTCATCGTTAACTTCAGACCTTCTTTGATCACCCTGGAGCTCATCACTGGCCGAGTCTTTGCCTTTCTGGCTCTTCTTGGATCCATTCGAACACAAGTCTTTCATTCTCTTCCAGGTCTCTCTGGTTTTGCTTTCCACTTTAAAGCGCTGGAGATGATTTTAGCCGAGCAGCCTATCGTTTTCTGCACTTCTTCATACGTTTCCCCCTCTAACCAACGATTTAATCAAAGTACGCCGTTCTTCTGATCAACGCCTGGAACGACCCTTGGAGAGAAATGCACGTTCAGCGCTGGTTCATCCTGAAGAGCCACCGGATCGACACGTTTCTTCACAGAACGACCTCATTAACTGAACTCCACACTGCATTTTTTTTGGAGCGAGCCTCTTTCAATCAATTTCCAATTACACAGACTCGGGAGCGTGTTTACTGATACTGGTTCTGCTGGTTTTCTATGGCTCTACTACACCTGCTGGTGAATTATTTACCATGTGGTAATATGATTCCTACCTAAAACACTGATTGATCTGGTTAGTTTAGTTGGACTTGTACTATTTTAAACACGACTGTATGTTAAAAGAAACGTCTTGTTTTCCAGCTAAAATGTTGAGAAGAGTTGAATCAATCCGAGCATTGTTTACAAATCCCTGAGGAACATCTGGATATGAATCAAAGTGCTCACGATTACTGAGATAAGCCACAGAACATTAAGACAACAAGAAGGCAAAAAGTGCCAGACAGCGTTTTGATGAGCTGGAGGGAAAACCTTCATGGGTCAGAGCGGTACCATGTGACGTCCAGAACCTGCAGCTGTTTCTGTGAAGAAACTGAATCTGTTCTCAGTCTGACTCTGTCGCTGCTGCTCGGAGACTAAAGCAGCTGAGCTCAGAAAACAAAAGCAGCCTGCAGGATCATTCCTGCAGAGTCCAGCCGACGTACGGGATGAACTTGGGAGTCGGTTTCACTGGGTGAGGAACAGCCGCGCTTTGATTCGTGTGGAAAACATGAAGCAACAAATCACGGCATCGTCACACGTGGATCAATCTGCTGCTGAAACCATCATCTACAACGTTTCCTCTGACGCTGGATTAAAGTTCAGAAACTCAACAAAAAGCCATGAACTTTGACCCCAAAACCCAAATCCAGCAGAGCGTGGAGCTTTACAGGAAATAAATCAGAACCAGACGTTTGCAGTTCGGATCTGCTTACGTGTCCCCGACCTCGATGGCTCTTATTGACATACTGATAAAAGACACCGGGCCGTTCTGTGCTTACAAGTCACTTCCAGTGACGGAGCTCCGAGCAGCCGGGCCTGCTGCAGATGTTTCCCTCTGTTCGCTGCTGCTTGAGCTCGCAGGCTGGATGGAGATCAGAACGACCTGGATCTGGTCCAAGCGTAAAGAAAAATCTACGACACGTCACGCAAACTGTAAAAGATTTCCCAACAAATCTGTGGTCTTATCAACTAAATTCAGTCTTTGAAATGTATAAATATATAATTAATATGCCTAAAGATAATAATCAAACATGTTTTTTTTATTCATTCAACCTTATTGCTACCTGGATTATTGAGCGCGCATCAGGATATTTATAATTAATTAATTATCTACAGGTTAGTCTCACTGAGGCTCGCGGACTCATTTACAACAGAGACCTGATTTAACAGAGTGATGACAACAGACCATCATAAAAGAACTAATATAAACTGAGAAACAAATGAAAGAAAATTTAATTAAAAAAATAAACAAAAGCAGCTACATTGTAAAGGAATGTAGAAAACTAAAAACAGGAACATGTCTGTGTTGGTTGTTCTCAGGAACTGAACAGATGTTTGAAGCCACTTAGAGAGGTCAAAGGTCGAGAGCTTCAGGTCTTTTTACAAGATATTCCAGGAAACAGGAGCGGAGTAGGAGAAGGT
>NC_056514.1:40494516-40500450 GCF_014905685.2 Nematolebias whitei | reverse complement strand
TGGATGATGGTTGGATGATGGTTGGATGATGGTTGGATGATGGGTGGATCATTATTTCTGTCTGTACGTCTTCAGACTGAGTGTCTGTTTTTCTGACAGTCAGGTAATAAATACATCGTGTTGCTACGACAGTTCTTAGAGCGGAGCTCCTCCGTCTGAACAGAGCAGCTGAACGTTTGAAGCTGTTCCTCCACCTGTGGCTCAGGTCAAAGGTCAGGGAGCAGAACAATCCCCCCACTTTCATCTGCAGGAGAAAAATGGCAGCTTTGTCTGAGCTTCTGTTCACTCACACCGAGCTGCTGCTCAAAAATAAAAGTCTCTTTCCATTGGAGGCCTGACATTTAGATGTTTCCCACAACTTGAAGCTTCAGATCTAGAACGTGTTCTAGACGACTGCACGACATCTGCTGCACCAGAAGAGACGACCCAGCTTAGCTGTGACGGCCATCTTGAACTGAGTGGACTGAAGCTGGAGGTGCACGGTTTAAATGTTGCGCAAGTCGTTAGCTTTCAGCTTGTGTCAGCGTCAAATGGACCACTGACACTCAGGAAGTTTCAGAACACGTGAACTTCAAAAAGTTAAAGAACTTGGACAATTACTGATTCAATGCAAAAACAAATGTGAGCATCATTTTTAAGATTCTGAAGCGTATTATTAAATCAGAGGCTTTTTGAAGGTGTAAAAACTTTCACCACAAGATGGAGGCGGTTTGAGAGACTTAAACAAAAGATAAAATAAATAAAATGTGGCTTTCATCAAGATTTAGGTTTCATGCTCCAGTTTCACCTGCAGGAAGCAGGAAGTCAGAATCACACCAGGTCGGTTGAACAGTACGTGGTCTTTGAAACTCACGTTGTCCCCTCGGGGTCCACTAAAATCCAGTTCCTGCTGGTCCTGTGGGACTCCAGGGACATGAATGTTGTTGAAATGTAGTGTATTTGCTGCCAGTATGGGAGTCTCGTGCTCACTGGTAGCCGCTGCTGGGAAGGATGATGTAGGATGAAGGGTACACGGGGGTCCTGAACCACACCCACAGGGATCTGGTCTAAGGACCTGTGAAACTGGATGACGGGATGGTTGGGCCCAAAGGGCATCAGTTCAACATTCATCTGAGCAATTCCTGCATCCAGGGAGTTGCCAGAAGATCCAGAACCAAAACCAGAGAAGGAACTTCCATACTGGTGTACCACCATTGCATCCAGACCCGGTACCCATAGCACCTGATGTGTAGCCATCCTTATAAACAACTGGACCTGAACAGGGACACACACAGTGACAGAGGTAACGTTTAAAGATTTACACAGTTAGTAGCAGTATCTTAGTAGTAGCTCAGTGGGTCATTGCTGCAGCCTTGTCATACTGGGGCTGCTGGTTCAAGTCCAAGTTGGTTTTGGAAGGGCGTTCAATTTGAACACTTTCCTGTGCTAAGTGGAAAACAAGCTCCAGTGCTGAAAAGCAGGAAGTCCTGTTTCAATAAAACATCTGTTAAAATCAAAGAACCACAGTCCGGTGATGGTCCGTCTGAAGGATTAAAGAACGAAACACGGCACACATGCAAGGTCTGATCTTGTTGTTGAAGTTGTGATGGGAGGTCAGATGATTGTGTGCCCATCACTACTACAGTTTGAATCCTTAAACACCAATGAACCAGCTACCATCACCTCCACCTGCTGATCATCATCTCCTCCTGCTGATCATCACTTCTATCTGCTGATCATCACCTCCTCCCTCTGGGATCTCTTCAGGTCAGCTTTAGAACTATTTTCTATTTGACAGGCAACAAAGTGGACAGAACACATTTCAGCACAGTGTTCAGGTGTGTTCAGGTGTATACAAGTGTATTCAGGTGTGTTCAGGTGTGTTCAGGTGTGTTCAGGTGTGTTCAGGTGTGCTCAGGTGTGTTCAGGTGTGTTCTGGTGTTTTCACTCTCTCTCTCACCTAGAGACAATTTAGAGTTACCATCAGTCTAACATGCATGTTTTTGATCTGTGGGAGGAAACTGGAGTACCTGGAGAAAACCCACGCATGCACGGAGAGAACATGCAAACTCCACCCAGAAAGGTCCCTGGACCGGGATTTGAACCAGGGACCTGCTCGCTGAGAGGCAGCAGCTCTACTAACTGTGCCACCATGCTGCTCTCCTCAATATTCCAGGTAGAACATTTTAACAAAGTAAAGTCAGGTCCTCTGAATAGATTCTTCTTGTTGAAACGTTTCGTCTCTCATCCTGAGGACTTCCTCAGTCTGAGGTGCTGTTTTCAGCTCAGTCTCTTAAATAGCACCTTCTCAGAGTGGATCAACCAGTTTGCTGCTGACAACCAAAACCAGCTGATCACATGATCAAGAAGGACCATCAGCCTAACAATGGATCATTAGCACCTGATGGCTGTTTACTGTTCACAGAGGGCTGAGTGATACTAGCAATCACAGCATTGTAAGAGGGGGACAGTTGAACCCGGAGGCTCCGCCCCTTTTTAACGATGGACGATTTCTTTTCACAAAGATGGCTTCCTTTACTCCTCTCTCAAACCATCGTTCCTCTCTGTCCAGGATGTGAACATCTTCATCCCTGAAAGAGTGACCTCTGACCTGGAGATGAGTGTAGACCTCAGAGTCCTGGCCTGATGATGTTGATCTTCTGTGCTGGTCCATCCTTTTGGCCAGTGGCTGTTTAGTTTCCCCGATGTAAGACTGATCACCCTCCTGACACTGAACAACATACACAACATTACTCTGTTTGTGCCGGGGGACTGGATCTTTGGGATGAACCAGTCTTTAATGTATTTTGGGGTTTAAAAGCCACTGGGACGTTATGTTTAGAAAATAAACGTTTCAGTTTCTCTGATACTCCCTCAACATACGGAATGACCACTGGTCTGGGTCTGGGTTCCTCCTTTTCACCTGATGCTGACTGGAGTCCTGTTTGGGTTTCTTCTCTGATTTCTCTGTTTTAAAAACATTTTAAACTTCCTTAAGGCAACAGGTAGATGAATAGATGAACCAAAATGTTATATAATTTAGAAGATGGATGTTGAACCTGAGCAGCACGGTGGCACAACTGGTAGAGCTGCTGCCTCTCAACGAGAAGGTTGCCAGTTTAAATCCTGGTCCAGGGGCCTTTCTGGGTGGAGTTTGCATGTTCTCTCCGTGCATGTGTGGGTTTTCTCCGGGTACTCCAGTTTCCTCCCACAGACCAAAAACATGCATGTTAGGCTGATTGGTAACTCTAAACTGTCCCGAGGTGAGTGAGAGACTGAATGGTTGTTTTTCTCGTTTGTCTCCATGTGTCCCTGTGATGGACTGGAGATCTGTCCAGGGTGTCCCCCGCCCCTCACACAGTGATTGCTGGACATGGGCACCGACAACCCCCGTGACCCAAAATGGAAGAAGCGGGTAAAAGATGATGGATGAATGGATGGATGGATGGATGATGAACCTCAGAAAAAGAAGGTTTCCATCTTTACAAAGCATCAGAAATGGACCAGTTCACATCATACAGTATGTCTGGTTATTTCATTTCATAACAAATATTAACATTTGCCTCACTTCAGCTCAGCTTCTACCCTCGGCTCTTTGTTCAAATCTGTGAACGTCTTCAGGGACGGCTCATTAACCTCCATCTCCTCTTCATCGCTCCAGTCCTGCCACCATCAGCCTGAAGGACAAACTCTGCATGTGATTTCACACACTTGGAGCGGTTCTGATTGCTCGAGTGGACGAGCGTTTATACTGAGCCGTCCAGGAGCTCATCTGAACAACGTCTGTTTGAACGTCTCCTCTTCAACAAACAGCTTCAGATTCTGCACATACTCACATGTTTGATGAGCCCACATCTTCAGACGGTTCTGTGTTTTCACTTTTGTTGAAGATGAGAGCTGGTGGGAAACGTGTCGAGCTAAAAACAAGTTCAAATGTGACAACATGCTCAATAATCCAGGTATACAACCCAACATTTTTCAGTCAGGTCATCTGGACAGTTTCTTTTTTTGTGCTGAAATGTTTTGCCTTCGATCCAGAAGGCTTCATCAGTCAAGGAAACACAACACAAAACTGATTCTTCCCCCAACAGCTTACTCCGAAGTGGAACAAACCAGTTCTGCTAGTGATAAGATGGTCTCTTTGGTACACCCCCTCCTCCATTGCCTCCATGACCTGACTGAAAAATGTTGGATAGTATACCTGGATTATTGAGCACGGACTTTGCTGTTTTCAACCAGTTTGACACGACTGTCAACAAGGAAGAGGGCCGGCAATGGAGGAGGGGGCGTATCAAAGAGACCATCTTATCACAAGCAGAACTGGTTTGTTCCACTTTGGAGTAAGCTGTTGGGGGAAGAATAAGTTTTGTGTTGTGTGTTTCCTTGACTGATGAAGCCTTCCGGATCGAAGGCGAAACGTTTCAGCACAAAAACAGAAACTGTCCAGATGACCTGACTGAGAAATGTTGGAAGTTCAAATGTGATTGTTGGATTTAAAATCCATGGCTGGAGGTGATTTCTTCTGCCTTTCAGCAGCTGCTTGTTGGGACTGTGACCAGCCCAATGGAAAGACTGTTGAAACTAATTTGTGAACCTTTAAATGTTAAGGAAAACATTTTATTTATATTTAAAAAACTACATATTAAATTCAAACTGTTAAATGTGGCAACACGGGAAATGTTGGGAGCAAACATTAAACTTAAAATCGTAAGAAATAATCTGAACCAGGCATTCGTCTTGTTGGTTCTCTGTAACTAAAATGAAACAATTTGAAAACAGTTCACAGTTTCTTCCAGTTATGTCAGGATGATTTTGCAGATGATTGTGAGAACAGGGAACAGGTGGAAGAGAACTTGGAGAGGTGCAGGTATGCACTTGAAAGAAGAGGAATGAAAGTCAGCCGTAGTAAGACAGAGTCCATGTGTGGATGAGAGGGAGGAGGTGGAACAGTGAGGCTACAAGGAGCAGAGGTCACAAAGGTGCAGGACTTCAAGGACTTGGGGTCCACTGTCCAGGAACATGGGGAGTGTGGTGAAGAGGTGAAGAAGAGAGTCCAGGCAGGATGGAGTGATGGAGAAAAGTTTCAGGAGTGATTTGTGACAAAAGGGTGTCAGCAAGTCAAAGGAAAAGTTTACAAGACAGTGGTGAGACCAGCTATGTTGTCTGGTCTGGAGACAGAGACATGGACAAAAAGACAGGAGACAGAACTGGAAGTGTCAGAAATGAAGATGTTGAGGTTCTTCTTAGGAGAGACAAGGATGGAGAACATCAGGAATGAGATCATTCGAGGTACAGAGTCAGAGTCAGAGTCAGAGTTTCTTTATTGTCATTCGCACCTCATGTGGTACATGTGGTGGAGCGAAATTATGTTCACAGGGTCCCAGTTACATCCAACAATAAAATGTATAAGAAAAACAGTAATAACATCTAAGATATGAACTAAGAAAAACATCAACTAAATATACACTAAGCACTCATAACATAAAACATTGAACATCAGCACAAACATGAACATGAGTCTGTGAGCACAGGTTGAACAACTGGGAGATAAATAGATAAAGTTAGAGAGGACACACTGAGATGGTTTGGACATGTCCAGAGGATGGACAATGGTTTGGACATGTCCAGAGGAGGGACAGTGGTTTGGACATGTCCACTGGAGGGACAGTGGTTTGGACATGTCCAGATGAGGGACAGTGGTTTGGACATGTCCAGAGGAGGGACAGTGGTTTGGACATGTCCAGAGGAAGGACAGTGGTTTGGACATGTCCAGAGGAGGGACAGTGGTTTGGACATGTCCAGAGGAGGGACAGTGGTTTGGACATGTCCAGAGGAAGGGCAGTGGTTTGGACATGTCCAGAGGAAGGGCAGTGGTTTGGACATGTCCAGAGGAGGGACAGTGGTTTGGACATGTCCAGAGGAAGGACAGTGGTTTGGACATGTCCAGAGGAGGGA
>NC_056514.1:40469297-40494416 GCF_014905685.2 Nematolebias whitei | reverse complement strand
CAGTGGTTTGGACATGTCCAGAGGAAGGGCAGTGGTTTGGACATGTCCAGAGGAGGGACAGTGGTTTGGACATGTCCAGAGGAAGGACAGTGGTTTGGACATGTCCAGAGGAAGGGCAGTGGTTTGGACATGTCCAGAGGAGGGACAGTGGTTTGGACATGTCCAGAGGAAGGGCAGTGGTTTGGACATGTCCAGAGGAGGGACAGTGGTTTGGACATGTCCAGAGGAGGGACAGTGAGTATATAGAAATGCAGCTGCCAGGAAAAAGACAAAGAGGAGATATATGGATGCAGTGAGAGAGGACATGGAGGTAGATGGAGTGAGGACAGAGGACACAGAGGACAGAGTGAGATGGAAGAGAAGGACTCGCTGTGGTGACGTCTGAAGAGGGAAAAACCAAAAGAAGAAGAAAATGTTTTTACCATTATATCACATATGGGCAGACGGGAGCCCGGATGGTTGGATCGTGTTCTCTGCGCTAATGTGTTGATTTTCAGTTAGAGGTTTTGCTCTCTCCATGTTTGGGTAGGAGAGAGGGGTGGGTTTATACCAGATCAGTCTTTTTGTTTGTTTACCAGGTCTTGGTTTGTGATGCTCTGTATGTAATGTATTTCCAGCTGTTCAATTCAGAACAGCGTTAAAGATGTTGCCCAGTCTAGTGGCTGCTCATGGTGCGTAAGCTGGAATGTGAAATCCCATTAGTACGGGTGCCAATCTCAGGGTCTGGCGATTCGATTCAATTTGATTTTTGGTGTGACGATTTGAGTCAAAATCGATTTTCGATTCAGAAATTATTTTTCTATTGAAATGATCATAAATTTTCTTTTAGTTATGTAAAGATGAAAAGATTAAACAACAATGTAAACAAATATAACATTTATTTAAAACATTAATTTTAGGTTTCATACTGTATCAAATACTTTTGCATCATTTTATATTCATACCAAAATCAGGAAATGAAAATATTTGTATATTTTCATTCATTCAACCTTTATTTAGACAGGTTAGGAGTGCATAACATTCTGGAACTTAAATTACCAGTAATAACAGTTAGCTTAGCTGCCTGTTTTTTTCTAAAATTAAAATTAAGACCTATGAACAAATAATTCATCCATCCATCCATCCATCCATCCATCCATCCATCCATCCATCCTCTTTACCCACTTCTTCCTTTTCGAGTCACGGGGGTCACTGGTGCCCATGTCCAGTAGTCATTGTGTGAGAGGTGGGGGACACCCTGGACAGGTCTCAGGTCAATCACAGACAAATAATTCAAAATATATAAATACAAAAGTAAACTAGACTTCAGCGTACCTTAGTGCATTAACCTTTAACTCAAAATAAAAGACAGACTTCACTGTATTTTTTAACCATATTGCTCTAACATTTGTTATAGTTTCAAAACTTAACTTAATATGAAATATACAGACTTCACAGTCTTAACAATATTGATTCATATTTGGTAAATCTTTAACAAAGTTTCAAAACCTGTGCAGTCAGGTTCCTTTTGTTTGTGCACTGACGTCGCCCCCTCGTGGTGGATGGGGGTAAATACGGTCACGTGACGTCAGCAGTCGTCCATTTTTAGGCCTCTCGATCAGAGCTAAGGCTGGATGTTGGTCCGTGATTTATTTCAGTTACTAATCAAAGAAGACCTCGTGAGTCAGATAGCTTGTGTGATTTAGTTCCAAGCTGTTGCTGCCAGTAGCTTGTAACGCTGCAGCTTATTGTCTGTGGAGAGTTCAGTCTGTTAGCATCTGTAGCTGTTAGCATCCGTAGCTGTTAGCATCTGTAGCTGTTAGCATCTGTAGCTGCTAGCATCTGTAGCTGTTAGCATCTGCCTGTCGTGTTCGCGTGCTTCTATAATCTGTTGACTGAATTATCTACATGTCAGATCACCCCAACCACACGTTTTTTCTCTTAACAGGTATAGTTATGATTTTAATATCATTTTGTGTCGCATTAAGAAGGTTTTCATGCGTTCTTTTTTGTTTGTTTGTCTGAAAGTAGTTGTTTTGTTAGCCGTCTGTAATGTAAGTGTGTAAAAAATGAGAGTTAATGATCGTGCTTGTGTTTATTTTATGTTACTTTATCAAAACTATACGATCACATTATTAAGAGTAACAAGCTGTGACTTGCTATGGTCAAGCCTGGCTCCAGGTCAAAAAGTCAGCCCTCACGCAGTTTGGTTGTGCACGCAAATATGTAATAATCATCATCATAACCTTTATTGAACCAGGTTTGTCTCTTTGAGATGAAAAGATCTCTTTTACAAGAGAGAGGAAACAAAACAAAACGACAACACAGTCACAATAAACATAGACACAATAAAACAAATGACTCAGTGTAACAGGTGTTTAAAGATGTTAGATGTAATATTTCATCCCAAATCCATTTTTTTACTGTCCATGTATGTTTGTTTTCCTGGTCTTGTATTTATTTAGTTTTCATTCATTCAACAGGTTAATCCCATTGAGCCTCGGAGGCTCATTTACAAGAGAGACCTGATGATTTTTTTTTTGGTGGGGAAGTTTTATTACCTTACTTCCTGATGATGCGTCACTTCCCTTATGATGGCGTCGTCTTCTCAGTTCGAGCTTAGCCGCGCAGGGCAGAGGTGAGCTTCCCGAATCGCCTCCTATGTATGTAATTGAATGTTGTAAACATCTTAAAACTTAAGTTTGTTAAACTCACATTTTGTTTTATATTGTTATTTGCTTAAATCAAGTCTGTTGAGCAGTTTTTTGTTTGACACAGCACTTTATTGGGTGGAGTTAAGCTTCAACCCCCGTGTTAGTTCAAGTAGCATTCATCAGGTTTTCCCATGCCGTTGCAATTCCGTAATAGAGAGAATGTTTATTAAGCGTTCATTCTATTGTGATCCTGCTTATATTTATTTTCGACCACAGACATGTAGACGCATCACTTAGCACTGAGTCAGCAATTAGTCAGCCTCCCCATCATCATAGACATCTACACCTCCATTTGCAGGAAGAGGGCCACCTGCACTGTACCATTTTATTTATAGTGCACTTAAAACGGCAACAAGGCCAACCAAAGTGCATGCATCATGAAGGACCCCACTCACCCAGCACTCACACTTTTTGCCCCGCTCCCCTCAGGCAGGAAGTTGCAGAGCATTAAGTTCAGAATCACTAGACTGAGGACACCAACATCAGGATCAAACATTGAAATGGTTTGTAATATCACAGAAGAACTGTTCTCAAAAACAACACAAAAATCAATTTAGTTTGTGGAGATTTCAATATAGACCTGCTGATTCCTAACAAACGTAAAATGACTGATGAGTTTATTGAGTGTATTGTACAGTATGAGTTAGGAATGTGCGATATGGCATAAAATTCATATCCTGATATGTATTGTGAAGGGTGGCGATAACGATATATATCGCAATATGTTTTGGGTATAAAACTTAATAGGAATTTTTAAAAAAGCATAGTGTGTCCTTTTGCTATCATATATTTTGAATTTAAAAAATTCCACTACTAGGTCTAGAGTTTTTAAATAATAAACAAATCAAGTATTCGGCTTTTTTCTTGTAGTGCAAAACAGTGCAAAAGACATCAAATGTAGTTTTAGCCATATGTTTTAAACAAAATAATATGTTGTTAACTCTTAACAGTTTCCAGTCTCACTTAATAAATGGACAGCAACAGAGCAGCAACTGAAAACACTTCACCCTCCAAACCTCTAGTGGGCGCCTCCTTCTGCTTTAATGGAGCTGACACAAAATGTGTCTGTGGCTCTGACCAGAGGGTCTCAGTAAAATCACACAACACAGCGTTCTTTTCACAGATCAGAGAGCAGGTTTCTCTAAAGCTGACCAACGCTGACTTTAACTTTCGATGGAAAAAGAAACAACTTTCGACGGAACTCAACGTTTTGCGCATACGTCTGAATAAAAAAACGATTAAACTGAAAACTCTTGATTTTACATCAGACACAGCATTACTGCGGTTAGCCACTAGAAGACAGATCTCTGTCGTGGGCTAAATTTCTATTGTTTCTACCGTGTACCGTTTATATCATGCATTCCTAGTATGAGTCTTTTTCCAACAATTACGAAATCAAGTAGAATAACATCTTACAGTGTCGCTTTGATTGACAATATCTTCACAAACAATAGACTGTAATGCAATTAGTAGAATGTTTATGAATGACATTAGTGATCATTTACCTGTAATATTTGAATGTCATTGTAGGAGGGAAACTGTTTAAGGAGGTGCAGTATAGGAGGGTGGGAACAGAGGAGTCCATATTTGCTTTTAGAATGGATTTACTAAACCACAATTGGAAGAATGTATGTGAAGAAACTAATGTTAAAACATATGAATTGTTCCGACATACATTTAAAACCTTATACAACAAATATTGTCCAATAAAAGAATATGGTCATAAAATAATTTTTCAAAATGTCCATGGATGTCCAAGTGTTTACAGAATGCTTGTGAAAAAGAAAACTCTATAGGCAATTTATAAATTGCAGAACAAAACGGAAAAAACAGAAAGAACAAAAGTATAAAAAATATAAAAGAAATTCATTAGTATTATTATGAATTGTAAAATAGATTACTATAATAAGTAATAGATGATAATAAGAATAACATGAAAGGAACATGGAGTAGGGGTGGGCGATATGGCTCAAATATAATATTGTGATATTTCAGAGCATTCTGGCGATAACGATTTTGTGATATAAGAAAACGTTTTTTGTTTTTAGCGTTTTAGCTAGCTAGTATTGTGCGCAGCTATTTAGCGTTATGCCAGTACCTACAGGTGGTTGGGGGAGGGAGGGGGGGTGCGCAGTTCGGTTCGGTCATTGGGCGCGTTTGGTTCTGTTAACAGAGCGGGGCAAACACTGACATTCTTACGTCATGAAATTAGCATATCATGATACCATTTTTTTTTCCCCGTCAAGCTTTTTTTTTACCGGTATTATCATGAACAAAATATGGCCCAGCCCTAACATGGAATATATTAAATAGTATTATTAGAAATAAACAAACTAAAGGTAATTATCCAGATTATTTTACAGAAAATAATATGACGATTACAAATAAGAATGAGGTTGTCAACAGATTTAACTATTTCTTTGTCAACGTGGGTTCAAATCTGGCAAAGGAAATAAACACACTAAGCAGTACAGAGTAGCTTAGGACTGTGGCCCTGAACATCTAAATTCAGTCATTCTGAAAAAGGTAGAAGAAAGAGAAATTATTGAAATAGTTAACGTGTAAAAATAAACTCTCAACATATTGTGATGATATTGATATGACTATAGTAAAGAAAGTAATTGATGGTATTGTGTCTCCATTAACATATTTATGTAATTCATCATTCAGAACAGGTACATTCCCAGATAAATTGAAAATAGCCCAAGTTATCCCCCTACATAAAGCAGATAACATCCATCCATCCATTATCTTTACCCGTTTAATCCATTTTGGGTCACGGGGGTCACCGGTGCCCATGTCCAGCCATCACTGTTCAAGAGGCAGGGGACACCCTGGACAGGTCGCAAGTCCATCACAGGGACACATAGAGACAAACGAGACAAACTAGGGACAATTTAGAGTTGCCACCATTCAGCCTAACATGCATGTTTTTGGTCTGTGGGAGGAAACTGGAGTACCTGGAGAAAACCCACGCATACACAGAGAGAACATGCAAACTCCACCCAGAAAGGCCCCCAGACCGGGTTTAGAACCAGGGTAACCTGCTCGCTGAGAGGCAGCAGCTCTACCAACTGTACCACCGTGCTGCCGAGGTATTTTATTGTGCCACATATTTTCATAGGGAAACGCCTTGTAACTGCGACTCCCTCCATTGACTACGGTGGCATTATTTACATTGTTTTCATCTTAGGATTGAGCACCCCTCCAGCCCTTGTCTAACTGGTAATTGGACCCCCTTAGACTCAATTAATTCATCCATCCATTATCTTTTACCTGCTTCTTCCATTTTGGGTCACGGGGGTCGCCGGTGCCCATGTCTGGCAATCACTGTGCGAGGGGCGGGGTACACCCTGGATGGGTCTCAAATCTATCACAGGGACACAATTGAGACAACCAACCATTCACTCTCTCACTCTCACCTAGGGACAATTTAGAGTTACCAATCAGCCTAACATACATGTTTTTGGTCTGTGGGAGGAAACTGGAGTGGAGATCTAGATCAGCTGAACATGCAAACTCCACCCAGAAAAGCCCCCGGACCAGGATTTGAACCAGGGACCTGCTCGCTGAGAGGCAGCAGCTCTACCAGTTGCGCCACTGTGCTGCCCTCAATTCAATTCAAAAATACTTTATTAATCCCAGTGGGAAATTATATGTTGTGGTAACTCATCATCCTGGTTTCATTAAAGAGTTGTTATAGATGCTGATGGCTGTGGGCAGGAAGGATCTCTTGATATATCTGTTGTAGAACAGACCACTGTCTGTCCTACAGCAGATCTGAAGAAGCCTCTGACTGAAGACACTGTGTTGTTTTATGACAGTCTGATGAAGAGGATGCTGAGGGTTGTCTACAATGTTCTTCATTTTATGAAGAATCCTTTTTTTGTACAATCATCTCCAAAGGTTCTAGAGGAGTCCTCAGAACTGAGCCAGCCTTTTTTATGAGCTTGTTGATCTTTTTTTGTTGATCTTTTCTCCTGAGTATTACCCAAACAATACTACGGTCAGGCCCTCTTACGCAGGATTTGATAGAGATGCGACCAGGCACTAACAACCTTCATCTGCAGAACACACCTCTTTTTTTCATCTCACAGCTCCTAGGGTCCAGTAGCCATGACCCCGCAAGTTCACAATGAGAACCCCCACATTCACGTCTGTTCTCTCTGTGATGTATGTAATTGGAATAGGCCCTTTTCACAATTGTCGTTCAGATTTCATGATCTTGTATGTAGTTAAAGAAAACAAAGTGAAGTTTTTGAGCTGCATGCATTCAGCTGGGACTGCTGCAAGATAAAGAATAAAAATAAGTTCTTTGTGAAATAATTGTTGCACACTCAAACAATGAAGACGTCGAGGCGTGCATTTGGTTGCAAATAATCTTTTTACTTTCCGTTTCTCTGAAAATACAAACAACAGGCACAGGTAAGTCCGACGTGCTTCACACTAATGACTGCAGGTGTTCTACTGAGCTGCATATGTTCCCAACACAGATACTTAAGACCAGGGTTGCTCCTAATGCCTGTTTGGACCAACTACACCTGATGGAGAATTTAAAGTCTGCTAACTAAGCTATCCAGCAGTGTGTAGTGGCATTTAGCTTGGCCGTTGTTAAAACATAGGTTAAGGGTTATTGTCTGTATCGTTCAGATTGCCCACGTCATTGCTAAGAACTCGAACTCTAACTTCCCAGAATGAAGGTAATAATTATTTTTTGGAGGAGTTAGTGTTCTTGACCCATAACCTATGACCACAAGTTTGTCTTGTTGTCTTTGGTATAGTACTGCACCCAGGCCTTCCTGAGAGGCATCACAGTATAATATAAATGGTTTCTCAAAGTCAGGGTAACCTAATAGTGGAGGAGTTAAATACTCCAACAGCTGGCAGAGTACATTCCTATGATGTTTTGTCCATTCAGTTGGATGGCTCGAGGGAAGCTGGTCTGAATTCTTGTGTTTTTCTTGGTTTGTTTTTGAGCCTCCTCCCTTCACCACATTCCTAGATTTCTTCTCTGTGGCCAACAGACTGTATAGGGGTTTAGCAATGCATGAGAAGTTGGGAATATATGGATGATTGTATGATAGGAACCCCAATATTTTCCTCAAATCACCCACTGTTTTTGGTATGTGATCTTTGAGTGCTTATACTGGTGCAATCTCAGCAGGATCCTTGCAGTAGCCATCCTTGGATACAATATTTCCCAGGAATTTCACTTTGTCTTTGAAGACCTCTCTCATACCATGTAGGTGATCCTCAAAAGACAGGCTGTGGACTAGATTATTATCCAAATAAATCTGAGATGTTTCATCCCTCAGACCTGCAAGACACTCCTCCATACTGTGCTGGAACTCTGCTAGAGCAGAGGACAGGTCAAAGGAAATCCTGATCCACTCTTATAATCTCTAAGGTGTTATGAATGTGGTCCATGGTCTGCTACTCTCCTCCAGAAAACCCTGATGGTATGCTTTGCCCTGGTCCAGGACAGAGAACCATGCACTTCCACTCAGGTTATTAAGCATATCCTGCACCTGAGGATTGGGATGACGATCTAGAATGGATTTCTGGTTCAGCTCGCGATAATCCACATACAAACTGGGACCTTGTGTACATAATTTCGCTCCACCACATGTACCACATGAGGTGCGAATGACAATAAAGAAACTCTGACTCTGACTCTGATACAAGCGGAGACTCCCATCCTTCTTGCGCACACAAACTATGGGTGAAGAATATACAGATACTTTGGACCAGGGTTGCTCCTAGTGCCTGTTTGGACTAACTACACCCCAACTCAATTCCCCCTCAGCCAAAATATTAGTTATCAATGTGCCTTTAACTATGCAGCCTAAATTGAGCACTGAATTACATAATGCCTATTAATTACAGAACAAAACAAAAATATTTAATGGAAGAGGATGATGGAGAGTTAATCATGCTAACAATAGGTCTTAAAGGTACACCTTGTTTGTGGATTTTAGGTAAACCACGTTCTAAACACAACGTCCCAGTGGCTTTTAAACCCCCAAATTATTGTGTATGCTGTTCAGTGTCAGGAGGGCTGTGATCAGTCTTACATCGGGGAAACTAAACAGCCACTGGCCAAAAGGATGGCCCAGCACAGAAGATCAACACCATCAGACCAGGACTCTGCGGTCTACACTCATCTCCAGGCCAGCGGTCACTCTTTCAGGGATGAAGATGTTCACATCCTGGACAGAGAGGAACGATGGTTTGAGAGAGGAGTAAAGGAGGCCATCTTTGTGAAAAGAAACCGTCCATCATTAAACAGGGGTGGAGCCTCCGGGTTCAACTGTCCCCTTCTTACAATGCTGTTATTGCTAGTATCACTCAGCCCCCTGTGAATAATAAACAGCCATCAGTGTGCTAATAATCCATAGTTAGGCTGATGGTCCTTCTTGATCATGTGATCAGCTGGTTTTGGTTGTCAGCAGCAAACTGGTTGATCCACTCTGAGAAGGTGCTATTTAAGAGACTGAGCTGAATACAGCACCTCAGACTGAGGAAGTCTTTCGGATGAAAGACAAAACGTTTCTACATTTGTTGTTGTTGTTGTTGTTGTTGTTGTTGTTGTTGTTGTTGTTGTTGTTGTTGTTGTTGTTGTGTTTTGAATGTCCAGAGGACCAGATTTAACTTTTTTAGGATTTTATACCTGGATTATTGAGCATACATCAGGATGTTTGTAAATTACAGTTTTCACATTGATTCTGTTGATTTTGTTTGCCTGTATTATTACCAACCATGTAGTTTTTAATCATTTTTAGCAACAAGAAAGTTCATAAATTGTGATTCATAACCTTGCAACCTTCATTTTGTGCAAGTTGATGACACTGGAAGGGTGATTTTGTTATTAAGAACTTAGTTGAATTCAAAAGGGTGAAATAAAAAAAAACTTATGTGGTACTTTGCTCAGAACATAACTTAAAATTGCAATTATTTTCTGCCTTTTAAATTGTTATTTTGTAGTAATATGCTTGTATTATCAGTGTATATGCAGACAGAAGATGATGATTGTGAGGGTAAAATACTGTGGGTGTGTGCATGCGTGTGTGTGTGTGCACATGCTCACGCGTGTGGGCTGAAGTAACATTGTCCTTAATGTACATGTGTTTCAGTGTGTCCTGCCTGTGTTTGTTGCTGATTAAAAGAAGAAGCTCCTGAAGTTTGAAGGTCTGATGTGGACCAGCGGGACCCTGAGCCTCGTATCGTAGAGTGGAAGAGAAGACCCTTGGACCAGTCTGGTGGGAGACTAACTCAACATGGAGGAGACCAATATCAGGTTTTTGGTCTCTACAGTTCCTTTAAAGAGTGAGGAGGATAAAAAAAAACATTCCAGGAACCCAGATTTAAAGACTCACAGTTCAAGCTCTTCAAAGACTGTCGTTAGTGAGGATGATGAAGAAGATGGTGAAATGACCAATCCTGACTCTCTACTAAAGAACTCATCAGACTCTGAATCAGAACATGAAGACAGTATGAAAGACTGGAAGGAGAGCAGGGCTCCTGAATCGGAGGTAAAAACTGTTAACAAATCTTTGAGCTGCTTTGAGTGTGATAAGCAGTATGTCAGTAACCGGACTCTTCAAAAACATATGACAAGTCATTCAGGAGTGAAGTCTTCAAGCTGTATGCTTAAAAAGAAATGTGTTGTAGAGAAGAAAAATATAGAGTCATGCAGCAAAGTCCAGCCAAAGCCAAAATCAATAAGCTGTGATGACTGTGGTAAAATATTTACTTTCAACTCACATCTAAACACACACATGAGAGTCAACACAGGAGACAAACCGTTTCCTTGTGAACATAGATTTAGGCATAAGACAACTTTAAAAGCCCACATGGGAGTCCACACAGGAGACAAACCGTTTACTTGTGAAGTTTGTGGACAAAGTCCTAAGACACATTTAAACAGACACATGAGAATTCACACAGGAGAGAAACCATTTCCTTGTGAGCTTTGTGGGCGAAGATTTAGTCGGAAGACGACTTTAAATTCCCACATGAGGGTCCACACGGGAGACAAGCCGTTTACTTGTGGACTTTGTGGACATAGATTTAGTCGGAAGACCACTTTAAAAGCCCACATGGGAGTCCACACAGGAGACAAACCGTTTTCTTGTGAAGTTTGTGGACAAAAATTTTGTCGGAAGACAAATTTAGACAGACACATGAGAGTCCACACAGGAGAGAAACTTTTTCCTTGTGAACTTTGTGGACGACGATTTATTCATAAGACACATTTAGACACACACATGAGAATCCACACAGGCGACAAACCATTTCTGTGCGATCTTTGTGGACAAAGATTTGGTCAGAAGGCAACTTTAAAGGAACACATGAGAGTCCACACAGGAGACAAACCGTTTCCTTGTGATCTTTGTGGACGCAGATTTAGTCATAAAACAACTTTGAACGAACACTTAAGAGTTCACACTGGAGACAAACCATTTCCTTGTGAAGTTTGTGGACAAAGATTTAGTCGGAAGACGCATATAAACACACACATGAGAATCCACACAGGAGACAAGCCGTTTCCTTGTGATCTTTGTGGTCAAAGATTTAGTCGGAAGACATCTTTAAATGAACACTTGAGAGTCCACACTGGAGACAAACCGTTTCCTTGTGAAGTTTGTGAACAAAGATTTAGTCGGAAGACACATTTAAATACACATATGAGAGTCCACACAGGAGACAAACCGTTTCCTTGTGATTTTTGTGGACAAAGATTTAGTAGAAAGACTACTTTAATTGAACACTTGAGAGTCCACACGGGGGAAAAACCCTTTCCTTGTGAAGTTTGTGGACAAAGATTTAGTCATAAGACACATTTAAACATGCACATGAGAGTCCATACAGGAGACAGACCGTTTCCTTGTGAACTTTGTGGACGTAGATTTAGTCGGAAGACGACGTTAAACGAACACTTGAGAGTCCACACTGGAGACAAACCGTTTACTTGTGAAGTTTGTGGACAAAGGTTTAGTCGGAAAGCACATTTAAATGACCACTTGAGAGTCCATACTGGAGACAAACCATTTCCTTGTGAAGTTTGTGGACATAGATTTAGTCAGAAGACACATTTAAACACACACATGAGAGTCCACACTGGAGACAGACCGTTTCCTTGTGAAGTCTGTGGACAAAAATTTAGCCTGAAGAAAAATTTAGACAGACACATGAGAATCCACACAGGAGTGAAAACATTCCTATTGTAAGTATTAGGACTGGGCGATATTCAATCTTTATTTATACAGGTTAATCCCATTGAGCCTCGGGGACTTTGATATGGACCAAAATTTAATATCTCAATATTTTAAGATAAATTGTGATATACAATATTTATCTAAATATATTTTTCTTTCCATAAAATAATAAAAATATATTTGAGTCAAAGCTTTGTTCCAATTGTCACACAGGCACATTTATTAACAATAGCTGTAACTGTACAAAATAAATGTCTCAAAAATAAACTTCCTATATTAAAGTTTGTTTTTTAGACATTTATTTACATATATAAGTATAAGTTGTGCTTGTGCTAACAAAAATATATTTCTGAGGGCATTGCCTCCAATGTGTGTCCCATCGGTGTATGATTGTGATAAAGCTCTGATTATTCTTTTTAGAGATCTAGTAGAGCACATGAATGGGTAAATGAGGCACATATTGTGTTGTAAAGAGCTTTGAGTGTCTTGATAAGATAGAAAGGCTCTATATAAGTACAGTCCATTCAGCTGCGCAGCCCACACGTTCGTGAGCGTGTGTGAACTGCGGTAGTGAGTCTCCACTCATAACCGTGAAGCTGCAAGTCTGACAGACCTCAGCCTCCTTCCTTGAAACAAACCATGGTTCAGAACTCGGTTAGCTGTGCTGTGCCTTATGAGTGGAACAGTGAGAGCGCACCATTAATAAATCAACAGCTTATCATATTGCTAAGACACGATCCCATCTCAGCTGTGGAACAAGACGGCTAAAACATTAGCCGTCTTGTTAGCCACTGAGGACCCTATCTTTATCAATATGACGGCTGTGCAAAATGTGGAGAGAACCAACCAACCAATCAAATTACTTGGAAATTTCAATGTTCAGACCCCATAAAATGTTACTTGTTTAATTCATGATGGAATTGTGATTTCATTAATCAGTTAATTTCCTAATTAACACATCTCTTGTGCAAATTAACTAATTGTGTTTTAATGAGACTAACCTGTGCAGTTATTTTTTTAATTACTACAATGTCATTCCTGTAAGCTGAATGTTTACATCATGTCATAACGTCAAAATATGGATGAAATGATGTCAGAATTGCCCAGGTTAAACTCCAACTTTACTGTAGTATTAGGCTACTTTTATGCATGAACCTAAAATTACCTGACACCATCCTGCACCTAACTCATGTAGAGTTTGCTTGCCCCCATTGAGTTGCCACAAAATCAAAAACCCAGTACAGGATTTGTGCCATGACCTATTAAAGACCCACGAGAGGTCACACTGAAGTGTTCAGTTCTCTGGTGTGTTGTTAAATAGTCTGTGAGGTGTGGAGGTTTGTGGTCCACTATCACAGTTACTGTCCACATCTGTAGGTTGTGTATTCTGAATGTGGTGTTCCACCAAGCAGATTCCAACTGAAAGGTCAGAAAATTAAAAAATATTGCAACTGAAACAACTGTAGTGTTTTATGGTTCATAAGGACGAGTCGGGATGATTCAGGACATCCTGTCCCTCAGAGAAGTCCACATCCTATCCTCAGTGACACTGTAACTAAACTCTTCCACCCTTTCTTTGCTAATCTACGAGTTAGGGTGACTCATCGTCCTGATCAGGCCTCAGAGATAACATGACTGTATGGCAATTAAACCCTTGCTGATAATCAACTCTCCTTCCAGAGAAAGATAGACTTTGTGTCTCCAAAAAGTCTATATCAAAGAAACAGTTCTGAACTTTGTCATACCCCCAGGACAACAGAGGTGTGGTCACCATGACAACGAAGGACGTTAGCCAGCTGCACAGAGCTTCGAACAAAACGCCTGTTTTGTAACAGGGAAAACCCAAACTTACATCTGTGAAGAAATGGTGTTGCTGTGTAAACAAAGTCGTTTCCCTCTAAACTTTGACAGGAGGAGTTATGATCAAAATTAATTTTTGCAACTTGGTTTACACCTACTGTTGGTAAGTTGCATTGATTGGATACAATTTACATAGACCCCCCCCCCCCCCCCCCCTTTTGCATCAGGTAAAACTGAGCCGAAGGGGAGGAGATGGGTAGTCTTGTTATTTTCCAAACGCAGGCTTTGAGCTGCTGGCGAGCCTGGCTTCTCCCCGTCCAGGAACGGACCAGCTGAAATGGAGAAAGTCCACCAAACTCCCTCAAACACCCCGGAATGATGAGGCACTGCCTTGTTGGACGAGACGTGGTCCTTGAAGGAAAAGACGACCCTTTCAGTGACAGCACAAACCTCCGGCTTTCGCATCATATCCATTGTGGTAATGAGTGAGGACGTTTTCTTGGTAGGATTAACCATCTTACTCCTGTTGGAAGGAATTACTCTCAGTGCCAACTAAGTTTCTAGACGCGTTAGTTTACGAGCTCAAGATAAAGTTTACCTAAACTTTAACATTAGTCCTAAATTTGAACAACATATTTTCTCAAAGTTTTAAACGATCTTGCATTATCCCCTTTCTGAAATAATACTGTTGGTTTATGCACTCATATTCTGTACATGCCATAATTCCACACTGTTGTTTATTGTTCACAAACGTGAAATAAATGTTACAGAATTGTGATTTTAACTGACTGTTTTTTTTTTATTCAAGCGAGGGGATCACAACATTGCCAAGAACCATTGTTCCTTTGATCGAGGTCGACCTGCATTCATTATTTTGATTGCACACCTGTTAACAAGGTGTTCAGACGTCTTGAATTATATCTACACAACATCCATCCATCCATCAGAGCAAGTAGTCTGTCACCTCCAGACTGAGGAAACTGTTTCACTTTCACTCAAAGAAAATTCCATCCGACTTTATTTATTTATTTATTTTTTACCAGCCGTGTTAACGGCATTGTTTAGGAAAAAAAAAAAAACATTTACCGTACTGGACATAGCCTATGTTACTGGTACATATTTGAATAAAAGTTGAAAAATCTTTCTGTGTATGTAAAAATCATGGATGATTGTACTTAACCCCGCCACCCCTTTTTTTCATGTTACAAGCTCGCAGCGAGAGAACGGGAGCGGGGGGCTCCTCCTCTACCCCGTGAGTCATGTGACTCATAAGTCATATGGGCTCCGCGGAGCAGGAGTCACATCAAGATTTATTTAGAAAGTACATTAGTACATTAAAAAGTGCATACATACTGATTATCCATTCTGCTGATTATCCATTCTGCTGATTATCTCATGCTGCTGATTATCTCGTGCTGCTGTATTCATTCGTACCCATCTGCTCACACAGACTCATTTTCGGGCTGCTGCTGTTACGCCGTATTGTTTTGCATTATTAGTGATACTAATAATATCTATACTAGCGTATATCTTAGATCTTGTAGCGTACTGTTTGGCGTTCATTTAGCATATATCTTAGTGTATATCTTAGATCATTATATACTGTTCTTTTTACACTTTATATTTTTCCTGTTGTTGGATGTAACTGGGATCCTGTGTACTAAATACAAATACAATACAACAAGATAAACACTTAAAAACAATTATTTGTTTGTTCGACATTACAGTAAAGGTGTGTCTCATTTGAACTTTTACTTAAAAACTGCACTTTAATGGTCAAATCAGCTGCATTTCGCTGGGGCAGCGCAGCAAAATGAAGCTGATTTAACGGTTGCTCCAGGTGAGCTGGACGAAGGTGGGAGGCTATGGGGCTTTGGCAGGTCGATTGAGTCATTAATAGCTGGTGAAGCTTCTCAGTCATCCAGGACATGGTAAATTCAAAAAAGTTCAAGACAAACATAAAGTATAATAAATAAAGTCCGGTTGTATTTGTCTTGAACTTTTTTTAATTTGTCATAGCCACATTTACCTATTACATGATACAACGGCATGCCCTTCAACTCTGCTGCCATCTAGTGGTTGAAAATGGTAGTGTTACATTTTTTTTTCAGTCAATGAATGAAAACTCATTTTTTATAAATATGGGAAAAAAATCCATAAATATGTTGCTTCGGCATATAAGTCTCGGGGCATGTAACTTGTGCAAAAAACAGACACATACCGTGAAAAATACGGTAAATGAAGTTGTCAATACGTTTTGTTTCTTGAGACTTATTTGTTGAATCCAATAAACGACACGCCAAACAAAAGTCAATAGCAGAAAAATAAGTTTGGTATTGTCAGAGAAGATTTGACAAGTTTTACATGAGCATCATACTCATTTAGCTCATCTCCTAAAATGACAAATTCATCCAAAAGTTCTAATGTTCAAAATATTTCTGTGATAATTCAATCATGTTTCCAATCATTTTACAACAAGCTTTTTGGTTTAATACCACAATCAATACTGAAAGTATATCATCAAATTTTATACTTGATGATGTAAAGGCTTTCGTTTGATTTTGCTGTATTTCTTTATTTTTTATTGCAATAAAGTGTATGATAGTGGAATAGTTTGCATCCAGGTAATAATTTGAGTGGAATGCACTGATTAATGCACTGGTGTGGAGAGAGGAGAGCAACATCACAGCAACATGTTTCTACTTTCAAACCAACACTTCTGTTTGTGCTGCAACAATCAAGTCACGAAAGACTCTAAATGAAGCATCTGAGCCAACCGCTGCACCACCTGACCACGGGGTTGGACACCTGCAGCTCTTCAGCTTCTTCTAGTGGCTCTTCATCGCCTTTTGATTAAATTCTATTTATTTTATTCACTTCATCTTGAAGTTCCAGGTGATCCGTTGACATCAAGTTGTTCAAAAGTTTGAATCATTTGTCAACCAAATATGCATCACAGCCACGTGCACATCCCTCACATCCCAGTGCATGTTGGGGTCTCCTGCTGCTCCACAGAGTCTGGAGTCCAGAGGAGAGGTGCTAAAGTGCTTCACTGCTGGTATGGACCCTGTGAAGACCTGGTTGGAAAGGTCTGGGAGATCTAGATCCCTCCATCCATTATCTTTTATCTGCTTCTTCCAGTTTGGGTCACGGGGGTCCCTGGTGCCCATGTCACTGAGCGAGGGGCGGGGTGCACCCTGGACGGGTCTCCAGTCCATCACAGGGACACTTGGACGGGTCTCCAGTCCATCACAGGGACACTTGGACAGGTCTCCAGTCCATCACAGGGACACTTGGACAGGTCTCCAGTCCATCACAGGGACACCTGGACAGGTCTCCAGTCCATCACAGGGACACTTGGACAGGTCTCCAGTCCATCACAGGGACACCTGGACAGGTCTCCAGTCCATCACAGGGACACTTGGACAGGTCTTCAGTCCATCACAGGGACACCTGGACAGGTCTCCAGTCCATCACAGGGACACCTGGACAGGTCTCCAGTCCATCACAGGGACACGTAGAGACAAACGAGATAAACATTCACTCTCTCACCTAGGGACAATTTAGAGTTACCAATCAGTCTAACATGCATGTTTTTGGTCTGTGGGAGGAAACTGGAGTGGAGATCTAGATCAGCTGGAAAAGTTGCACTTCGTGGTGGAGAAGACGAGTCGCTTGAACACGCTGAACAAAAGTCTCCAGGGAAAAAGAAGCACCGCCGGGCACATGAAGACCCATGAGCAGGCTACAGCTTGTTGGACTGCATTCACTGAAGGTGCTGCTGTCTGCTGGATTCTTCTTCTTCCGTTTTGGAACAAGTTTTGTCTCGTTCCTCACCCCACAGCCATAAAACGATGCTTCACAACATGTGGCTCCATGGAGAACTCTGCGGTGAGATTGTTGGCAGCAGCAGATTTTAGTGAGCGTTAAAACCCAGTCCAGTTTGGATCTGCAGCTCAGGCTTCACAGCAGAACCACCGTTCACCAAAGGTTTAAGACAAAAACATCTGGACTTCACTTTGTAGTAGAAGATGAGGAGCTTTCTCAATTCAAAGTACAGAAAGTGTGGGCTTCAAGTTATAAAGCAGAGGTGTTCTGTAAGCTCACATGCAGATTGTCCTCTCATTCCTCACAATAGAGGTTCGTTAGGGTCTTTGTTAGTCCCACCCACAGAGGGGCCACTCTGGTCCCATGATTGAAGGTCTTGATTAGTGAGTATCAGGCCTAAAGCTGGGTTATAAGTTTTACACAGTTGGAATCTGAGACTTCCTACTCTGTTTAAAGATGGCTTCTCTCTTTACATAAACAGCTTCCTTCAACCCCCCCCCCCCCCCCCAACCATCTGTCCTCTGTCCAAAATGTGAACATTCAGGTCCTCAGAAGAGTGTCCTTTATCCCTGAAGCCCAGTTAGGATATCCACATGTTTGCAGAGCTCCTTGGTGTGTTGTTCCTTTAGTTCATTTAAACGCTGAACCACCGTTCACGGGTCAGAGGAGGAACAGAACTGAACTGCTGTTTTCACACAATCACAGGTTACGATTTTAGAGACTCTGATGATGCACTCAAACTGTCTGGACTTATTTCACAAACCCTGTTTTTATTTCCACAAACTTTTTCTACAATTTATTCATTTGAACGTTTGGCAGATCAGATTATTATAAAAGGAAGTTCTAAAGTCCTGTTGGGCTTTAGAGAAGACAGATGATGGAGGCCTGAGTTGGACGTGTGTCTTCTGGGACTTTACAGCTGGATCCAACGTCCATGCCGTGTTCCCTGAAGGATCAATATGTTCTTGTGCAATCTGAGCTTTTTCACTATTTCACTGCAGCTGGACTTTGTGTAATACAGCTGGACCTTCAGAGCTGAACGAGTCTTAAAAACAAACAGTTTAAACTCCAACAGAAGGTCAGTCTTTAAAATGTAGATCACCGACTCCCGGAGACACTGAGGTTCAGTTAATCATTCATCTGAGAGGTTGAAAAGCAGCTCGGAAGCATCAGATGTTCATCAGATCTGAAACTGACGATGAAGGTGAGTTTAAATATTCAGCTTTTTAAGGTTCAAGGTTCTTTGTTGTCCTTCGCTTCACATGTGGTACATGAGGTGGAATGAAATTGTATACACAACTTTTGTACCACAAGTCTGATAAGCTTAAATAAAACGGTTCCCTTTAAGAATCCAGCAAATATTAAATTAGTTGTTTTCAGGAAGTGACTAACATTTCTGCTGTTTCTGGGCTGGAGCTGTACAACCGTCTGAAACTCTGCCGTTTGTCCTGAAATCAGCTGAAGCTGCTGTCGCTCCTCCTGGTTCCTCTGCTGGCCAGCTGTTCAGACCTCGTCCTCCCGCTGGACTGCAGTGACATCTTTACCAAAGATACCAGTCGACCCAGTGGAGTTTACGTCATCTATCCAATCGGAGCCACTTCTGCTGTCCAGGTCCACTTCCTGTCTTCATCAAACTAATAACTGTCAATAACTCTGGAAGTCCAGCATGTTCATGTTCTCCACAGTCCTGATGGGAGTCAGGAGGACCCAGACAGAAACTGATTGGACCCGATAGGTTCCAGTTCGCCACCTCTGATTGATCTGAAGACGAAGCAGCGTCGGCTTCATCAGTTTTCACCTAAAGTCTTGTTTGTGTGCAGGTGTTCTGTGACATGGACTCCCTGCAGAGAAAGTGGACGGTGAGTATTTCAGCCCGTTACTGATCAGGGAGGTTTTATCCAAAAGGCTTTTTGTTTGGGGGGGTACAGTCCACCTGTTATTATCCACGTCCTTCAACTTTAATGTAGCCCGAACCACAACGTGTACCCCCACAAACTTTATATCAAAATGACCGGCTCAGCGTCGTGATGTGTGCCGTTACTTTTATTGGCCTTTCGAGTTACCATGGCAACGTAATTTGCAAACAAAGATGCCCATTTTTCCCCAATGGCAAACACTGATAGAACAACAGCCTCTAACGACCACAGGGAGGTCACATGACCGAGAGTGAAGAGGTCTGAACAAAACTCAGGATGTCATCGAACAAACTCTTCCTACCACCACATCTTTTAAAATACATAAATACATATTATAAATCAAAATGTAGACATTTTATAATCTTTTCACCAGTATTTCTGGTGTGGCTGTAGGAGTTATGGTTAGATCAGCCACTTTTAGACATATTAAACTGAGATTTGGTGTGATAGCAGCTGAGAGCAATGCCCAGTAAATACTGAATTTAAATGGCTTCAACGCAGCTGTTTTTACACAGAGCTGAAACTTGATGTGGTTATAGCTGAGAATGTTCCCCATCACATACTGAATCCAAATCAAAAATCCAAGATGGCCACCATAGCTTCAAAGAAAAAATGACTATAACTCACTGATTTTTTTAAACTTAAGAGCTGAAATTCGGTATGGAAGTAGCTGAAAGTGAATCCCAGCACCACGTGGCAGGCCCTGTCAAAGTTTCTAATGGAACTTTCTAGTATTTATTTCCGTTTTACTGGAGCACAACTAACCCTGAATGTATCAAAAATATACATTTTTAAGGTGCTTATAGCAAAACATGAACTCAAACATTAAAAAAAGCTTAAACTTCAACAACTGGTGTCATTTCAGAGTTCACTCCTGTAAGTCTCCACATAATCATTTGCACTTCTGAAACGAGGGTACACACTCAGTGTACACAAAGCACCATGTGGAAGCGTGAGTCACGGGACCGACCGTCATCGGGATGTACTTTATAAGTAAACAAATAGGGCAGAGTCACACGAGTGCACAAGTTCAGAGAAGAAGTTGAGAAGGTAACGATGGAGTGAAACTGCTGCTGAACACCAAACAGAAAGAACGAGTCAAACAACAGTCAGGAATAAATATCAGGGATTAGTCCAGAATGAGAGCATTCAGGATTAAACACCTCTGCTGGACATTTTCAGTAAGTTCGGCTGTTTCTGAAGGTAAACAAACAAACAAACACTTTGAGCATCTTAATTAGGTAGAAAGGCGTTATTTTACCATTTACACATGGTGGTACTTTACACAGAGTCTTTTATTTATTTAAGGACACATTAACCTTCAGTTGAGACAAATGTGTAGGTTCTTACTGTTAGTTCTTGTCTCGGTCTCCATGATGTTGCAGAAAGTCTGAGTTTGAGCTTTGACGTGGTCTAAACTTGTGGTGTGGAACTTGGGCTGCCAGGTGTTCCAGAGGAGGATGGACGGCTCGGTGAACTTCTACAGAAACTGGGCCGAGTACAAGAGGGGCTTCGGGAACGCTGCAGGAGAGTTCTGGCTCGGTGAGAAAGCAGACCCGACGCCAACAAGAACAGAGGTTTCAGAACAGACACAGAACCAGAGAAATCTGAGACGAGTTCCTACATGTCTCTTGCTTTGAAGGTCTGGAGAACCTGTTCCACCTCACCCAGAGGAAGAGTTATGAGCTGCTGGTGGACATGGAGGACTTTGAAGGAAACAAGGCGCACGCTCGTTACTCCTCGTTCTCCATCGGACCAGAATCTGACGGCTACAGACTCAAAGTGTCTGGGTTCACCGATGGAGGGGCAGGTGGGAACATCCAGATTTACATCAGAGTAGAAAAGCTGACGTGGACATGGTTCTGGTCATTCAAGTGATTTTTATTCAACGACAATTATGTTTTCACGTGAACAGCTCTGCAGCCAAATGAGATTTCCACAGACGAAATAATGAAAGAGGATTAAAATGAACATTTGTTTTTTTAATTAAAATAACAAATTACATGATGACAGATCATCGCTCGTTTATCAAGATTTTTTCTCTTTGTCTAACTTTACAGTTTTGGTGATCAGTTTGTAAGAAAGTGTTCGTGTGCTAAACTCGGCTTTTTATAAAACACGTCGTTCTGTTTGTGTTTCTCTGCAGGAGACTCTCTGACGTATCACAGCGAGCAAAAGTTTGTCACGTTCGACCTTCCTCAGGGCAACTGTGCCAGATCGTATCAGGGGGCGTTCTGGTACAAAACCTGTCACTATGCTAACCCTAATGGAGCTTACCTCTGGGGGGCACACAGCAACTTCCGTGCTGTTGGAGTGGACTGGTTTCACTGGAAAGGCTATGAATACTCTCTGAAGGCCATTAGCATGAAGCTCAGCCCTGTTCAGTAACACCTGAACAAACAAGCACAACATTAATCTCATTTTAGCTCTGGACTCAGGATAAGCACATTGAAGACGTTACATTAATACAGCCCATTATTCATAAAGCACTTTAAAAACAACCCAAGTGCTGCACACCAATAAGAGGCAAAAGACAGACTTGAATTAAAACATGAAACTATTAAAAGAAACAGGTCAAAACAATTACAAATTTTGAGTTAAGTCTAAAGGAAAAAAGTGTTTTGAGAGGATTTAAAAACAGGAAGCGAGTCTGAGGCGTTTCACAGTTTAGGGCCAGCGAGTGAAAACTCTCCGTCCTCTCAGCCTCCTCTGCCTCCTCGTTGACGTTTGAACGATCGGACTTTAGAGAGCGACAGGGAACGTACAGCCGGAGCAGGTCAGACAGATGTGGGGCAACATCATGAAGAGGTTTAACAACCTTCAGATTAATCTGGTCAGAGAGCTGCAGCCTGTACACCAGGGTGTCAAACGCCGTTACGTACGGGGCCAAAATTAAAACCTTGGTCCAGGATCAGTTGATATACAGATACCAGCTTTCCATGCACTTTACACTTAGCTGACCAATAGGATTAGAAAATGTCATGAGCATAATCCAAGCATTTAAAATGTGTGTGCGTGTGTGTGTGTGTGTGGGGGGGGGAATTAAATATGCCACTGTAGTGAACTTAACCTGATGTCAAAACTAAGCCTAAGGTCAAAACCCTTGACCTTAAGAACCTTGTGGGACAGGAACTGTCATTTCATTGATTTGAATCCAGAAATACAGGTTCACCCATCCTGAGACTCTCTTTCTTGAAAATCAAGTGAAAGAACACTCTCTTTTTATTATCATTACTATTTTACAAATGTTGATAATCAAAGTGTTTTAGTTCAAACCATTTTAGATGTTGCAGTGAACTAATCAATTTTATTAACTGTGAAACAGTGTAATGATTTTTAATGCTTATGCAGAGTTAGAATTCATGTTAAGGTCTGTTACAGATTTTTATGCATTTTCTGATTTCTGTCTTTGAATGAGCAAGTGTGCGTTTTCCAAGGTCAGGAGTCGAAGCAGACATGTGTTGGAACAACTGTCCTGTTTACATCCTCTCAGACGTCAACGGAGTTGGCACCTGTTTCTAAAACTCGCCAAAACAAACTCACTCTGTCTCTGAGAACAGTTTAATCTGTTCCATAACAGTTCTTGCTCTTTTCTGACTTCTAGTAACCTCTGACATCACAAAACACACCCCTGTCTGGTTGATATTACCCAATAAGGGACGCTCAAATATACCGGAAATAGAGCTCTTTAAAATGCCGGTACTTCCTAGTTCTCTCAGTTCAGTTCTGCGCTGAGAAGTTGTTTGGGAGAACAGAAGTCCAGCATGATAAGGCTCCTCCGAGTTGGATTATAATATCCTCCACCTCTGAGTGGAACTTCTGAAGGACCCCACTCATGTGAAGTCTATTGCTGATGTGAGCTGGTGTCGGACGGAATCTCGTCACTACTTCGGACGAGTCACAGCCATCCTATGGAGACGCTGGACAGGTAGCGTTAACTGGACCTCCATATCTGCTGATTAATCTTCAGAAAGGTAATGAGTCAAGTTTCCTACCAAAGCGTACCGAGGAAAGCTGGGTTCTGATGGAGAGTGTCGGTTCTGGTCAACACTTCCCCTCACATACCATCTTTTACTCCCTTTAAACTTCCTTCCCATCTTTAAATTCTCTCAAGTAGAAATCCTTCCAGATATTTTAGAAATGTCTGTGTAAAGTGCTCATCCACTGCCGTGTGGATAATTGATCATAGTTGTACAGTTTTCATAAATGTCTGTGGTGAAGCAACAGAAAATCATGGCCGTATGGTTTTCCTGATTGTTATTTTCATATTTTGCCAAATTAATGTAAATGTTTGATGTTAAACTTTGATTCTGTAAATAAATGACCGCATTCATTTTGATGGGTCAAAGATAAATGACGTCTCACGTTTGCATTTCATTAAATTCAATGCACGTTTTATTCAGTCCAGAAAAATGAGGAATCCGTTTTAATTGATGAATATGTCTCTGCATCTGTTCATCTACACCACTTTTCAGTCCAGTTCATTTAGAATTAACTGCTCTGGTTTTAGTGAATTTGCACAGAATCACTAAATTACATTAAAGCAAGATGCCAGCTTAGGTTGTGTACTGGTTGAAAGTCCCTTCACAATTTGCTCAAGTGCATTGTGGAACTGCCGACTTGGGTCCTTGAAAGGTTTTAAAAAAAAATAAAATAAAAAAAAAAAATAAAAAAAAAAAACACAAATTACAAGTTAATCTTAAAGCCAGGACCTACAGCTGTTTAATGCAATGAAAATGCCACGAGGGGAAAAGTTTTGCTGGAGACGTCAAATTTAACAAGAGAAGCAAACTGTATTTTATGTTAAAGTTTAACAGTTTGCAGAGAGTCATTTTTCAATACCCAGTAATTGTAAGACATTTGCCTTGACAGCAAGCACAACTCGTTTTCCTGATTGCCTACAAATATAGAAAACCAGAGTCAGTTTTAGAAGTTTCTTTATTCGTCATCAAGAATATAAACGTCCAAGTTTAGTTCAAACGGCAGGAAATAGACATCAATCTGCCCAACAGCTCCGACTGGAGGAGTTACCTCAGCGGGTCTTCTGGGGCCAATGAGATCCAGTTCCTGGGTGGCGGTCATGGTGGTCATGTGGGACTCCAGGAACATAAATGTCACCGAAAGTCTCCGTGGTGTATTTGCTGTCAGTATGAGAGTCTCGTGCTCGCTGGTAGCCACTGTTGGAATGGATGACGTGGGATGATGGGTACACCACGTCAGGTTCCTGAATCATACCCAGGGGGATATGGTCAACATTCCAGTGAGACTCCATGGAGACACGGTTTGGCCCCAGGTGCATCATATCGTTAATCATTAGAGCAAGCCTTTCATCAAAGGATCTGCCATGGTTGATTCGAGAAGAGACGCCACTATAGGACCCACTGCTGGAGGAATATCCAGGAAGGATCCCTGAAGACAAATAACTGCCATAACCAGACCCAGTCCGACCTGAACACATGTTAAAATTAAAAACTTGGATTCGGTTCCATTTAGTAGTTGAAAGTCAAATCAGGACAAGTTTAAAGTTTACCTTTTCTAACTGGTGAAGAAGCTCCAATGCTGAACAGCAGGAAGAAAATCCAGGAGGTCCTGTCACCAAAAACATGCATGTTATTATACACACACACACACACACACACACACACACACACACACACACACACA
>NC_056514.1:40461410-40468897 GCF_014905685.2 Nematolebias whitei | reverse complement strand
ACACACACACACACACACACACACACACACACACACACACACACACACACACACACACACACACACACACACACACACACACACACACACACACACACACACACACACTTCTGAACTTTCAGCATAACCTTCCTAAAGAACTTGATGAAACCTGACCTGACAACAGCCTGCAGCATCATGGTGAACCCTGAGACAGCAGTAGAACCGGACCAGACTGATCCCAGCAGGAGCTCTGTGCTGTGACTGAACTGAAGCTGCTGGTTTTATATTCCACCTGCTGTAATTCCACTCATCACCTCCACCTGCTGCCCATCACCTCCACCACATGTCATAGATAAGACTTCACTCTGTGGTTTTAGCATTACAAAGGAAAAGAGCTCTAGAATTACTGAAAATGTGTTTACTTGTGCGTCTATAGTATCCCACCCACCCCCCCACACACACACACACACTGTATTCTTTAATTTATTAAGGCATCCATCAAAAGAAAATGAAGATCTTTGAAAACACAAAATTATGTTCACATTAAGTAAACATACATGATCATTGTGGTCTGTATGCTGATGTTGAATTCCACCATTTAAAACGGTTACTCATGTTTAACAGGGCGGAGGTAGCTCGCTGGTCAGTGATGCAGTCTTGTGATCCTGAGGTTGCAGGTTTGAGCCCAATTTGGAAGAGCATCCGGCGTAAAACAAATCTTCCATGCGGGTTCGCTCGCTGTAACGACTTCTGCAGACGAGAGCGGCAGAAGAATCTTTGAGTGTGTCGTTACAAAAATGTCTCTTAACTCAGGCAGTTTGTCAAATACTGAGTGGAGGTGGGTGTGGATGTAGCTGAAGTTTCTGTCTCTCAAGTTTACTCTTTGGGTTTGAGGTCTTAGCAGCTCAATGATGAGATCAAAATATGTCTCAAAAATGCTGATTTCAATCTGCGCATATGAGTTTACTGAAAAACTCATAAATAAAAACAAGAATATCAAATCCGTATTGTTTTGGGCTTATTGATCCAACACAGCGTTAGACTCCTTTTCTATGTAAGTATTTGGTTTGGAAAGTTTCATCGGACCCAACCAACACTTCTGGGACAGAACCAGACCAGAGTACAGATGTTTACCCACAATGCACTGCAGCTAACAGCTCCTTCCAGATGTCAGCACGGTGGTGGAGGGCTGATGGTTTGGGATCCTGCCAGTCACAGAGTGGACCAGGAACTCCTCTATAGTCCAAACATGAGTCCAACAGCTGCAGCTTGTACCAAACTGAGCAGATGAATGGATGAACAGATGAACAAATGAGCAGATGAACGAATGAACAGATGAACAGAAGAACAAATGAACAGAAGAACAAATAAACAAATGAACAGAAGAACAAATGAACGGATGAACAGATGAACACATGAACAGAAGAACACATGAACAGATGAACACATGAACAGATGAACACATGAACAGATGAACAGAGCGTGTCCATGTTGAAGAAGCAAAGTTAGAAAACAAAGAAGAATAAAGTAATCATCATTTTTTCACCGTGTGTCACTTCATTATTTAGTCTTTTCCACATTTACTTCACTGAGAGTAAAGAAACATGCAGGTGAATCAAACCGCTTCATGTTTGGACTCTAAATAGTTAAAACAAGAAATAAAAGGTGGTGTAGGAGCTTTTCTCTATTTTTTGTTAAATCTTTGAATTTAGTTTATTAGTTTATAAATGGCTTATTTCCTGTTTTGATTTTTAAATGAGTACTTTTGTTTAATTATAATTGTTTAGAATAAATGTGTTGGTTAGTTGGGATGTGGTTATTAGAGGTATACATATGTTTTAAGGAGGCAGGTGGGTGGTCATATGGTTTGTAGCAGTGGGGGGGTCAACGAGGATCTTCTAGACCAGGAGGGGCAGGAATGGATCCTGTGATTTGTATCCAACGGTTTTCCTGCCAACGTGGAATAAACCATAAACTGCATGTTTCAGACCTCAAACCCACGGAGCATCGATTATTTGAGTTACTTTCGCCTTCAGTTCGATCATTTTTGTTGTTGTTGTTTGTTTGTTTGTTTGTTTTTGTGGGCAAATAGTGTTGTGGATAGAATACCACGTCGTGTTCAAAACGGCGGAGGCGTCGCCCTTCGTATAAAAGATTTATTTGACAAAACATGGGTTACAGATATTCAGAGACAAACAGTTACATTAATAAGATATATGCATATAAATGGAGCATTAAGAACAAACCGCCTCCTGCGTGCCTCTCTGAAAATGCTCAGTGCGCGTGCGTCATTCCCGGCCTTTTATCCCCGTTTGAGAAGGCTAGCTTCCTGATTGGTTCAGCTTCTGTCGCTATGGTTACGACGTAGCCCGCCCCCTCAAGGACGTTACGTCTATATTTCAGATAAGTTTTGGTTCGGCTTTTGTTTAAAGTTTAACTTGCTATTATACTTTAGGGATATAAAATGATTCGTGTCTAAATTGTTTATGCGTAATAATTAATAACTATTAATTATTACCTATCTCCTGGGTGTTAATTCATAGGAATAATTATATTATCTTTATTTATGTTAATCAGTCTGCTCTCTGGCCTGATTTGATTGCTTGTAATTTATCAAATGTGAACTTGTAAAATTATCCTTAGCTACTATGAGATTATATTTAAAGGTCAACTAGTTAGAATTAGCAAACACTTTCTATACACATAGTTCAACCTTGGAAGAAAGACACGCACACACTTTATATGACCTGACATTTGAGTGCTTGATAGGAATTATAAAAAGGTATAAAATATTAAATCCAACAATAGTCACTTCAGGTGGTTGAATGAGTATTTTTGCTCCTTCAGTAAAATCAAGCAGGTTTTGTTGGTGCAAAAGTTCAAAATGATGCCACGACGTCTCAAACAGGAAGGAGTGCAGATGCTCGTTTGTCCTCCCGCTCACAGACAAAACAGATTATTCATGGAGGCGATGGCCTGCCAGACAGGAAGAGGACTCATTAGTACTGATTGGTGTCCAGTCCTGGTCCTCGAGGCCTCTGTCCTGCACCCTTCAGCATGTCTTCAGTTCTGCAGAAGCCTGTTAGTCACTCATTCATTCAAATCTGTTTTGTTGAAACAGAAAAACCAATAAAACCAGTAGGACGGTGGCCCTGGAGGACCAGGACACCGCAGCTGTAGATGTTTCGTCTTCCAGGACCCACACACACAAAAAGAAGCAACTGGACGCAAACAGCAAGATGCTGGTATCGATAATAATCAGTATTTGGATCGATCTACATCCTCCTACCTCGCTGACGTGTCAAACGTGACCGTTCAGACCGAGGTCACTTTAAAATCAGCTCATATGGATCTAATTTAGGACCACAGATGAAAAAACATGGGTCGGATTTGAAAATAATCTGCTTCGTCACATGGAAATCCTGGTCGGGGACACGTGGGCCAGAAACAACTGGATGTGGACGCCTTTGCTGGAAGTGTGCACGTAGCGTGTGCATGGAAGCACTTGATCATTATTAGTAAATGTTATAACTGTGTAGAAGTGTCCTTGAACCAGGAATGTATCTGCTGAACATTTCAAAAAAGAAATACAGTAATACTGCATCCGTGCAAGTATAAATGTTATGCACAATAATGTAAAAAAGTTATAAACTTGTGCTGTGGCCTGTGGGCCCCACGGCCGCACATTCCTGAGTAAACTACTCGACGTATTATCAATTTTAAAGAGTTGTTATGTTGGAAATTAATTTTTATATTTGAGGGTTATTGTTTCATATCCTTTAAAATACAACCCCTGTTTTAAATAGATTTTGTTACAAGTGAAGATTAAAAAACTTTGCACGTCTCTCTCATGTCTCATGTAATTTTCAGTCATCCAGGTTTTAAAGTGTTAGTGTCTGCGCTGTAATTTTATATATTTTATTAGATCTAACCTCAAATGAACAAAAATTCACTACAAAGTTGAACAACTTTAGAGAGTAAATTATTCTTACTGTGACTGAAAGCAGCTCACCTGACTTCATGATGTCCTGTTCATTCAGGAACTGCAGAACCATTTTTCTTTTCTTAGCGTGACATTTAGTTTCAAAATAAAATGTGTTTTCAGGATGTACAGTGGATGCTAAAATCAGTGAAGATGTAAAAATCTATCAAATAAAAAGGGGCATTAAATGTAGTTGTAAAATTTGTCCAGCAGGTGTCAGTATAAACCTTTTTAAAGAGCTGAAATTGACATTGAATCTCTAAATAAGAGAGCATATATTTAGAGTTAATTTAATGAAACTTGGTTGTGAATTATTTCCAAATGCAGCTGTAAGGTTAGTCTTTGATTACTGCACACAATTTATCTGAGCTTTTGGTTTAGTTTGTTAAATAGGACAAATTACAGCCATCAGTAACAACACTTAACCCATATGACGTTGTTAGTTGATCACATTATTCCAGATCTGTTTGATTTGTTCTTAGTTACAGTAATTAAACAGTATATTTACTGTTTGACAACAAATGTTGGACATTTCTGTTGCAGTTTGACGCAGCTGGAGCAGCAGCAGAACTAACTGCTCAGGGAACCTAAAGAAGTCCTGCAGATCTGTCCCGGAGCAACCGAGGAACGTGAAGAGGAGAAACACGAGCAGCGTGAGGATGTCTCGGAGGAGAAACCTTCATACAGAGGACCCCAGTGAGTTTGATTTGGTTCCTCCTGTGTCGGCAGCATCAGAACCGGATCAAACAGAACGGGGTAACGGTCCCTGTAAGTGGAAAATGTGTTCCTAATTATCTGAGGACTTCTTCAAACCAAATAACTAAATCTGTTTTTATTTTCCTTGTCTCTTCTTGCTTGTCACTTTTGCTCGAACTGAAGTAAATTGTAGTCGTTATAATCGTTATATTTACTATCTGCAACTTTTTTATGCCTATATTCTTATTGACTTCATTTTGTATATTGCTTTGTGTGTTGTCTGTTTTTCTGTTTGTACAGCACTTTGGTTGGCCTTGTCGCTGTTTAAGTGCTCTATAAATCAAATGGTACGGTAAGTTTCTCACAAACTGACAGAGTTTGTGCTTTAAAGCACCACATTTATCACAAAGCAGAAAGAAAAAGAGATGTGGCTCAACAACAGCTTGATTAAGAGACAAAATCACAGTTAGAATAAACAGAAATTCACAAGATAAAGTTACAAATCGATGTTTATTATCGAGATTAAGAAAAGGTATTACTGAAACAGGAGCAGGTAGATCATCTTTGGAAGCAGGAAGTCATTGAGGTTCTTGTAGTGAGCAGAAATGACCTCCTGCACGGATCCTTGTAGCACAGCTTTGGAATAAAATGGTTTTATTTTTATAGCACATTTAAACAAAACAAACAAACAAAGTGCTTTACAAGCTGGTTAAAACAAACAGGAAAAACCATCAACAAACAAAAATGAGCACCATAAAGGGATTTTATGGACTGTATGGAAGGACTGGGAGGACTGAAGAGAGGAGACAGGAATATAAGGAAATGGGACGTAGAGCAAAGAAGGAGGTAGCTAAGGAAAGGCAGAAGGTGTATGATGAGTTGTATGGGAGACTGGACACTAAAGAGGGTGAGAAGAACTTGTACCGATTGGTGAGACGGAGAGATCAGGCTGGAAAGGATGTGCAGCGCATTAGTCTTGTTAAAGATAAGAATGATAATGTTCTAACAAGTGAGGAGAGTGTGACTGGAACATGGAAGGAGTACTTTGAGGAGCTAATGAATGAAGAGAATGAAAGAGAAAGAAGAGTAGAGGTCATAGAAACTGTGGACCAGGAAGTGGGAAAGATTAGTGAGGGTGAAGTCTGGAAAACTCTGAAAAGAATGAAGAAGGGGAAGGCAGTAGGACCTGACGACATACCAATGGAGATTTGGAAATGTCTTGGAGAGTGAAGTTTTTGACTCAAATACTCAATGGCATATTTGAGGGTGAGAAAATGCCTGAGGAATGGAGAAGAAGTGTGCTGGTGGCCATTTTTAAGAACAAGGGTGATGTACGGAGTTGTAGGTGAAGCATCATATCAATACTAATGTGATGGGATCGATACTTAAGTTTGTTTCAGTTCGAAACTTCCGGCTGAATGGCGGTGAGATAAGGTGTGTTTGGGTGTGCTCCTACAGAATTAGCCTTTTCTCTGATTAATGCCTGGGCACTTTTTCCCGAGTCCGACAGCAAACAATATCTAACTTACACACTTTACATAATCCTCCTATTTTGCCATTAAAATGCCACCAAAACCGACTAAAGGGGTAAGTTCGATCCACGCTCACCTGCGGCCTAATCCTCGTAGTGAAGCCTCGAGCTGTCCTGGATCACCTCCTCCGTCTGAGGGCGACGTCAGCAGCCTTAAGCAAGAAATACTTGTAGCTCTCCGAGAGGACCTTGCTGCTATAATTAAAGCAGAATTCCATGCTGTTCTGGGTGAAAGTCTCTCGTCGATTAATGCCGAGCTGTCCGCCTTCAAAAAGGAGCTATCGTCTGGGCTAGCAGCGGTGCAGGAGAGCTTCACGGGGCTAAAGCTAACGGTAACAGAGGTGGAGAAGTCCGTCTCCACCTGCACTGACGACATCGTGAGCCTCCAGAAAACAGTTGACGTCCTTACTAAGACGGTGGCACAGTTGGAGGATAAGTGCGATGACCTGGAGTCCCGGTCTCGACGTCAGAACATCCGCATCATTGGTGTTCCGGAGGATGACCCATCAGCGGCGACAACGGCTGCGGTATCTCGGATGCTAAAGGAGGCCTTCGACCTCGAGGAGGAACCGCTGCTGGACCGCGCTCATCGCATCCCAGCCCCCAAACCGAAAGCAGGCGAGCGGGCCCGTCCGATTGTAGCTAAGTTTCACTACCAAGCGGACTGTGTGAAAATCCTGGCGAAGGCGAGGGAGTTGCAGCGGGTCAAAGTGAACGGTACGAATATCTTCGTTTTCCCTGACTACACTGCCAAAACGGCCCGGGCGCGGGCGGCCTTCACGGAATGTCGTCGCAAGCTGCGGGACATCGAGGGGGTTCGGTTCGGCCTGCTCCACCCGGCCCGGCTGAAGATCACGTTTGAGGGTAACACGCGGGTGTTTACCTCTGCTGAAGAGGCGAAGATTTACATTGAGTCGATTACAAAATGAGCATTACAATTAATATAATCGATCTCACACTCAGGAATGTCATATTATTAGTTATTATTATTATTCAGGTTTGAAAATGTAATCAAAGTGTCCTGTCTACACTCACGGACTTATTTGTTTACATTCAGGGGTTTAATGTTCTGAATTATAATTAGTATGTTTTGTTTACAATTAAGGATTTAATGTTTAGAATTATAATTAGTGCGTTTTGTTTATAATTAGGGATTTAATGTTTAGAATTATAATTAGTGTGTTTTGTTTACAATTAGGGATTTAACGTTTAGAATTATAATTAGTGCGTTTTGTTTACAATTAAGGATTTAATGTTTAGAATTATAATTAGTGTGTTTTGTTTACAATTAGGGAA
>NC_056514.1:40461093-40461400 GCF_014905685.2 Nematolebias whitei | reverse complement strand
GTGTTTTGTTTACAATTAGGGAATTAACGTTTAGAATTATAATTTGTGTGTTTTGTTTACAATTAAGGATTTAATGTTTTGAATTATAATTAGTGTAAGAGTTCTTGTTCTCCCAGATTAGTGCCTATTATATATTTTAAATCTTTTTATTTTGCTAGTTCGATGGGAGTCACCTGACACAAGAAGGTGTTTTAGGGTTTTTACGGTGTGGTGCCATTTGGCTGTAAGGCTAAGTTTTCTGATGACTCCCGTTGGAGTCTGCACAGCCCCTTCGTTTGGGGAAGGGCTAAGTGCGATTATGGGGGGG
>NC_056514.1:40451445-40460993 GCF_014905685.2 Nematolebias whitei | reverse complement strand
GATTGGGAGGGATGGCAATATTTTTGATCCCTGTCAAGTCACATGTCTGGTGATTTAAAGGTTTCCTCAACACCTGCTGTTAGATTCCTAAGTTGGAATGTTAAAGGTCTGAACAATCCAGTGAAACGGTCTAAAATATTTTCTCATATGAAACGCCTGAACCCAGACATAATATTCCTACAGGAAACACATTTGCAAAATTCAAATCAAGTCAGGCTCAAATATCCATGGATTGGGGAGATTTATCATTCGAGCTTCAACTCAAAAGCTAGAGGAGTTGCCATAATATTTAATAAGAATATTCATTTTACAGCATCAAGAATAATGAAGGATATAAATGGCAGATTTCTTATAATTGCAGGCTCCTTGTTCCACACTCCTGTTTTATTAGTAAACATTTATGCACCAAACTTTGATAAACCAGATTTTATAAACAATCTAGTTAGCACACTTCCATATCTTGATACTCATTTGTTAATTCTAGCTGGAGACCTGAATTGTGTAATGAATCCATCATTAGATCGCTCCTCATCTCGGTCCTATACACAGTCTAATATGTCTAAATCTATTTTGGATTTTGTGTCCCAAAATGGATATGTAGATCCATGGAGGACACGGAATCCACTAACAAGGACCTATTCTTTTTACTCTCAAATACACCAATCCTATTCCCGTATAGATTATTTTTTTGTTGATAGCTCTTTAATGCAGAGAGTCACGTCTTCTGAATACTATCCGATTGTTATTTCAGACCATTCTCCTCTAAGCATTGATATAAATTTTATAAACAAACCCAATTCTAGTCCTCGTTGGAGATTTAATACTCTCCTGTTATCAGATGAGCCATTTAATAAATTCATCTTATCATCAATTGATGATTTTCTAAGGTTCAATAAGAGCGATACAATTTCTCCCTCACTACTGTGGGAAACATTAAAAGCTTATCTTCGGGGTCAGATTATCTCTTTTTCAGCTAATATTAATAAAAATCTACGCACTAAGATATCAGAAATATCAACAAAAATTCAGAATATTGATAGGCAAAATGCCGTTAATCCATCACATGATTTGCTGAAACAGCGACAGGATCTTCAGATGGAACTTGATCTTTTAACTACATCTGATGCGGAGCGACTCTTGATACGATCTCGAGCCACTTATTATGAACATGGGGAAAAACCAAGTAGACTTCTGGCACATCAATTGAAACGAAAAGCCGGCTCTCACATAATATCACAAATCAACGATCGGTCGGGCAATCTTGTTTCAGATCCTGTCTCTATTAATGATACTTTTAAAAAATTCTACTGCAATTTGTATAAGTCTGAACTACAAGCAGACTCAAATGAGCTATGTGCCTTTCTTCAGGATATTGACATACCTAGGATAGACAAATTGCTTTCTGACCAACTTGAAGCTCCCATTAAATTAGAAGAAATATTTGCGTCAATTAAGGATATGCAAAGTGGTAAAACACCTGGCTCAGATGGTTTCTCTGCCGAATTTTTCAAAAAATTTAAAGATAAAATAGCCCCTCTTCTTCTTGAGGTTTATAATGAGTCATTTGGGCAGGGCTTGTTGCCTCCCACCTTGACTCAGGCCTCAATTTCTCTCCTGTTAAAGAAGGATAAGGATCCTACTGCCTGCGAGTCCTATAGACCTCTTTCACTTTTGAATGTGGATTTTAAGATTTTGTCTAAAGTACTCGCGACTCGGCTTGAGACAGTTCTCCCTCGGATTATTTCACAAGAACAGAATGGATTCATTAAAGGTCGCCAGTTGTTTTTTAATACTCGTACACTGTTGAATACAATTTTTTCAACTCATTCCTCTAAATCTCCTGAAGTGATAATTTCTCTTGATGCCGAGAAAGCTTTTGATCGAGTGGAATGGGAATATCTCTTTGCTGTTCTTAATGGGTTTGGTTTTGGAGAGAGGTTTGTGTCTTGGATCAAGCTACTTTATACATCCCCTCAAGCATGTATTCTCAGTAATTCCGTCCAATCTGATTATTTTACGGTGGGACGTGGTACTAGACAGGGTTGCCCTCTTTCTCCCCTCTTGTTTGCGTTAGCCATTGAACCCCTATCCGTTGCTCTAAGATCCCTTTCTTCTTTTCATGGAATCGTCCGCTCTGGTGTCGAGCTTAAATTGTCCTTATATGCAGATGACCTTCTCCTGTATGTCTCTGACCCTTTACGGAGTCTTCCCCCAATTTTAAATATTCTAGAAAAATTTGGATCATATTCTGGCTATAAAATTAACTCACTTAAAAATGAATGCTATCCAGTGAATTCATTAGCTTTAAAGCTTAAGCCTTCTGATATCCCTTTTAGGCTCAGTCCCTCGGGATTTAGGTATTTAGGAATTAATATTACACGTACTTTGCCCTCAATGTTTTCTCAGAATTATGCCTCACTAGTTTCCCAAATTGCATCAGATTTACAGAGATGGAACTCTCTCCCTCTTTCATTGATTGGTAGGATTAATATTATCAAAATGAATGTGCTACCTAGACTTTTGTTTTTATATCAAAATATCCCTCTGTTCTTGCCCAAACAGTTCTTCAGGTCCCTGGATCAGATGGTCTCATCTTTTTTATGGAACGGAAAGGCCCCCAGAATGAGACTTTCTTTATTACAACAGTTCACCACAAACGGGGGTCTTTCTCTACCTAATTTTACAATGTATTACTGGTCCTCACATATCCATAAACTGACTTATTGGTTAAATTCACCTGATCTGATTTGGTGTAAACTTGAAATTCAGTCGATTTCTGCATCTTTTTCGCCCGCTTCAATTATTTATTCATCATTACCAATTAAATTATCCTCAGTTACTACAAATCCTATAGTGCTCTCAACACTCAGGATCTGGTCACAATTTAGGTCCCACTTTAAATTTGTATCACCCTCTAATAAAATGCCGTTACTAAAGAATCACATTTTTTCTCCAGCATCTAATAATGCTGCCTATAGAATTTGGTATGAGAAAGGTATTAGAACAATGAGAGACCTGTACGAAGATGGTTTATTTCTTAGTTTTTCAGAATTGTCTTCTAAATTTAATCTACCCACTTCACATTTGTTTCTTTACTTCCAAATTAGGCATTGCGTTTCATCGCAGTTTCAAAATTTTCTAACTTTGCCTACTGACCCACCATGGGTTGAACTCTTAGTTTTGAGCCCCAATTTGAAATCTCCTCTTTCAATTATTTATGGAAAACTTATGGCAATAGAGGCCGACTCATCGGGTAAAACTAGAACTGCATGGGAACGTGAACTGGGTGTTAAACTATCAGATTCATGGTGGGATAAAGTTATTCTCAGCATACGTCAGAGTACACCATGTGCCAGACTACAGTTAATACAATTTAAAGTAATAAATAGAGTACACTTCTCAAAAACACGTTTATCTAAAATGTTCCCCTCAATACCAGACCAGTGTGATAGATGTCAGACTTCACCTTGCAACTTAAGTCATATGTTCTTTTTCTGCCCAAAACTGCAAGGGTTTTGGAAATATTTTTTCTCCATACTCTCAGGAGTTTTTAAGATTCAGTTTCAAAGTGATCCACTTATTGCTATTTTTGGAGTTCCTGGGACCACACTTAATCTATCCCGCCAGCAGGGGGAGGTCTTGGCCTTTTGCTCTCTCCTTGCCAGACGTTGTATTTTGCTCGCCTGGAAATCTCCCACACCACCATCTACATCACAATGGCTTAATACTGTAAGATTATACTTGAAGATGGAAAAAATTTTACTAACAGTGAAAGGTAGTTCAGAAAAATTTACCCACAAGTGGACACCCTTTGTGTCATATGTAAAATCTTTACCTTCATAGCGTATAGACTGATACGATTGACTCATCACATTACCATGTGACTTGTTTTTAGAGGATAAATGAAAGACTGAAATACTGTTTTCCTTTTGGTTTGTTGGGTCCCTCCTGTTCGTTCCTCCTCCCCCTCTTTCCTTTTTTTTTTTTTTTTTTTTTCTTTCCTTTTTTTGTCTTTTTTTTGTTTAAGGGGGGAAGGGGAGGGAGGGGAAGAGGGGAGGGAGGGGGGAAAGGGGGAAGGAAAAAAAAGAAAAAATTGGAGAAGTCATGTAAATTCTGTTTAATGTATGTAATGTCAATTATATATTCTCCTGATAAATAAAAATTTAAAAAAAAAAAAAAGTTTGTTTCAGTTCATCGCTCCCATTCCAGAAATGCATTTATGCACCTGTGTAGACAGGAAGAGATAAGATCAGCTATAAACTTTAGATAAAACACTATACCAGGAGCACCTGGAGAGCTGGTGCAGGAAGAACAACCTTCACATCAAAAGACGAAGGAGCTAGTCATTGACTTTAGAAGGAACAAACACACCTACCTCCACAGAACATAGGAGGATCTGTGGTGGAAGTGGTCTCCAGCTACAAGTACTTGGGTGTGCACCTGAACAACAACCTCAGCTGGAGCAACAACACCACCAGCCTGATGAAGAAAGATCATCAGAGACTCTACTTCCTCAGGCGGCTGAGACGAGCTGGTCTGGAAGCTCAGTCCTCACCTCCTTCTACAGGTGTGCAGTGGAGAGCATCCTGTGCTCCAGCATTCATTCAACCTTTATTTAGACAGGTTAATCACAATGAGCCTCAAGAACTCATTTACAAGAGAGACCTGATTTCTTTAACAAAGAGCGATGACAACAATGGATAACAACGACAACAATAGACAGTCACAGAGCGTGGTCCTGCTGCTCAGAGTGGTGTCAGACACCACTCTGAGCAGCAGGACTTTCCACAGAACAACTGTGTCAACTCTTGAAACTGTGCCTGCAGTCAACCTACTTCACATATGGGGAGCAATATTATAGGCAGAAACATGGGTGTGCTATGGGGTCTCCAGTTTCTCCTATTGTTGCCAACCTGTACATGGAGGAGGTAGAAAAGAGAGCCTTGACGTCCTTTTCAGGGACACCACCAAGTCATTGGTTCAGGTATGTTGACGACACCTGGGTTAAAATCAAATCTCAGGAAGTCCAACATTTTACTGACCACATCAACTCTGTGGATAAATACATCAAGTTCACACGAGAAGATGTAAAAAATGGCAAGTTGGCTTTCTTGGACTGTGAGGTCTCAGTCTCTGATAGAGGACATTTGCAAACCGAGGTGTACCGCAAACCCACCCACACAGACCAGTATTTGCAGTTTGACTCCCATCACCCTTTGGAGCACAAGTTAAGAGTCATCAGGACTCTGTACCACAGAGCAGACAGCATCCCCACTAACTCAGGAGCCAAAATACTGAGGTACTTGTTTGTGGACCTAGTGGAGCATGTCCGAGCCCTCCAGTTGACTTAGACCCGCTGGCAATATACGTTAAGTCCACAGTTACAAACCTTGGTTTTAAGGTGGACAGTGATTTTAAGCTCGACAGTCAAATAAGGGCCACAGTCAAGTCTGGTTTTAATAATATGAGAACAATAGCAAAGGTAAAATCTATTCTTTCAAGGCAACAGTTTGAAACAGTAACCCATGCGTTCATTTCACTGTAATTCCCTCTATTTTAGAGTCAGCCAGTCCTCACTTACACGTCGGCAGCTGGTGCAAAATGCTGCTGCACGTCTTTTAACAGGACCATGTAAAAGAGAGCACATCACGCCTGTCCTGACTTTTCTCCACTGGCTGCCCGTGTATTTTAGAGTTCATTTTAAAATTATTTTGTTTGTTTTTAAGGTTTTAAACAGTCTTGCCCCACATTATTTAACAGAGCTTCCCCACCACTACACTCCCACTCGGTCACTCGGGTCCGCTGACCAGCTGCTTCTGGTCATTCCCAAGAGGAAGAGGAAGCTCAGAGGAGACAGGACCTTCTCTGTTAGTGGCCCTAAGTTATGGAACACTCTGCCTTTGCACGTTCGACAGGCCCCCTCACTGTCCAGGTTTAAAACCCGTCTGAAAACTCATCTCTACTCATCGGCCTTCAACCAACTGAGACTTGATTTTGCTTCATTTTTATTGGTATTGATTTGATCTATTTAAATTGTAGTTTTATTGTTTTAAACTGAGTTTTTAATTCATTGTGTGCTTGGCTTTGTCACTTTATTTTTATGCTTTCTTTTATCTTATTTATTACTGATGTTCAGCTCTTTGTTTCAGCTGTGGCTGCTGTTAAAGAGCTTTATAAATAAAGTTGATGATAAATAAAATCCTCTTCACAGTTATGAGCTAGTTGTGTTGGTCCGTCACATAAATCCCAATTTGAAGTTTGTGGTTGAAACCAGACAATGTGGGAATGTTCAAGGGAGAGGAAGACCCCCCCCCACCCCCCCACCAAAGACATTTTATGCTTTCAACATTCTTGCACAACCCAAATATTTGTACATTTTAGCTTTAAAAATCAACATTTAACCATTTCTTTTTAGTGTCTGTTGGTTGACTCCAAAAGTTAACGAAAACTTTTCTTACAGGTTTTAAGATTTTATCTTTGCAAGGTTTTTGTGACTCCAAGCAAAAAGTCTGCAGACATTTAGTTTAGACCCTGGAACCAAGTTTTCCACTGGGCTCAAGTGACCTCTAGTTGTCGATTTAAGACATGTGGTGTAATCAGAGAGCCATCTCAGCTTGCTTTATTTGAAGTTTTAATATTTTCAAGTTAAGAGTTAAGAGATTTATTGGCTTTTAACTTCATAATGAGCTGGACTCAACAGCAAAATGGAACAGTCATCTGGACAGAAAGTGCCAAATCACACTCAGCTCCATTCATGCACAACTAAAGGCATATACACACAAATCCCTGCCAAGACCTAGATACTCTAGTGATGGGTCTCCTGGTCATTACATCGACAGATCAAAAGCATTCGTGGGTTAAAGTGACCTAGACAAGTTTACTTTTCTCTCCGCTCATCTGCAGCTCAAACAGAACTTTGGTCGAATCGGTTCAAATCTCATTTCATGTTTACATAATGAGCAGAGGGCATGCAACTTACAATACACTGGTGCAGGCAGAACCGTGCAGCGAAATTAAATCCCAGCTGGGGGACTTCTGGGTGCAGTTTGCATGCATGTTTTCTCCGTGCGCTCATGTTCCTCCAGACCAAACTCATGTTAGCTGGCCACAAAATTGTCCCCAGGTGTGTGAGCAACCCCAGGTGTTCCTTGCCTTTGGCTGCTGGACACAGGCACCAGAGAAAGTCATGGTCTCCCACCCCCCCCCATGCCCTTAATTTTAAGTTCATGGCAAAAACCATAATGCAGACATGTTCCAGTTTAATGTAGCTTTTGTTCCCATTTAGTGGTTGTACCACACAGCTCGTTAGTGAATCCTTGTTGCCCAGTGAGACCAACCTGTATAAATAAAAGCTAAATGTCAGTTTTGCTGCATTCGGTTTGAGAGTTTACATTAATTGTCCTTAAGAAAAGTTTAGTTGTGTTGCAATGGCTCAGTTCAGCACAAGAGGCTTGATTTAATACCAGTAAGTTCAAAGAGAAACAGCCATTGATTTAAAAGTCTTTATTCATCCCCTTTAAACACCAATCTTAAACTCAACACAAGGCTCCTCACTTCAGGCCAACTGTTGGAGTAAAGACAAAATTCTCCTCATGGTCCAAGAATCCAAACATTGATGTTCTTTGTAGCATCATCTGCAGGACACAAGGGGTTAGCATCAGACTGTCAGTTCAGAGTGCAATAAGGTTTTTACCTCACCGAGTCTTCTGGGGCCACTAAGATTTAGTTCCTGGGTGGTCATGGTGAGTTCCTGGGTAGTCATGGTGGTCATGTGGGACTCCAGGAACATAAACGTCACCAAAAGTCTCCGTGGTGTATTTGCTGTCAGTAAGGGAGTCTCGTGCTCGCTGGTAGCCACTGTTGGAATGGATGACGTGGGACGAAGGGTACACAAGGGATTCCTCCTGAACCACCACACCCCGAGGCATATGGTCAACATGCCAGTGGGACTGGATGGAGGGACGGTTGGGCCCCATGTTCATCAATTCAGAAATCATTTTATAAAGTTCGACATCAAAGTTGCTGCCATAAGATCCATAACCAGGGTAAGTGGCATAACCAGACCCAGTTCCATAGCTGGAACCAGCGCCAGAGCTGGAATCATAGCCAGTGTGACCTGAAACACAGAATACATTAAAATAAAAAAAAAAAATAAAAAAAAAGTTAAGTTACATTAAACCTGGTTTAATGTTCACATTACCTTTTCTAACTGGAATAGAAGCTCCAATGCTGAAGAGCATGCAGCAAACCCAGGACATCCTGTAATTTAAAGACAGTAAAGTCAGAATAAAGAAAATAAACCACATTAAATTAATTGTTAAACATGGCAGCTGACCTGACAACAGCCTGCAGCATCATGTTGAACCCTGAGACAGCAGTAGAACTGGACCAGACCAAACCCAGCAGGAGAAAGAAGCTCTGTGCTGTGAGTGAACTGAAGCTGCTGGCTTTATATTCCACCTGCTGTAATTCCACTCATCACCTCCACCTGCTGCCCATCACCTCCACCTGCTGCCCATCACCTACATGTTCTGAATGTTCAGTTTCTTTTGTTTTTTTAACCAAATACCAATTGTTTCATGTTCAAGATTGTAGCTGTTACATTTTTATTTTATGATTTATAATTATGTCACAATTAACAGGACTAAAACAGCCAGACACAAAGTTTGCCCCTGGCATAAAAAAAATATGCATCTACTTTTCCCAAGTAAAATGGAACGCTCCAGCTCACTTTTTAAACACAAAGGGCTTCTTTTTGGTTTTGTGTGCAAATAAAAGCAGGCTCTCCATCTCCATCTTCTACTCATCCACAGTCGGGTCAGCAGGTTCAGGACCTTCTCCTACTCCGCTCCTGTTTCCTGGAACATCTTGCAAAAAGATCTGAAGCTCTCGACCTTTGACCTCTCTAAGTGGCTTCAAACATCTGATAAGTTCCTGGAAAAACCAACACAGACCTGTTCCTGTTTTTAGCATTTTATATCACTTTATAATACAGCTGCTTTTGTTTATTTTTTAATGTCATTTTCTTTTATTCATTTCTCAGTTTATATGCTTTCTTTTATGATTATCTACTGTTGTCATTGTTGTTTACTGTTGTCATCATTCTTTGTTAAAAACAGGTCTCTTGTATATGAGTTCTCGGGGCTCAATGAGATTAACCTGTAGAAATAAAGGTTGAATGAATATTCAGGCTGCTGCTTAATATACCGTATTAATTTAAAGTGTTAGTGTTTAGCGTATATCTTAGATCCTTGTTTACTGTTTCTTTTTATACTTTATTTTATTTTGTTTGCTATTTTTGGGTATAACTGGGACCTTGGGCACACAATTTAGTTCCACCTCATGTACCACATGTGATGCGAATGACAATAAAGAACCTTGAAAATTTAATTGAAGTTTGAAATTATGATATTAAAAAAAAAAAACAGTGCAGAATATTATATAAATACTATTTAAAAAATATTTTATGACATGCTAAAATAAAAATCTGTGATAAATTATTTATGGCTATTGGTATTTTTACGTTAAAACAAATATAGTCGTTCGTC
>NC_056514.1:40442635-40451435 GCF_014905685.2 Nematolebias whitei | reverse complement strand
TGAGCAAGGCCCTTAACGCCCCCATCTGCTCCCAAACAGGTCTCTCTAGAAAATGAGTCCTCGTGACTCAATGACACTACCTGTATAAATAAAGGTTAAAAAGTAAATAAATAAATCATCCTCGTGTGAGTTTATATTGAAACGCCACCGGTTAAAACAGGAAGTAGTTTAGAAAATGAGGGCGACCAGTAGGTGGCGGTAATGCACACGTTCCGTTGTTTGCCAACCGCCATAAAATCCCATGAAGAAGAAGAAGAAAATCAGGGCGTGACTTGCCGTTTATTGGTCAAACAGATGACGCTAACAGGAAGTGGCTGCTGGTAGCTTGACAAGCTAAATCACGACTGAAAAACACGTCAAAATTTGTGTGAGATTGAAGTCTCAGAGTTCCTACTAGACAATATTGTGAGGATATCACTTCTACATGTTTGTTTTACCCACTCTTGGATCATTTCTACCTGCAGTTTCCCGGAAGTGAGTGTATATTAGCTCGGTAGCTAGCTAGCTAGCGACTTAGCCTCTTCAACAAAGAACGCCGAATGCGTCGAAGAAACTCCTCATATATTGATAAAACATCTAAAGACTTCATTAAAGCGCTTGTTGATGCTAGTTCGTGTTCGTAACCATACATTTATAAAACGGTTTAAAATAGTGCGAGACGGAAGCGGAGCGGCTTTTATTTCTGCAGGTTAGTCTCATTGAGCCTCGAGGACTCATTTACACAGAGACCTGTTTTAACCAAGAAGGATGACAACAGAAGACAAAAGCATATAAACTGAAAAATAAATCGAAGAAAATGATATTCAAAAACAGCTACATTATAAAGCGACATAAAATACATGTCTGCGTTGGTCAGTCACAGCTTGCGGTGTTGTGTCGAAATTTGTTTCCACTCCTGTCAAAGATTTCCAGCCATCAGGGTGTTTTCTCTGATAATGTGTCCACATTTAGATATAGACAGCAAAATGTTCAGGACGTGCACGTCATGAGATAATTCAGTTTATTTATAAAGCTCCAAGTCCCAACAGAAGTGCTGAGCAGAAACATTCACGTCCATTAAAAGTAAGTTAACACTATTTGATAAATAGATAACTACTTGGTTGTATGTTTTTGGACAAATGTAATTGGAAATCATTTTCAACCGTCGTGGTGGGTTTCTCTGCATCAATAGTAAAAAAATCGATCAAGCTATTTTCTTTAAGCAATGATCTTCAAAGTACAGTTTCTTAAAACTACAGAGGCTAAGAGGACAACAACGTGAAGCAGTAGGTGAAACTACATTTTGACACATGGGCTATTTTAACGTAGTTTTGACATTATTTATAAATATCAAAAGTCTTTACACAATCTGTACTCTTTTACCTCCACAAACACGTTCGTACAGCACTCTACTACATCTCTACAAAGATAATCTGAATGTAGAGACTAATCAGAGCTTTAGATCACATTAATACACCGATGGGACACATCAGAGGCAATGAGGGGAGGACACTTCAACACTGCTGATGGAATTGAACCCCCAACTCTCTCAGGAGGATGTCAGCCACCCCTCCATTTGAAAGTCAGTGTTTTTGGTACTTTTTGAGTCAGGTTAGATTGGAGCAGGTTATGTATTCAGAGTTTGGGTTTAAAGCTACACATTGCAAAGTCCGGGCAAAAGAAATTTCAAATAAGAAACAAAATCTGAACAATGTTTCTCAAATCGATGGTTATTGTGGCCTTAAATCAAAAACTTGTGAACAGCAGTCATATTCCACATGTGTTTTTGTTTACCTACAAGAAAACCAGCTGGAGTGTCTGAAATAGTCGACAAGATGAAGTTCATGGAAAAGCTGATTGGGTTTAAGTCTGCACACCTCTGAGATTTTACAGTTGTCTAATTCCACCATGTATAGTTAGTTACAGAGACCAGACCAGCCTGATGTGGGTCAGTACATGACTCAATGGTTTTTGGCAGATTCAACCAAGTGCTTTATTTACATTAAATGAGTACCCACATTCTAATATTCCATTTGTTATATTTAGAAAACTCCTGGAGCAAACTTTTCATACTGCAACATGTGATGTAGTTCATGATAAACCTTGTTATGTTGTTTTATACATTGGCATGAAACCATCCTGCTGCTCACAGATAGTCACCTCTCATCTAAGTCTTGCTTCCACAACTCTCTCCCAGATCTTCATCGTGTGGCTCATCAACTTAATTTCCCTTTATTGAATGTCCAGAGGACCAGATTTAACTTTTTTAGATTTTTTTCTACCTGGATTATTGAGCATGCATCAGGGTATTAATTCCCTGTAGTTGCTACAACTCTGTGTATGAACCTTGTTCTTAAAAATGGCCACCAGCACACTTCTTTTCTATTTCTCAGGCATTTTCTCACCCTCAAATATGTCATTGATTATTTGAGTCAAAAACTTCACTGCCATCTCTCCAAGACATTTCCAAACCTCCACTGGTCATCAGGTCCTACTGCCTTCCCCTTCTTCATTCTTTTCAGAGTTTTCTGGACTTCACCCTCACTAATCTTTCTCACTTCCTGGTCCACAGTTTCTATAACCTCTACTCTTCTTTCTCTTTCACATATTTTTTCTTCTTCATCTTCCACCATTTGGTCTTCTTCTCTGATTTGACTCTTTTTCTCTTCTTCACAACAACAGTCATTCTACACACAACCATCCGATGCTGTCTGGCCACGCTCTCCCCTGCCACAACCTTACAGTCTCCAATCTCCCTCAGGTTTCCTCTTCTACACAGAATGTAGTCGACCTGCATACTCCTTCCTTCACTCTTATAGGTCACTCTAGGCTCCTCCCTCTTTTGGAAACATTTGTTGACTACGGGCATTTCCATTCTCTTGGTAAAATCCACCACCATCTGTCCTTCCTGGTTTCTTTCCTTGACACCAAACCTACCCGTCACTTCCTCATCCTCTGTTTCCTTCACCAACATGTCCATTCAGGTCTGCTCCGATCACCACTCTCTCCTCCCTGGGAATACTCTCCATCACTTCATCCAGATCTTTCAAAATGTATCTTTCTCCTCCACATCACATCCAACCTGTGGAGCATAACCACTGACAACATTTAGCATCAGACCTTCTACTTCTACCTTCAGACACATCACCCTATCTGACACTCTTTTCACCTCTACTACATTCTTTGCCAACTCCTCCTTCAGGACCACCCCTACTCCATGTCTCTTTCTATCCACACCATGGTAAAACAGTTTGAACCCTGCTCCAATGCTGCGAGCCTTGCTGCCCTTCCACTTGGTCCCATGGACACATAAAACATCTACCTTCCTTCTCAGCATCATGTCAGCCAGCTCTCTACCTTTGCCTGTCATTGTCCCCACATTTAGAGTTGCAACCCTCAGTCCTACATTCTTCACTTTCCTCTTCTCCCTCTGTCTCCTGACACATTTCCCTCCTCGTGGTCTTTGACTAAACTTCCTTAACTTCTTTTGCTTATACATTTTAGTCAGTTACTTCTTTTCACTTAGCAAAATAGATGTAATTTATTAATCCCATTTTGGGAAACTAACTTTAAAGAAGCAAATAAAACTTGAAATAAGAATCACACTGTGCCCAACATGTGGTATTACCTGGTGTTTTAATAATTGTCTTTTGGAACAAAATGAAACAGTTCCTGAACAGAATCTGTCCTGTTTAGTTTGGTTGTTTTAGAAAGTTATTTAAAGTTTTACTTTAAGTGAGAAAAGATTTAGAACAACTGTGCTGAGTTACATTTTAACTTCACTTTTTTTTTTTTTACCCAAATGGTCTTTTTTAAATATATAATTTTAATTAAATTTGAAGCTATTGTAAAAAATTTCTGATATTTGTCTTTTCTCTGTTTTAAATAGCAAAAAAGAGAAGATGAGATTAAATCCCTGACACTTTGACCTTTTAGAACATCCCAAGGTTTATGAGGTATCACAAGTGGAACGAGGACGTCTGGAATGATGAACGTTCAATCAGACAACTCCAGGGGTCTCACTTCAGAGATCCTCAGACCTCCACCATCTTCATCGTTTGAACTTGAGGAAACACGAGGCCGGAAAGATCTCAGTAAGTGATGAATTAACTCACCCTGGAAGTTACCAAATATGTGTTAACACAACTTTTCATTCAAAAACAGTTATGAGTTCTTTTATTGTGAACTTTATAATAAAAAGATTGTTTCTTATATTACTTCTTCACATTAAGAAAGAGCTTGATTCAATTTTATATTCGTTTCTTTAAACAGGTGTGTAAGAGAGAAATAATCTCACTTCAAGTTAGACTTGCAGTTTAAGTTTTGTACTTAAATAAATAAATAAAATAAACATTAAACCTCATGTCTTCATTTTCAACTTTAATAACATGCGTTATGTTTAGCATCATTTTAAGCACATAATTTGAATTACATAATGTCCAGATAGCTTCATTATATATCGCAAACTTAAGATAAATACTGTTTATTATTATTAAACGTTATTTAGCACATAGTACATTCTAGTGCAGACACAGGTAGACTCGACTGACTCACCCCCACTCACCCAGGTGTGCTGGTGGCCCTCTTCCTGCATCTGGAGGTGTAGATGTCTGTGATGGTGGGGAGGCTGACTCCAACATCTTCTGTGCAGCCTTCACCACTCTCTGCAAAGCTTTTCTTTCTGCAGCTGTGCAGCCTCCATGCCACACGTTGATGCTGGAGCACAGGATGCTCTCCACTGCACACCTGTAGAAGGAGGTGAGGACTGAGCTTCCAGACCAGCTCGTCTCAGCCGCCTGAGGAAGTAGAGTCTCTGATGAGCTTTCTTCATCAGGCTGGTGGTGTTGTTGCTCCAGCTGAGGTTGTGGTTCAGGTGCACACCCAAGTTCTTGTAGCTGGAGACCACTTCCACTGTAGATCCTCCTATGTTCGGGGTGGGGGGGTAGGTGTGTTTGTTTCTTCTGAAGTCTACAACCATCTCCTTTGTCTTCTTCACATTGATGTGAAGATTATGCTCTTTGCACCAGCTCTCCAGGTGTTCCACCTCCTGCCTGTAGCTGGACTCATCATTGTTTGTGATGCATCCCACCACCGCTGTATCATCTGCAAACTTTACAATGTGACAGCCTGGATGGGTAGCTGCACAATCATACGTGAGCAGAGTGAACAGGAGGAGCTCAACACACAGCCCTGAGGGGAGCCAGTGCTGAGGGTTATGATGGAGGAGAAGCTGTGGATCCTCACTGACTGTGGTTTGTTAAGAAGTCTAGGACCCAGTGGCAAATGGAGGGGCTTAGTCCTAGTGTGGATAGTTTGTCCATCAGGGTTTGGGGGATCATGGTGTTGAACGTAGACGTGAAGTTCACAAAGAACATACAGATGTAGGAGTCCTTGAGCTCCAGGTGGGTGAGAGCAGTGTGGACCACAGAGGAGATGGCGTCTTCTGTTGATCAGTTCTCGCGGTATGCGTACTGGTGAGGGTCCTTGATGTTGATGGTTGTTTTGATGTGAGTCATGACCAGTTTTTCAAAGCATTTAGCGACTATCAGGGTGAGGGCTACTGGCCGGTAGTCATTCAGACCAGTTACTGTAGAGCTCTTAGGGACTGGGATGATGGTGACAGTCTTCAGGCAGGTGGGATTGTTGCCAGTGTGAGGGAGGAGTTAAATATGTCGGCCAGCACCTCGCAGAGCTTTAATATACTTTAATACTTTAATATACGTACTTTAAAACAGACATCAAGAAAACTAGAACTGCTTTGTAAACGTCCTCCGCAAGAGGGATCTTCAGGAGTCTCTTTTAAATGAGTCCCCAAGGCTCAATGGGACTAACCTGTATAAATAAAGGTTGAATGAATTGTCCCCACATTTAGAGTTGCAACCCTCAGTCCTACATTCTTGACTTTCCTCTTCTCCCTGTGTCACCTGATGCGTTTCCCTCCTCGTGGTTTTCAACTAATTAATTAATTAATTATTAATTAAATGTGAATTTAATCTAAATTTTAAACCAATTTATAATTTTGTTATATTAATATCCTAACAGAGTAGTTTTATTTTCTGATTTTATAATTTTACTAAAAAATACTTTTTACAGTTATTTCTGTTATTATTAAAATTTTCCTAAAGTAATTCTTATTGTTCATGTTTGTGTTTTAGTGTTCCCTGTCCAGCAGGTGTTGGTGATTAAAGAAGAAGTTCCTCTTGAATGGTGTTCTGGTTTGGACCATCAGGACCTGGATCACATCAAGAAGGAAGAGGAGGAACTCTGGAGCAGTCAGGAGGAAGAGGAGGAGACTGATGTCAGCAATTTACCATTTACTGTTGTTACTGTGAAGAGTGAAGATGAAGAAGTGGAATTACAATGTTCTCAGGATCATCACATCAAATTTGAAGACAGCAGAGAGACAGAACCTCCGACCTGCAGCTCAGTTCAACTGATGAAAACTGAACACAACGGAGAGGACTGTGGAGGACCAGGACCAGACTGGAACCCAGATCCAAGATGGTATTTTCAGCTAAACCATGATGAAAAGGTTTTATACTCCTCTGAGACAGAAGCGGGCAATGATGATAATGTTAGTGAAAATGATGATGACGACGATGATGATAATAGTGATGATGAATATGAGTGGCAGGGCCCTTTGTCAGTTTCTGAACCTGAAATTGAAAAGAGTGGTGATAATCAGAAAGAGAGCATAGCACCTCAATCAGATAAAAACAGTGATGAAAAATGTAACCCAGCCAAGCAGAATCAAGATTCAAAGACAAACTGTTTGAAAGACAAAATCCACTTTAGCTGTAGTGATTGTGGACAAAATTTTACTTGTAGAGCAAATCTGAGGATGCATCGATCAGTTCATAATGGTGGCAAATCGTATATTTGTGATGTTTGTGGTAAAAGATTTAAAAAGCGAGTCCATCTTACAGATCATGGTAGAGTCCACACAGGAGAGAAGCCATTTGGCTGTGATCTGTGTGGGAAAAGATTCAAACGCAAGTCCTACATTAAACCACACATGATAGCTCACGCTGGAGAAAGAGCACACACCTGTGATCTTTGTGGCAAAGGGTTTTTAGCAAAAAAGGCTCTTAAGGTACACATGAGAATCCACACAGGAGAGAGACCATTTGACTGTGATGTTTGTGGTAGAGGGTTTAATAAGAAGTCCAATCTTAAAAAGCACATGACTGTCCACACAGGAGAGAGACCATTTTACTGTGGGTTCTGTGAAAAAGGATTTAAAACTCAGTTTGATCTTAAAAGACACATAAGCATTCACACCGGAGAGAAACCGTTTGTCTGTAGTGTTTGTAGTAAAAGATTTTCTCTCCAAGAAACTTTGAGGAGACACATGGGTATCCATACAGGAGAAAAGCCGTTCAGCTGTAGTGAATGTGGTAAAAGTTTTTTAGAGAAGAAGCAGGTAACGCAACATATGCTAGTCCACACGGGAGAGAAGTCAGGTTCTGAAAATAAGATCAAACCAGAAGAGAAACCATTTGCTTGTAGTGAGTGTAGTAGAAGATTTCAAACAGAGGCAAACCTTAAAATTCATATGGGAGTTCACTCAGAGGAGAGGCCGTTTTATTGCAGAATTTGTGAAAAAAGGTTTAAAACACAGTACGATCTTAAAAGACACATGACTGTCCACAGTGGAGAGAAACCGTTTGGTTGTAGTGTTTGTAACCGAAGATTTTCACGACAAGAGTTTCTGAAGAGACACATGGTGGTTCACTCAGAGGAGCAGCCCTTTGGCTGTGAGATTTGTGGTCATAAATTTAAATACAGGGCTGATGTTGTCACGCACATGGTGGCACATCATGATCCTGTTGTGGAAAGCTCCTCACTCTGAGGTTTCTGCTACACAGAAATTACCACTTAGATTAAACTGAAATGTAAATGTTTTTAGGTCCAAGACTGCCCAGATCAAATTAAACCAAAGGTTCCATACTTTTGCAATGATTTAATGGTTTAGAACTTTTATTACAATCCATTAAGTGAAAGGATCTCCGACTAATTGCAAAAAGTCTTTGTTGGATAAGCATTCACTTCAGCTATAAAAACGAAACCGTAGCGATACTGTAGGTTGTGTAGATTTTATCATTTAAAAAAAATTGGAATTGCTGCACCGACACCATTTTATTTACGTTGCAATGCATTCTGGGTAAATTACATTTGATGGTCAGCCCTTTAATTTGAACCACAGTACGTTGACAAAGAGGACAATAGAGAAATGACTCAGCTTTTGTGTTAGCTCCATTGCTAATATTTATGATGTTAGCCCCAGAGCTAAAAATAAAACCCTTCTATCTCACACTACTCTTTAACTTGGATGAAGCTAACACTATTAGCTCAGGAGCTATTAGGATTCAAGGATAGTAGCATTAGTTCCAATGCTAATCAATATGACATTTGCTCCAGAGCTATATATATATATATATATACATATATATATATATATATATATACAGTAGTCCTCGCTACTTTGCATTTCATTTATGACACAAAATTGGCTGACTGATGGATGAGCTGCACAATTGGCATTAAATTTTTATTCAAAATAAATTATTTTAAATTATTTAGCACCTGCTGCACCGTTGTGCAGCCCATGCTGCAGGATAAACTTCCTGCTGCAGCTGATCAGCTGTTCTCTGTACAGAGCGTAGAAGTGGGCGTGGCCAAGAGCGCTTGCAGGTGGCTGAGCGCAGCGGAGGCAGGGAGCTGAAATCATGACATTCTGTTGCTCTTTTAGAGCGTTTAGAGTTTAGAAACGTTTAGAATATTGCAAGAGTATGAGAAGGATTTGAAACGCCTTTACATA
>NC_056514.1:40436433-40442535 GCF_014905685.2 Nematolebias whitei | reverse complement strand
TTTAGAATATTGCAAGAGTGTGGGAAGGGTTTAAAACGCCTTTACATATATATATATATATATATATATATATATATATATATATATATATATATACTAAAATAGACTACTACTTACTACTTGTACTACTATTCCTACTTCGTGGTATTTCACTTATCGCGGGTCTTCAGGGTACGGATCCCCTGCAATAAACGAGGGACTGCTGTTCACCACTTCCAGCTCACCCTACTCTTCCACTTGCTTCTTATGGTGTTGGATCCAAAGCTAATGGCATCAGCTTCAGACCTGATATACAGTATATGCTCTACAAAAATATACAGTAAATGCAGCACTTAAGTTTTTGCTCTCATTTTTAATGAGCTGAACTCAAATATCTAAGACTTTTCTATGTCACAATAGGCCTTTTTTGTCTTAAATACTGTGTATTGTATGGTGTTGTGTGGGTAAGCGGTTTGCTGATTTCAACGTTGTGAATCGAGTGCCCATGGTGGCAGTGGGGTTATGGGCAACAAACACCGTTTTATTGATGGCATTTTAAATGCACAGAGATACCGTGGCAAGATCCTGAGGCCCGTTACTGTGCCTTTCATCCGTGACCATCACCTCATGTTGCAGCATGATGGTGCACGGCCCCATGTTGCAGGGATCTGTGCACAATTCCTGGAATCATCCCAGTTCTTGCACAGCCAGCATACTCACCAGACGTGACCCAGTGAGCATGTTAGGGATGCTCTGGATTGGCATAAAAGACAGCATGTTCCAGTTCCTGACAATATCCTGCACCAACATTCCACAGGCCACATTCAACAACCTGATCAACTCAGTGAAGGAGATGTGTTGCACATTTTGGAGTGGTCTTTTATTGCTGTCAGTTTAAGGCACACCTGTGCAATAGTCATGCTGTCTAATCAACATCTTGTCATGCCACACCTGTGAGGTGGATTGTCTCTGCCAAGGAGAAGTTCACACATTTACACAAGTTTGTGAGCAATATTTGAGAGAAAAGGCTTTTTATGTTCATAGAAAATGTCTTAGATCTTTGAGTTCAGCTAATGAAAAGTGGAGCAAAACAAAAGTGTTCATGTTTGATCGTAACGATCTGTATATTGTGTATAAGCACTAATACAGTTTAACTTTATTGTCACGTTTTAATGTTTTAGCCTTGACTCGTGTTTTAGTCTCCAGTACAACGGTTGTACAGCATGTCTACGCCCCAGAATTCATTGTGCCTGTAAAATAATGGCGACCTCCTAAGGTGAAACATTTAACAAATGTATATAATTTTTTTAAGTAATTAAGCGTTTTCACATTTCACAAACAACAACTTTTCTTAGATAAACAACAACATAAGGCCAATATGTGCAAGTTGTCAAAAATCTCTTTAAGACACTTTTTTATGTTAGTCCTGGTCTTGACATTTAGGTTATAGATGTTTCCCTGCTGCCTAAAGTTAGAGAAGCCAGACTAAGATGGTTTGGACATGTCCAGTGGAGGGACAGTGGTTTGGACATGTCCAGAGGAGGGACAGTGGTTTGGACATGTCCAGAGGAGGGACAGTGGTTTGGACATGTCCAGAGGAGGGACAGTGGGTATACTGGTAGAAGGATGTTAGAAATGCAGCTGCAGGAAAAAGACAAAGAGGAGACATATGGATGCAGTTAGAGAGGACATGGAGGTAGAAGGAGTGAGGACAGAGGACAAAGTGAGGACAGAGATGGAGGAGGATGACGCTGTGGAGACATCTTCTGAAGAGGGAAAGCTGAAAGCAGATGTTTCTCTGCTACAACACTTTGTTAAAACTGACGAGTCATAAAGAGGCTTTGAAGACTGCCTGAACTTTGTGTATTGGAGCAGAAACTCGTCTGATGTTTGGATTAGATTCACTTTTAAATCTCCAGTTAAACACGAACGTGTTGGTGAAAGCTTCACCCCGTCGTATCATTTCACACCGTTTGGTTTTAAAGGAGAATGAGTCTATAGATTACTAACGCAGGTTTGTGTTTGAACTTTTCACAGCTATAAATATAAAATGCATGTGGATTTTTTTAATAACTTGTATTGAAATAAGTTGATAGGACATAGATTTTTAAGATAACCTGCTTCCTTCTCTCAGCATCCTCCTCTGTCCCACCAGCCCTCTGCAGATCCTCTTTCTGTGAACCTTCTCTGTGGTCCTTTTCTTCCTCCCTGGTTGCTCCATATTTAACATATTTTGTCTAATTAGTCCACCATCCCTCCTCTGCACATGTCTAAACATCTCAGCCTCTAACTTTTTCTCCAAACTTGAGTTGTCCCTCTGATGGACTCATTTCTAATTCTGTCCATTTTGTTCTCTCCTAATGAAAATCTGAACTTGTTCCTCTTTGCACCTCCAGCTCCTCTTTCTGTTTGTTCTGTTAGAGACGCCGTCTCCAAAAACTAAACCTAGGAGCAGGTCTCTCCTCCATCTTGTAAACATTTCACTCCCTCAGCTGTCCCTCCGACACTCGTCTTCATCTCTTCCTCACGTTTTTAGTGTTCTGCTCTTTTCTTCGAACGGTTGACTCCAGGTGCTTAAACCTATAGTTACTTTTAGTCTAAAACAGTTTAATCATGATTAAAATTTGTAAACTTACAGCAGAACACATCATGCATTTTTGATCAAATTCTACATGTAAAGTTAAAGAAGGAGTTACGGTCTTGTTATGTAAAAAAAAAGTCATAATAGATTTTTTAAAAACTGTATAATTGTACTTCTGCTTTATTTAAATTGATTTAAGATAGTTGTTACAGTTGTTTGCAACAATAAATAGCAATAAAACTTTTTTATTCACTTCAGTGCAATTCTAACCCCAGGTAATCAGGCTGTCCTGATCCTGCAGAGTGAAAAACACTTTTCTGAGATTTGTTGTCGTCCCATGAAGTTGACTTTTTATTATAAGAGATGTTTCTCATTTTATGGTTTATTTTATTACAAATATTTACTATATGTATTTATTTATATTTTAGCCTTTTGAATTGTGTTTATTATTGTTAAGTGTTGCTATTTTAAAACTTTTGATGCCTTTTTAAGGCAAAGAGACTTCCAAAGAAAATTAACGTTTAACTAACTGCACATTTATTTATGTTTGACTTGTTTACATGTTGATTAATGTACACCGTACCGTCTCTTCTTAAAATAATAAATTGTAAAAGAGAAAATCAAAATGAAAGTATCAAGGTTTTTTTTCTGTTAAGAAACTATTTCTGTTGGAAAAATGGTCTCAAAACTTTGCAAACATGTAAGATTTGGTTTTGTTTTGTATAATTGTTTACTCTTTTGCCCCAAAAACATTTATAGATGTCAACAAATTTTAATTTTGACCAGCAGATTTTCTTTTCTCTCTCTCTCTCTTTTCCATTTTCTTTTAATATTTATTCGGTATGGGTATTGGTGGAAAAAGTTTGTAGGAAACATGAAGATAAAAATTTTGTTTGAAAAGAAAGAAAATAAAAGTCAAATTGAAAGCACTTTAAATGCAACAATGACCATGAAAACTGCAGTTTAGGTGAGTCTGAACACCCCTCCCTCAGTCCCTGGTTCATTCATTGTGGGCTGGAAGTGGCCCATGGGCCAACAGTTGATCATCACTGGTTTACAGTATTTTGAACTTAGTCCTTTTTTAATGTCTTTAAAAATATAATTATAAAATAGAATAGATTTAAATACTTTAGTTTCAAATATAATCAAAATATCTATAAATTCAGGCGTACTGTTTTATTAATAATTTTCATTTTTTAAATAATTTTAAGTTAATGTACAGTCCTTTCATTGTTGTGTTTTATTCTGAAAAGCTGCCCGTTGAAAACGGAAGTGGTGTTGATACTGTGAGCTTTGCTCGTCACTCATTGGTCAGTGAGGAAGAAACAGAAAGTGTCACAGAAAGCCGCCGCTTACGAGTGACTTGACTTGTCACGTAGGGGTTGTGGTTTAGTTGATATTTGTGGTAAAAAATTCAAACATAAGTCTTACGTCATAGCACACAGGATGGCTCACAATGGAAAGACTGCACATAACTGTGATTTCTGTGGTAAGGATTTATGATAAAACAGACTCTTCAGGCACACATGAGACTCCACACCGTAGAGAGACCATTTGGCTGTGATTGTTGTGGTAGGAGATTTAATAGAAAGAACAGTCTTAGAATGCACATGAATGTCCACACATAAAACAAACCGTTTGTTTGTGGGGTTTGCAGCAAAAGATTTTCACAAAGAAGAAACCACAAGACACACATGAGAGTTCACACAGAAGAAGAAACAGTTTAGTTGCAGTTTTTCTGCAGGAGAGACTATTTTAACTGAGTTTAATGTGCAGAAGTCTGAGTTTCTGCAAACAAAAATGAAATAAGTGTGAATGATAAACATGTTATTGTCTGTTACCTTACTGAAAGAGTCATCTATGTCTTCTAGTTCAGAGCCAGAATGTTTGCCAATTTCACAAAAACAAGTTTATCTCTTGGGGCAGCACGGTGGCGCAACTGGTAGAGCTGCTGCCTCTCAGCGAGCAGGTCCCTGGTTCAAACCCCGGTCCAGGGGCCTTTCTGGGTGGAGTTTGCATGTTCTCTCCGTGCATGCGTGGGTTTTCTCCGGGTGCTCCGGTTTCATCCCACAGACCAAAAACATGCATGTTAGGCTGATTGGTAACTCTAAATTGTCCCTAGGTGAGAGAGAGAGAGAGTGAATGGTTGTTTGTCTCGTTTGTCTCTATGTGTCCCTGTGATGGACTGGAGACCCGTCCAGGGGGTCCCCCGCCCCTCACACAGTGATTGCTGGACATGGGCACCAGCGACCCCCGTGACCCAAAATGGAATAAGCGGGTAAAGAAAATGGATGGATGGATGGTTGTTTGTACAGCCGCGAACAGCACAACAGGTACCTGAACTCTGCACAGACATTTTTGTAAAATTTACATTTGTTAAATAAATGTGAACAAAACAAAAACAGCGTTTTCTCTGCTAAACTGCAAAAAAACTTTGAAATAGCCTAACCCTTGGTCCATGCTCTGCTACCATGGTTAGCCAATGCTTACTGCTACTTCCGGTGTCTGACAGGAAGTTGTGCATATAATCATTTCTACAGTAGAACCCCCAATAAGGTGGATATTTATTTATTTATTTATGATTCAAGTCAAAAGGTTGTAATGTTTCAGTTTTAGTAGGTAAGATAGACATTGAACCAAATGATATTCTTCAATATGTTGCTGTGTCATTTCAAAAACAAATAACTAAAGGTTGTTTTTTTCCTAGCAGAATGATAAATAATAATAATAAATCAATAAAACAAAAAAGGTCCAACGACAAGTTGTTTTATTGTGAAAGAGCGGAAGTGGAGTAACGGTTTCCTCACCGCAGCTTGACTTGTTCCGTCGCTTATGAAAACGTTCAGATTATTGTAAAGAGACGAATGTTAGAGGCTTCAGGCTCCACTCGACAGTCTGTGATCACTTCTACATGTTTGATTTGAACCTCCGGGATCGTGTCTCCTCCAGGATTCCTGTTCGGTGTCGGTTTTAGTCCGTTAGCTTGCTAACCGTTAGCCTCCGTTAGAATGAATGGACCTTCAGCCTCTGCGGAGCTAAAGCGGCTAACGACAGAGACCTGACCCGTGGCTGCAGCGTGGAAGCTTTTTAAAGTTTTAACTGGTGCTCAGAGACGAGTCCACATCCGGCGGGAAGACCGCTTCTTACCTGGACCCGTCCTCTGACCAGGTGCACACCTGAGGACAGAGAGAAGCGGAACTTCTGAAGGAACAACATAGATGTCTTCAGGCCTGCAACAGGTTTTATTTTTTTATTGCACTTTATTTGATCATTTTCTGGCTCGTGCGTGCTACTGACACCGATCCTGCTGAGTTAGTTCATTCAAGCTGTGACTTTACAATCATCAAAGAAACTGGTTTAATAGACTAATATAGATTTATTATAACAGACAATGACATTTAATGAACCTTTGGACAATTATTGTGGGCAGTTATGCGCAATACAAAAAATATATGTTGCTCGGTATTTATTATATAGTGTTTCTATTTTGATTGATTGTTTGCATCATATACAGTTTATATATATATATATATATATATATA
>NC_056514.1:40428213-40431433 GCF_014905685.2 Nematolebias whitei | reverse complement strand
CACACACACACACACACACACACACACACACACACACACACACATATCTATATATATATATATATATATATATATATATATATACATACATACAAACACACACAAAAGTAATTTACCCTTATTGTCATAAAGTTAAAGGATTTTCCGAGGGTTAAAAAGAATGACTAGCCCAAGCTTTGTTGTTTTCTTTAGGTGCAGGTCTGTACAGTAAATATTAAATGTTTTTTTTTCTAAGAATATGTTTTGCAATTAAAAAATTTTTTCCTATTTATTTTATTAAACAAGTTCACTTTAAAGCAATTTCTGTAAACAAATTTAAACTCAAGTGACTCACTGGTTTGAGTTTTTAAGGTAGTGGACTGTATTGTGTATTGTACTTCAGTTTTAGTCTTTTATGGAAAAGCAGTTAACAATGTTGGCAGAAATACCTGAAAACATTAAGTTGAGTAAATTACTGCATGATTTTTCAAATAGCTCTTACTTGTCTGAAAACGGATGCTAACATTCAGTTTATTCTGTCATGACAGGAAAACTTGTCGACTCGTGCTTCTCTTCAGTTTTATGCTATAAAATATTTGTACCATGATCAAAGTTTGCATGTGCTTTTCACTGAACTGCATTCAATATTTTGTTTAAATCAACATACATTAGAATGATCATCTTTTAAATAAAAATATGCATAAAGATGTAAAATTGCTGCAGTTTGTGTCCATATTGCAGATTATCCACGACCTGTAATTGATGGATTTCACGGTGGTTCACACACTTTTTGTTTTGTTTTTTTTACAACAAAAGGTTCATATTTTCCAGTTCAGTGCTCAGCTTGTTTAAATACAGACAAAACTGTGAATTTAACAACTTAACTGCTGAACGATGGATTATTTTTAGCTATTATGTGTGATGACGACCGGCGAATGTCGTTTTGTCACTTAGTTCATCAACAGAGGCTTTAAAAAAGATTCATGACTTGTACCCAGCCAAATCCAACAATATGTCATTTGAAGAACTTAAACATACGTCCAACAAATATTTTTTATAAATTTCTACAACAGAAATCACAGCAGAACTTTAAATCGATGCAGAACTAAACCCTCGGATTCACAACAGGAGAAAATGTTTATTGAAAAACAAGTTAAAGGAGCAATATCAGAACTTTACAACTCATTAATGACCAATTCATTTAGAAACTGAGACAGTACAGACAATATGTAGTGAAGAACTGGAAGTGGAGTTTCTGCCTGAGGAGTGGGCTTCAGTTTGCACTAGAAGTTCAAGTTGTGTTTAATTTGTCATGTGCAGGTTAACACAAGGTTAATACAAGGTTATAACAAGGTTAACACAATGTTAATACAAGGTTATAACAAGGTTAATACAAGGTTAATACAAGGTTAAAACAAGGTTAACACAGGGTTAACACAAGGTTAATACAAGGTTATAACAAGGTTATAACAAGGTTAATACAAGGTTAATACAAGGTTAACACAAGGTTAATACAAGGTTAACACAAGGTTAATACAAGGTTAACACAAGGTTAATACAAGGTTAACACAGGGTTAACACAAGGTTAATACAAGGTTAATACAAGGTTATAACAAGGTTATAACAAGGTTAATACAAAGTTAATACAAGGTTAATACAAGGTTAAAACAAGGTTAATACAAGGTTATAACAAGGTTAAAACAAGGTTAAAACAAGGTTAATACAGGGTTAAAATCGCGTTATTGTTTTATTTTGAAGTTTTAACCGGAAGCATCCGTGATTCTGTTGTAATTGACTTTAACTTAATAAACCAAATACTGCAGTTTCGTATTTTGTCCACCAGGGGGCAGTGAACAGGCGTTTTGGATACAGCGCAGTTTGTTTACACTGATTCGTTCCAACAGCCGAAGTATTTTCAGTAATATTTTGGCAACTGATTAACAAAATGTCGCATGATTAGAATAGTTTTTAATTTTTATGACACTTTATTTAAGCCTCGCTCCGGAGATGCCGTCTCCGCCCAGACTGCGTCCTTCCTGACGTGGGTGTGGACACCGACATGACTACACGAAAAATGGAGGAAACGCCACCGACCGCCGCCTGTAGAGAATAGTTTCATGTTGAAACAGTTTTTATTTTACTCCTGTAGCGGGCATGCTGTGTCAAGATGGGCAATCTCTTTGGAAAGAAGAAACAGTCCCGAGTGACAGAACATGATAAAGCCATTTTGGTGAGTTAGCTAACGTTAGCATCATGCTAACCTAACTGTAAACACCGACCAGACTCCATTAAGAAATCCGTCGATTTAAAACTTTATCGTGTCAGAAATTACTCTCCCAGATCACAAACGGCTCGACACAACGTTTCATTACTTTTATGAGCTTTTCATTAATTCGGCATGAGTTAATAGATCAGAACTTATTTTAGTTTATCTCATAAAACTCAGTGAAACTGAAACTTGAGCTTCTGTGTTTGATTTCTGTTAGTTGAAATTATTTGTCTTGCCGGGTTTTCATTTCAGCAACTGAAGCAACAGAGAGACAAACTGAGACAGTATCAGAAGAAAATCAACCTGCAGCTGGACAAGGAGAGACTTTTAGCCAAACAGCTGCTGAAGGATGGCAAGAAAGAGTGAGTTTTGTGGAAAATGTCTAGTACAACAAACCTGGATGAGTCAGTAACGACTGTTGAGATGTGAAACAGTCCAGAGACCCGAGTCACTGACGTCATGTTGAAGCAGAGCTGTAATTAATTACACATCTACTGTTCCTTCTCTGTGGTTTTACTTGTAATAAATACTTCCAAAGCTTAAATGTATTTTTTACTGTTTTGAAAAAAAACAAACAAACAGGAAAGCGCTCCTGCTGCTGAAGAAGAAGCGGTACCAGGACCAGCTCTTGGACAAAACCGAGAATCAGATCAGCAACCTGGAGCGGATGGTGAGTGACGGCGAGGCGTTCAGGCGTCGTCTCGCTGAGCTGAGAGTAAAATGTTCACGAAGGAGTCTCCAGATTGTCTTAACTTCTGAACTTTTTCATGCGAGTATCGGAGATGGACGGGCCGTCACGAGTTTGAAACAGGTTCTGAAATATTTGTGAGAAAACTTTTTTTTTTTCAAAATAGTCACAAAGGTGTTGCTGCTCTGGAGCTGTTTTCTCACTCCTGCAGGAAGCTTTGACAGGAAGCTATCATTTGACAGGAAGCTGTCTTTTGACAGGAAGCTGTCCTTTGACAGGAAGCT
>NC_056514.1:40427301-40428203 GCF_014905685.2 Nematolebias whitei | reverse complement strand
AGGAAGCTGTCTTTTGACAGGAAGCTGTCTTTTGACAGGAAGCTGTCCTTTGACAGGAAGCTGTCTTTTGACAGGAAGCTGTCCTTTGACAGGAAGCTGTCATTTGACAGGAAGCTGTCTTTTGACAGGAAGCTGTCCTTTGACAGGAAGCTGTCTTTTGACAGGAAGCTGTCTTTTGACAGGAAGCTATCATTTGACAGGAAGCTGTCTTTTGACAGGAAGCTGTCCTTTGACAGGAAGCTGTCCTTTGACAGGAAGCTGTCATTTGACAGGAAGCTGTCCTTTGACAGGAAGCTGTCTTTTGACAGGAAGCTGTCTTTTGACAGGAAGCTATCATTTGACAGGAAGCTGTTCTTTGACAGGAAGCTGTCCTTTGACAGGAAGCTGTCTTTTGACAGGAAGCTGTCATTTGACAGGAAGCTGTCTTTTGACAGGAAGCTGTCTTTTGACAGGAAGCTGTCATTTGACAGGAAGCTGTCATTGGACAGGAAGCTGTCTTTTGACAGGAAACAGCCGTGTGAAAACAATGCCTTTGATATGATGTTATTGTTAAACGTGTTCAAATAAAGCCAGGAAGATTTGGACCAGGGACCTCCAGAAGATTAAATCATAAAGGTGGGAGGCAGCAGCTGAGGTGGAGAACAAAATAAAATGCCCAGAAAACCGTTTCCACATTGAGACACAAAAACAGGCTGATTTTCTTCAACCAGCTGCCCAAAATTCTTCTGCACAGCTCGATGCTCACTCAGCTCTCAGTGAGACGCAGCAGAGGGTATTTTCATTTTAGCAATTGGATGGAAAGTCTCTGAACAGTCGCAGATGTTATCGACGCTCTGGCTGTAGCAGGATGTTAGTGACGCTCTGGCTGTAGCAGGATGTTAGTGACGCTCTGGCTGCAGCAG
>NC_056514.1:40426971-40427291 GCF_014905685.2 Nematolebias whitei | reverse complement strand
AGCAGGATGTTAGTGACGCTCTGGCTGCAGCAGGATGTTAGGGACGCTCTGGCTGTAGCAGGATGTTAGGGACGCTCTGGCTGTAGCAGGATGTTAGTGACGCTCTGGCTGCAGCAGGATGTTAGTGACGCTCTGGCTGTAGCATGATGTTAGCAATGCTCTGGCTGTAGCAGGATGTTAGTGACGCTCTGACTGTAGCAGGATGTTAGTGACACTTTGGCTGCAGCAGGATGTTAGCGATGCTCTGGCTGTAGCAGGATGTTATCAACGCTCTGGCTGTAGCAGGATGTTATCAACGCTCTGGCTGTAGCAGGATGTTA
>NC_056514.1:40426628-40426961 GCF_014905685.2 Nematolebias whitei | reverse complement strand
TGGCTGTAGCAGGATGTTATCAACGCTCTGGCTGTAGCAGGATGTTAGCAATGCTCTGGCTGTAGCAGGATGTTATCGATGCTCTGGCTGCAGCAGGATGTTATCGACGCTCTGGATATAGCAGGATGTTATCAATGCTCTGGCTGTAGCAGGATGTTATCGACGCTCTGGCTGTAGCAGGATGTTATCAACACTCTGGATATAGCAGGATGTTATCGACGCTCTGGCTGTAGCAGGATGTTATCGATGCTCTGGCTGCAGCAGGATGTTATCGACGCTCTGGATATAGCAGGATGTTATTAACGCTCTGGCTGTAGCAGGATGTTATCAACG
>NC_056514.1:40423243-40426618 GCF_014905685.2 Nematolebias whitei | reverse complement strand
GTAGCAGGATGTTAGCAAGGCTCTGGCTGTAGCAGCATGTTAGCAATTCTCTGGCTGTAGCAGGATGTTATTAACGCTCTGGCTGTAGCAGGATGTTAGCAAGGCTCTGGATATAGCAGGATGTTATCAACACTCTGGCTGTAGCAGCATGTTAGCAATGCTCTGGCTGTAGCAGGATGTTATTAACGCTCTGGCTGCAGCAGGATGTTAGCGATGCTCTTGCTGGTGCAGGATCAACCCTCTGACTCTTGTTTCTGCTGGTTTCAGGTTCAGGACCTGGAATTTGCTCAGATCGAGAGAAAAGTCATCGATGGGTTGAAAGTTGGAAACGAGTGTCTGAAGAAAATGCACGAGGTGAGCCGTGTTTCTGTCGTTAGAAGTTTGACCCCAGCTGCTGCACAGAGGCATGATGGGATGTGGTTTACTCCCAACAGGTGATGTCCATTGAAGACGTGGAGCGGATCATGGACGAAACCCAAGACTCCATCGAGTACCAGAGGGTAAATGCTCCTCTGTTGTGTCTGGATGTTTCTTCATTTTCTCTGAACCGTTCGTTTCTAAATGTTTCTCTGCAGCAAATCGATGAGATGCTGGCCGGTTCTCTCACCCAGGAGGATGAAGATGCGGTTCTGGCAGAGCTGGAGTTCATCACTCAGGTGGGTTTGGGTCATCACGCAGACAGAAAAGTGACAAACAGGCAGAGCTGTGATTCTGGTTCTGATCCGTTTCTCTCAGGGAGACATGGAGCTTCCTGAGGTTCCTTCAGAGCCGCTGCCCGAGGCCTCCGAGAAGAAACCAGGTTGGTTTACTTTGATGGTCTGTGACCAGTCAGAGCTCACTGGTCTTATGGGTTCAGGTCCGACTGAGCTCCAGGACAACTTGGGAAGATTTGTTTTAATATATTTATTTTTATTTATTTCAACTGTAAACAATCAAACTATGAATGATTCTCCTGTGCAGCTGTGAAGGAACGGACATGCTTTGAGTCTTGAGAGGTAAAGAATTAAATCTTTTCCTCGTGAGATAATCTGAATAAATCTTCAGATTATCAACATTTTTCATTTAACAAAAAGTTTAATCTGTGAGTGACAAACTGGATCCAGACTTGCTGCTCCCACAGGATCTCACAGGTCCAGGATCAGCCTGATCCTCGTCAGGAGGTTCTGCTTCTCTGAAGCAAACCGGTGTGTTGACACAACACCAAGGTGGAAAGACATCAGCAATGACCTCAGAGAAGCAGCAGCTGCTGCTGCCTGTCAAAAGGTCAAAGGTCGTTTGGAGTCCTTCGTTCCACCAAGAGATTATTTGTGTAAAACATTTAAACAGCTGCTTCACCCTGAAGGTCAGACCGTGCAGTGCCTCTACAGGCCTCAGTCAGCAGGTCAAAGGTCATGCATGACCTCTCTAAAAGCAACATGGCAGCACCTCTTGAGTTTGTAAAGTCTCATCTGAAGGAAGACTTCTGGGACAGAACCAGACCAGAGGACAGATGTTTACCCAGAATGCACTGCAGCACACGCCTCATTCACCTGCTACAAACAGGAAGTGTATATTTTTGGTCCAGATGTGGAAGACCTCAGAGTTAAGAGTGTGTGTTTGTCTGGATTTAACCCTAATTCTCCAGATGTTTGCTTCAGCTGTTCATCCAACATCTGGACCCACATGTTCTGCGCTCGGTTCTGCTCGGTCTCTGTGGACCTGTCAGAACCTCCGCTGAGTGACTGAATGTGTTTCAGTTTCAGAGAAGGATCGAGCCAAGAAGAGGACGGAGCGCGAAGCGCTGGCCGTGTAGAGCCAGAACCGGTCCAGCTGCAGACGTCTCACAGGTCCGGAGACGTACCGAGCTTCCCCCATCACATCTGGCAGCTGCTGCAGGTCCATCATGAAGGCAGAACCGGTTCCAGCAGCACCCTGAGAACCTTAAAGGCCCGCAGCGTCAGATTATTGTGCCTGACTTTGTGTGTTTGCATCGGATCATTTCAGACACGGTGACCAGATTCAACTCGTAGACTAACGAGGTGGAGTCGGGTCCGCTGGACGGGTTCTGTCTTTTGGTTTCAACCCAGAAGAACCCGTCCACAGGAACTGAATCCACCTTGTTACATGTATCTAGCTGGATTATTGAGCAGCAGCAGGACTCCGTTAAATAATCTGGAGGTAAATGTCAAAGGGCCGCTTCACTCAGACTACAAGAGATCCTGACCCGCTCCTTGTTTTATTTTGAAAGTTCTTTTATTTGTGAAAACTGACAGGAAGTGTTTCGTCCAACTCTCAGGTCAAACCTGAACCACTCCGGTGCTTGAATTTGAGTGAAGTGACCCTTTAATCCCTGCGTGATTTAAGATTATAATCTGGTTCCTGTAACAAGTTAAATGAGGGCTCTGCAGCCGCCAGGTCTGACCTGTGGTTCTGACCCGTGGGTCTGACCCGTGGGTCTGCTGCAGGACGAGCCACGTCGGTCTCGGACCAGCAGAACAAACGTGTGACCGGTTCAGAGTCCTGAATCCTCAAGACGTTTTTATCAAACCTGTCAATTCTTCTGAGAATAAAAAGTTTCTTAATGTTTCAGCGTGAAATTAATAAAAAATAGTTGTTTCTTGTTTTAGCCACAAGGTGGCGCCAGAGGAGTTCTGACTGATTTAAAATATATAACCTTTATCTTTTTTATAAGTTTTATTTAATAAGTCTGGACTGAAGACAGACGATGTTCAGTAAAATGTGATTTTAACAAGTATTAAATCATAAAACCTGATCTGACAGAAGTTTCCATAAAACAGTAAAATATAGAGAATTATATTTAAAGAAGACGAGTTTAAAATCAATAAAAGATAAATCTTTACAAAGGAGAAAGTTATTGATGAACCAGACTGATTTCATGTCAAACAATTTTACAGTAAATTACTAAAAGATCAAATCTTTACTCCCTGCAGGTTTTATTTTACAACTTTAAAGTTTATTTATGTAAAAAATGTTTTAATAGAATAAAACTCTAAAGAACTCTTTAAAAGTTTACAACCCGAACACAGAAGTATAATTTCCTAAAGGAGCTCTCATCTCCTGCAGAACCCTGAACCCGACCAGCACCAGCTGTGGCTCAGTGGTTCGAGCAGTCGTCCTCCATTGTGAGAGTTGAGGGTTCGAATCCACCAGCAGTCACATGCCGAAGTGTCCATGGGCAAGACACTGACCGCCTCACTGCCTCTGATGTGTCCATCAGTGTCTGAATGTGATGAAGCTCTGATTAGTCTCTTTAGAATGACTTGTTCAATTATCTTTGTAGAGATCTAGTATAGAGCTGTATGAACGGGTCAGTGAGGCACAGGTTGTTGTAAAGATCTAGTATAGAGCTGTATGAACGGGTCAGTGAGGCACAGG
>NC_056514.1:40421883-40423233 GCF_014905685.2 Nematolebias whitei | reverse complement strand
TGAGGCACAGGTTGTAGTAAAGATCTAGTATAGAGCTGTATGAACGGTCAGTGAGGCACAGGTTGTTGTAAAGAGCTCTGAGTGTCTTGAACTAAAATAGAAAGGAGCTGTAAAGTACAGAACATTTATCATTTACCAGCAGCTAAAAACAGAAACTGGCAACATTTCACTTAAAAGATTAAAATGAGTTGAAACAAAAAGTCTGAACGTTCCTGAAAAAGCTTCAGAAGAAACAAAAACAACGTAAACCAAATTTAACAGACTGACCCTTTAACAGAACCACAACCTGGACCTGAGCTGGTTCTGAATGAGCTGGACCCGGCCCACTGAGCACTCCAGGCCCGTTTGGTTCTGTGTGGGAGTGGGCGGCTCGCAGACTGAAGCCTGAACGACAGAACGACACACGGGCGATGAATCAGAGGAGGAGGAGGAGGAGGAGGAGAGGAGGAGGAGGAGGAGGAGGAGGAGAGGAGGAGGAGGAGGCCGAGCACGAAGGCCGCACCAAAGGCTGCATGTGTGTGTGTGGTTCTGTTTACCTGTGCACTGAATCCACGCAGGCAGAACTTTAGGAAAATAAAAATCTTCAAGCCTCTGAAAAATGATTTTGTGGTTTAGTAATCCTAATCTAATCTGACATTTTGTGTCTAAGCTGCTCGTATTTGATCCAAATGTAGAAAAAGTAAAAAAAGAGAAATTCATTTTTCAGATTTTTTAATTCGTGTTTTCCTCGTTGGGACTTGGACGAGCTGCAGGTCGTTCTTCACTTTATTCATCGTTTATTTGAGTGAAAGAACAAACTTGGACGCTCCGAGGCGACATGTTGGCTCATCTGAGCACAGAGTCTTCCCGAGTCGCCTTGAGTCGTCTCGAATCTTCCTGAGTCGTCTCGAGTCTTCCAGAGTCGTCTCGAGTCTTCCAGAATCGTCTTGAGTCTTCCCGAGTTGTCCCAAATCTTCCTGAGTCGTCTCGAGTCTTCCAGAGTCGCCTTGAGTTGTCTCGAGTCTTCCAGAGTCGTCTTGAGTCGTCTCAAATCTTCCTGAGTCGTCTAGAGTCTTCCAGAGTCATCTCGAGTCTTCCCGAGTCGTCTTGAGTCTTCCAGAATCGTCTTGAGTCGTCTTGAGTCTTCCCGAGTTGTCCCAAATCTTCCTGAATCGTCTCGAGTCTTCCCGAGTTGTCTCAAATCTTCCTGAGTCGTCTCAAGTCTTCCAGAGTTGCCTTGAGTCGTCTCGAGTCTTCCTGAGTCGTCTTGAGTCTTCCTGAGTCGTCTTGAGTCTTCCTGAGTTGTCTCAAATCTTCCTGAGTTGTCTCGAGTCTTCCCGAGTTGTCTCAAATCTTCCTGAGTCATCTCGA
>NC_056514.1:40420135-40421873 GCF_014905685.2 Nematolebias whitei | reverse complement strand
CCTGAGTCGTCTCGAGTCTTCCAGAGTCGTCTCGAGTCTTCCCGAGTCGTCTTGAGTCTTCCAGAATCGTCTTGAGTCGTCTTGAGTCTTCCCGAGTTGTCCCAAATCTTCCTGAATCGTCTCGAGTCTTCCCGAGTTGTCTCAAATCTTCCTGAGTCATCTCAAGTCTTCCAGAGTTGCCTTGAGTCGTCTCGAGTCTTCCTGAGTCGTCTTGAGTCTTCCTGAGTCGTCTTGAGTCTTCCCGAGTTGTCTCAAATCTTCCTGAGTCGTCTTGAGTCTTCCTGAGTTGTCTCAAATCTTCCTGAGTCGTCTCGAGTCTTCCCGAGTTGTCTCAAATCTTCCTGAGTCATCTCGAGTCTTCCAGAGTCGCCTTGAGTCGTCTCTAGTCTTCCTGAGTCGTCTCGAGTCTTCCCGAGTTGTCCCAAATCTTCCTGAGTCGTCTCGAGTCTTCCCGAGTTGTCTCAAATCTTCCTGAGTCATCTCGAGTCTTCCAGAGTTGCCTTGAGTCGTCTCGAGTCTTCCTGAGTCATCTTGAGTCTTCCTGAGTCGTCTTGAGTCTTCCCGAGTTGTCTCAAATCTTCCTGAGTCGTCTCGAGTCTTCCCGAGTCGTCTTGAGTCGTCTCGAGTCTTCCTGAGTCGTCTGGAGTCTTGCCATCTTGAGTCGTCTCAAGTCTTCCAGAGTCGTCTCGAGTCTTCCAGAGTCGTCTCGAGTCATCTCGAGTCTTCCAGAGTCGTCTTGAGTTGTCTCGAGTCTTCCAGAGTCGTCCTGAGTCGTCTCGAGTCTTGCCATCTTGAGTCGTCTCAAATCTTCCAGAGTCGTCTTGAGTCTTCCTGAGTCGTCTCGAGTCTTCCAGAGTCGTCTTGAGTCTTCCTGAGTCGTCTCGAGTCTTGCCATCTTGAGTCGTCTCGAGTCTTCCAGAGTCGTCTTGAGTCTTACTGAGTCGTCTCAAGTCTTCCAGAGTCGTCTCGAGTCTTCCAGAGTCGTCTCTAGTCTTCCTGAGTCGTCTCGAGTCTTGCCATCTTGAGTCGTCCAGAGTCTTCCAGAGTCTTCTTGAGTCATCCTGAGTCGTCTCGAGTCTTGCCATCTCGAGTTGTCTCGAGTCTTCCAGAGTCGTCTTGAGTCTTCCTGAGTCGTCTTGAGTCTTCCAGAGTTGTCTTGAGTCTTCCTGAGTCGTCTCGAGTCTTGCCATCTTGAGTCGTCTCGAGTCTTCCAGAGTCGTCTTGAGTCTTCCTGAGTCGTCTCGAGTCTTCCAGAGTCGTCTCGAGTCTTCCTGAGTCGTCTCGAGTCTTGCCATCTTGAGTCGTCTGAGTCTTCCAGAGTCGTCTTGAGTCTTCCTGAGTCGTCTCGAGTCTTGCCATCTTGAGTCGTCTCGAGTCTTCCAGAGTCGTCTTGAGTCGTTGTGAGTCTTCCTGAGTCGTCTTGAGTCTTCCTGAGTCGTCTTGAGTCTTCCAGAGTCGTCTCAAGTCTTCCAGAGTCGTCTCGAGTCTTCCAGAGTCGTCTCGAGTCTTCCAGAGTGATCTCGAGTCTTCCTGAGTCGTCTTGAGTCTTCCAGTCGTCTCGAGTCTTCCTGAGTCGTCTCGAGTCTTCCTGAGTCGTCTCGAGTCGTCTCGAATCTTCCTGAGTCGTCTCGAGTCTTCCAGAGTCGTCTCGAGTCTTCCTGAGTCGTCTTGAGTCTTCCAGAGTCGTCTCAAGTCTTCCAGAGTCGTCTCAAGTCTTCCAGAGTCGTCTCAAGTCTTC
>NC_056514.1:40419760-40420035 GCF_014905685.2 Nematolebias whitei | reverse complement strand
GTCGTCTCGAGTCTTCCTGAGTCGTCTCGAGTCTTCCAGAGTCGTCTCGAGTCTTCCTGAGTCGTCTCGAGTCTTCCAGAGTCGTCTTGAGTCTTCCTGAGTCGTCTCGAGTCTTGCCATCTTGAGTCGTCTCGAGTCTTGCCATCTTGAGTCGTCTCGAGTCTTCCAGAGTCGTCTCGAGTCTTCCTGAGTCGTCTCGAGTCTTCCAGAGTCGTCTCGAGTCTTCCAGAGTCGTCTCGAGTCTTCCAGAGTCGTCTCGAGTCTTCCAGAGTCAT
>NC_056514.1:40416374-40419750 GCF_014905685.2 Nematolebias whitei | reverse complement strand
GAGTCATCTTGAGTCGTCTCGAGTCTTCCAGAGTCGTCTCGAGTCTTCCAGAGTCATCTTGTCTTTCCGAGTCGTCTCATCTTTCCAATGTTTTCACAGTTTTCCTGTCTTCTCTCCTTCTGGTCCTTTTCCTCGACCGACCTCTGCATCTCATTTAATCACTTATCAAAACTTTCAGCTCGGGGCCGATGAACTTTGGATTTCTATCGTTTTTAGTTACTTTTTGAAAATAATTAACCGTTAACAAATAATTTCCCATAAAAAGACTCTTCATTTGTTTTCTTTGAAATCTGCTTCAACAAACTGGATCTTTTTTTTCCTCTTCTGCTGCTTTTAGCTAACATTTTGGCTTTTAGCTAGCATTCTGCTTCTTTTAGCTTTTAACTATTCTTCTAGTAATTATAGCTTTAGCTACTGTAGCCTTTCAGCTTTAAATTAACATTCTGCTACTTTAGGCTTTTAGCCATTATTTTGCTACACACAGCTGTAGCTAGCCTTTTGGCTGTTAGCTAGCATTCTGCTTCTTTTAGCTTTCAGTCAATGTTGTGTTTAGTTTGGGCTCTCAGCTGTCAGATGATGGTGCGTTCAGGCTCATCGCGGCTGCTGATGGTTGGATTGTCACAATCAATCGATGCGTTCATGGACAGTGGGAATGTTTGCTCCAGCTGGGACCACATGTCGCTCTGATTTTCACTCCCAGTCTGGATTTGATCTGATGTGACTGGAAACGAGTCTGTTCCGGTTTATTCTCCTTTGATGTCTCAGCAGGACAGAAATAAAAACCTGACGAGGACTCTATTCTATTTTATTTTGGTGGTTTCCATTCAGAGCTTCGGCTCGTGCCTCCAGAAGAGGCTCTGAAGTGACGCTGCATCCCACTCACAGCAACCAGAACCCACTCAGATGAAAGGACCGGGTCAGAACCACCAACAGAACCTGCGCGGCTCTTCCTTCAACAGAAACTTCAGCTCGTTGTGTTGAAGCAGCAGAGCTACGCTGCATTCAAGGACGCAGTGAAAAGGACGGAAATTAATTAACATCTTTATTTTTAACACCAGTCCAGCTGAATGACGTTTTATTTATTTATTTTTGCTGTGGACCAAACAACAGAAAATGAGCTGCTTGAGTCAGAAAATATATATAAAATAAGAAATTATATTTAGTTAATTCCAGGATCTCTGAGGGTTTTAATTTTAAATGGGAAGAAAAAAATAGGATATTTTAATTTTGTGCATTTTAATACACAACTTGCTGATAAAGTAAAATTTAATTTATTGTGTTTTTGCAATTCAAGGAGAATATATTTGTGTGTGTCACTTTTGAAAAAGACGTTTAATCTCAGTGAGTTCTACCTGTTGAATAGATTTAATAATAATAATAAAATATTCCGTCTTTTCCTCACAGTTTGGATGTGTCAGATTCATTTTACAAAGTTATGAATTCCACAAGTTGAAACGAGTTTTATTTTTAAATATTCATTTTTATTTGTAAATAGCTTTTTTTAAAAGCCGGATTCCTCCTTCATGAAAGCTTTAAAGTTCTTGTAACGATAGATGGCGACAAAAAATAAAAATAAATAAGTTGAAACAAAAATCCATCTTTCTGCTGTTTAACGCAGTCCCGCCCTCAGTCGCGCTGTTTCCCAGCGCGCCTGAACGCAGCACCGCCCCTCTCTGCGGACCCGCCTCTGCGCGCGGACCGAGCTGCACGAGCGCTGACTGGCTGCGTGGGCGCCGCGAGGAGCCTCCTATAAAAGCAGGGAACCCACGGAGCGACGCGCGCGTCTCTGTCCCGCTCCTCTGGCAGCAGCTGGCCCGGTTCGGTTCGGTTCTGCAGAAAGAGCCTCGAGATCAAAGGAGACCTCCCGGTTTGTGGTTCTGTCGCCACGAGCCCACAAGGAAAGATGTCCCGGACCGACGAGGTGCACCGCATAACGGAGAACGTTTACAAGGTGAGTCACCTGCCGCCGGACCGGACCGGAGCTCCGAACCTTTGGAAGCCGAACAGAACCAGGGTCGGTTCGGTTCGTTCAAAGCTTCACATTAAAGAGGAAACAGGTTCCAGAGCAGCGGCCGAACTTTGTTCCTCTCAAGGTTCCGGTTCGAACCGAACCTGCAGCAGAAAGTCCTGTTTAACCTGACCCGACCTGTAGAACATGATCACCCGGCTTCACCCGGGCTTTGGGTTTGGACAGAACCAGAACTCCTCAGGAGCTGTGTGAAGATTGTTGTTTTAATTTGAAAATCTCAGATTTTCGTTTTCTTGCTTTAATTTGAAAAGATGAGGAGCACGCCTTGAGGTGGAGGAGGTCCGGCTCCTCTCAGCTGGACCTGGGTTCTGGTTCCAGCTCAGTAGCTGGACCTGGGTTCTGGTCCCAGCTCAGTGAGGAGGTCCGGCTCCTCTCAGCTGGACCTGGGTTCTGGTCCTCCTCCTCGGCTGTGGCCCATGATCCATGAGTTTGACTGAAGACAACTGGATTAAAGTCACTTCACTCAGGAGCAGCATGTTGTATTTTTATATTCTATAATAATAATCTCATGTTGGTGAAAGGAATAACAGATTATCGTTTAATTTCTGTAAACCGTGTCAGGACCCCCCCGGCCTGGTGCCCCCGACCCCCTGTGGGCCCCCGACCCACTCGTCTGAAGCTGAGAACGTCTCTGTTTAAAACGATAATCTGCAGCTAAACTCAGATTAGAGCTCAAATTAAAGGAGTTCTTTGTTTTATCAACACAAAAGTTTATTTGTGGAGTTTCACTTTTTAAAATAAGCCTGAGATTAAATTAATCCAGATTATGCAAAAAAATCATAATCCTGAATGAAGAGGTTGAATTTTCCATGCACTTTGTTTGTTGGAGTGTTAAACTGTGTGTGTGTGTGTGTGTGTGTGTTAAACTGTGTGTGTGTGTTCTCAGGGGTTGTGTTGTAATCCCAGCAGGTTGTTGGGTGGACCTGGGGGGCCGGGCGGGGCTGGTTTCACACGATCAGCTGATTGGTCTCAGGCGTCGTCTGGACAGTTGTTCCTGCAGATGTTTTCTCGTCGTCACATCTGCCGCTCTTTTCAAACGAGTTCACGCCGCCTCCTGCGGGAGGTGTTGGCCGAGTCCTGACCACACGCCCCCGCCTCCTCAAATCACGCCTCCGTCCCTGCAGAGGAGCAGCAGGTTCTCCTCAGACTGAACAGAGTTAAACCAGTGGTTCTCAAACTGGGGTCCCTGGACCCCCAGGGGTCCGTGAGCCGCTGCTTGGGGGTCTGTCAAAATAAATACAAACAATTGTATTTATTATCCGGCACATAGATGTTGAACAACCAGTTCAAATACATCCAAATGCAGGAAGTCCATCTACTTCAACATTTTCAGGGGGCGGACCCCCA
>NC_056514.1:40410761-40411374 GCF_014905685.2 Nematolebias whitei | reverse complement strand
TACATTATATTTTATAGTTTACATTATATTTTACATTATATTTTATAATTTACATTATATTTTACATTATATTTTATAGTTTACATTATATTTTACATTATATTTTATAGTTTACATATTTTATAGTTTACATTATATTTTACATTATATTTTACATTATATTTTACATTATATTTTATGGTTTACATTATATTTTACAATATATTTTATAGTTTACATTATATTTTACATTATATTTTATAGTTTACATTATATTTTACATTATATTTTATAGTTTACATATTTTATAGTTTACATTATATTTTACATTATATTTTACATTATATTTTATAGTTTACATATTTTATAGTTTACATTATATTTTACTTGATATTTTACATTATATTTTATAGTTTACATTATATTTTACATTATATTTTATAGTTTACATTATATTTTACATTATATTTTATTGTTTACATTATATTTTACATTATATTTTATAGTTTACATTATATTTTACATTATATTTTACATTATATTTTATAGTTTACATTATATTTTATATTTTACATTATATTTTATAGTTTACATTATATTTTATAGTTTACATTATATTTTACATTATATTTTA
>NC_056514.1:40405299-40410751 GCF_014905685.2 Nematolebias whitei | reverse complement strand
TATATTATATAGTTTACATTATATTTTATATTTTACATTATATTTTACATTTTACATTATATTATATAGTTTACATTATATTTTATATTTTACATTATATTTTATAGTTTACATTATATTTTATATTTTACATTATATTTTATAGTTTACATTATATTTTACATTATATTTTACATTATATTTTACGTTATATTTTATAGTTTACATTATATTTTATATTTTACATTATATTTTACATTATATTTATAGTTTACATTATATTTTATATTTTACATTATATTTTATAGTTTACATTATATTTTATAGTTTACATTATATTTTACATTATATTTTACATTATATTATATAGTTTACATTATATTTTATATTTTACATTATATTTTACATTATATTTTACATAATATTTTATCGTTTACATTAAATCAGGTCTCTCTTGTAAATGAGTCCTCAAGGCTCAATGGGATTTACCGTCTAAATAAAGGTTGATTGATTGATTGATTGATATTATGTTCAAACGTTGGAAACATTAATTCAAACGGCTCTAAGGTTGGAGGAACAAAGAACTTGCAGTTTCTGTCAGATTTCATGAAGACCAAGAACAAAGATGTTTTTTCTGGACACTTTGGTGAAACGTCCTGACGTGTGAAGATGAGCTCCGTTTGGTTTCATCCCTCAGGAGGAGGTGAAAACCAAAGAGCAGGTTTTACAAGCAGCACGAGGAACGTTTGTCTCAAGTTTTGTGACGACTAAATATTTAAACCAAATGTTCTTCTGATGTTTGAGCCTCGACTTCAAACCTCAGGACGTTCTCTCCGTCATCAAATGACGTTTATTATGAAGTTAATGTAGAAATGTTGGTCGAGGAGCTTCTGCTCGTCTTCAGCTGGTTTCAGCATCAGGAAGTGGTTGATGGTCAGATGTTGGAGCTGATGGACTTTTTGTCCCAAGCCTGAAATAATCCGCTCTTCACGCTTCGTAAAGCTTCGTCCGTTCAGGAGCTTTTTCCTGATGAAGTGTTGTGTAACTGACGGACGTTGTTGACATTTGTGCACGTTTTCCGTGCACGCCTTTCATCGTCTTGCACCAAGCCTGTGTACGAACGGTCCAGGAGCTTCGAGCTGTTTGTTTCTCTGAGCCTCAGTTTTTTGTGTCAGTGGAGGTTTCTGTCTTCAGGTGACGTGTTTGAATCCGAGGGACAAAGTCTCGAATGTTTCATCTATTGGACAGAAAAATAAAAAATGCACCAAGAAGGAACAGAATGTCCTCGTCAGGCTGCTGCTCCTGGAGCTTCTGCTCTCCTCAGATGTGCTTTTATTATGAAGATCTCACCGAGCGGCAGCAGACTAACTGCTGGCATCTGCAGCGAGGCAGCTTGGCTCATGGGCACTCAGGCTTGAGCTGCAGGGAGGTTGGGGGTGGGGTGCAGGACACGAGGCTGGCAGAAGATGAAAGTTCCTCAGATGGATCTTCAAACTGACGGCAGAGCGGCCTCCAGCTGCAGAGCTGCTGTTTAAACCGGAGACCTCTGAGGGCGGCAGGACGGAGTCTTCTCCTGATGCAGGGACAGATGTTCTGATGAGCATCCTGTCATCACATGTGCACATCTGCACTTGTGTTGTCTTCACACAGGAAGTGGAGCCACAACCGTCCTGGCTCGTGCAAGGGTCGTCTGCGTGAACATACGCTCGTTCACGTGTGTCGAAACAAATCGGGCTGAAGTGAAGCGATGACGTTGATCATGGAGGAGGAGGTGGAGACTCCCTCCTCCTCCTCGTTTTCCTGTGGTAAGAACCAAACGTGAGGAGAATGAAAATGGGCTGCCTTGTCACGTCGCAGGTGGGGGTGGATTGGAGGAGGTGGGGGATTCCAGCACATCCATGTTTGGTGGCGGATGCGCCCCCTCCTCCCTGCGTCTGTGCTAAGAGCTGCTTATACATCCAACTCATTGATCTTTAACAAAACCTGTTATCACAGAAGCTGTGATGCAAAATGTGCAGAACAAGCAGGCGCATGACTCCGAAGGACACGAGTCAGCTCTGCATCTCTGCAGCACGCAGGCTGTGAGCGATAAACTGGGGAGTTATGTCCCATCAGCTGCCGTCCCCATTCTTCAGTTTGCAGGAAATGGCCGTGATTTGCCTCTGCTCAGTCACCGTGACAGTCGCTGCACAGCTTCAGGGCCCAGGAGACAATCTGCTGCGTGTCGGAGTGAAGGCAGACCATTTCCCTTTCAGATGAGCTCTTATATGCAAACCGTCTCAGCACCTCCTATTCCACTGTGAAGGGTTTTTTAAATCCGAGCTGGACCGGAACAGAAAGTGTTCGTGCAGCATCAATGAAGCCACTAAGCAGCACGTTCAGGGGAGAGCGGCGCTGCGTCTGAACGGAGCCTCGACCCAGACAGTTCTCCGCCTGCTTTAGGCCCCGTCCACACGGGAACGGCGTTTTGTGAATATGCAAATCCCTAAACGCTGCAGTTGCGTTGTCATGTGTACAGGAGTGATGTCATCATGCCTCACCTGACCCCACTGATGACACGTTACATGCTGCAGACGCTCGTTTCTCAACTCTAACAGATGCATAACAGCTGTGAAGCCTTTGTTGTTACAACGTGAGGCCAAAACTGTAAAGTATTTTTTGTAAAATTGGGTTCAGAGAAATATTAAAGGTCTGGTTGAACATGAAGTGTTTCCGTCTGCAGCTTTGTGTTTGTGCTGCGGGGCTGCCTGCAGGCGTCTCTGTAAAACTGAATGAACAGGTGGAGGAACACAGCGGCTCAGGTTTACCGTCAACAGAAAGTCCAGCTCTGATCTTCAGTTTCAGAGGATGTTGAAAGCAGCAACAATGATGTCGGGTAAACGTCTCCTTCTTGTTTCAACTTCTGAAGAGTTAGTTTTGACGTTTGCTTGTCTGGTGTGTGAGTCAGACCTGGAAACGGTCTGATCTAAAAAAAAAAAAGTTTCCCTCTGGACGTTTGGGAATAAAAACCCGTGTGTGGTTATCGGAGGTGGTCAAGTCCTCGAGGACAGCAGGCCATGTGGAACGTGGGTTTACCTCCAGGAAAAGATTTGTTGAAGCGGTAATGATATATTTAAACACAAACAGATGAACTGACACACGCACATGTGATGGCGTGAGACAGAAAATCTAAAACAGGCATAATCCAGGCCTGTAACATGACTGACCCGTGTTTGTCACGTTCAGAACCTGACGTGTAGTGATGACGTGGTGCAGACTAATGACTGGCAAACTAATGGTGTGCCACAAGGCTCTATTTTAGGACCCACTCTTTTTACAATTTACAGTATATAAATAATGTAGGTCAGATGATTCCTGACGCCTCCTTGCATCTCTATGCCGATGATACTGTTGTTTATTGTCGAGCTAACAGTTGTCGGGGTTTTCCAGTTTCTACATTCTGCATCTGACATCATCCAGTCAGACTTTTTCCACCTCAAACTGCTGCTAAATGCTGATAAAACCAAATGGATGTTGTTTTCCAACAGAAAGTCGGTGCCAGCAGTTCTTCCTCCTCTCATCCATGCTTGGTGTTCCTATTGAGTTTGTAGATTCTTACAAATACTTGGGGATTTTAATTCATGCACATCTCTCTTTTAAACCACATATTGAAAACGCCAGAAAACACTTTGTAACTTCTACCTTCCTACTGACCATTGACTACGGTGACATCATACATGAATGATGCCAGTTGCTTGCAGATGTTGGATGCTGTCTCTCGTGGTGCACTAAGATCCATAACTGGTTGTATCTACCATACCATCACTGCACCCAGTACTCACTGGTCAGTTGCTCATCATTATCTACACGTAGACTCTCACACTGGTTCATCTTCATCTATAAATCCCTTCTTGGTCTGCTGCCTCCTTATAGCTCCTCCCACATGTCATGTCATCAGTGCAGTTACGGCGTGCGCTCTCAGGTCTTCATTACCTGCAGCGTTCCCTCAGTGCAGACTGAACTTGGAATAAAGGCCTTTTCTTTCTCTGCTCCTGCACCTGGAACATCTTGCAACAGGAAGTGAAGTTGTCCTCCTTGATTTCTTTAGGAGACTTTAAACATTTGATCATGTCAATAGAAACATCAAAGCAAATATGTTCATTTTAGTGTTTACCTTGTTTTCTATGGCACCTTGATTTAACTGTGTTTATAACTTCTTTCTTTTGATTTTAATAGCTTTTTGTTGAATTATTGTCTGTAATTTATATGTTGTCTGTCTAAATCAGGTCTCTCTTGAAAATGAGTCCTCGTGACTCGACTAACCCGGATAAATAACGGTTGAATGATGATGAGCGTGTTCATACACCAGCTGACATGTGACACATGGAAGCATGGTGCCAATATGGAAACACGAACACACGAAAGGTCATTTCCTCCTTTCTGTCACCATGGCAACCAGCTCCTGCAGCGCCGGGCTCTGCGTGGTTAAAGTCAAGGTGACCTGCTCTTATCAAGTCTCCTGTTCCTGTTTTTAATCTGGTTAACTTTGGTAACAAACGCCTGAGCAGCAGGAGAACCCAGGAGAACCCAGGAGAACCTTTACGTATCAGTCCATTTACCATGTCCTCTCTAACTGCATCCATATATCGTTGTCTTTTTCCTGCAGCTGCATTTCTAACATCCTTCTACCAATATACCCACTGTCCCTCCTCTGGACATGTCCACACCACTGTCCCTCCTCTGGACATGTCCACACCACTGTCTCTCCTCTGGACATGTCCACACCACTGTCTCTCCTCTGGACATGTCCACACCACTGTCCCTCCTCTGCACATGTCCACACCACTGTCCCTCCTCTGGACATGTCCACACCACTGTCCCTCCTCTGGACATGTCCAAACCATCTCAGTGTGTCCTCTCTAACTTTATGTCCCAGTTGTCCAACCTGTGCCGTACCTCTGATGATCTCATTCTAATCTCACCGTCCTTGTCACGTATGTATTTACACTCTGTTGAGTAAAGTCTGCAGAGAAAAGATCAGTTGGGCTGAAACTGTAAAATGATCAGGCACCACATTTGTTTGCTGACACAACCTGATGGGGGTCGGTCACAAGACTCGAGCTTCATCGTGGTTTTCCTTGGACTCGTCCTTCGTTTACATCGAGTGCAGACCCACATTGAAGCGTCTCAACTCGTTAAAGCTTCACTGGTCCAGGTAACGAGGCGTCGATGGGTCAATACATTTAATCATCTGGTTTATTTATTGTCCCTCCCCCCTCAGTGGGGATGCCAGCTCTCCACTCGTGGTCCATGTGTTTGGCAGCGAGCGGCGTGGAGCAGCGGGTCCTAACGGTGCCACATGGCTGGCTCAGCGTTAGTCATTTACGCCCCGACATGAGATGAGCCTGCTGCTGTTTATGGAGGTGGTGACTCAGCACACACACACACACACACACACACACACACACACACACACACACACACACACACACAC
>NC_056514.1:40402258-40405289 GCF_014905685.2 Nematolebias whitei | reverse complement strand
CACACACACACACACACACACACACACACACACACACACACACACACGTCAGCAGGTCACAGTGTTCTTCAGGCTCTTAGCTTTGAGAAGAGTTTGGACCACGCGTGTAGGGACGATGTTCACGTTTGATTCCTGCAGAGTCGAGTTTCTCTTTCTGTTCTTCTTCTCTACATTTATTGAAACTCTTCTGCCTCTTCCATTTCTTATTTAGTGATATAATAATATCTAATAATATATAATAATATATAATAATATCCTGGTGTCTAAAGGACTTTTACAGACTTTGTACTAAAGCAGTCTTTCAGTCTTTTCACTGCGTTGTCACAGGAAAGTTAATTTCTCTAACTCATATAAAAATACTTTAGCTTGTCAGAACTCTGAAGAGAAATGTTCTTTGTGTCGTCCTTTTGTTCGGTTGTTAACAGCTTGTTTGACCTCCGTCTTCGTCCCACGTCTCCCCTGGGACAGGATGTCCAAACGCTGCTCCCATGGATCCATTAACCGGAGCCAGACTTTTATAAACCACAATAACTCGCTCCTTTTTGACCGAACTTCGCAGAGAAGAGCGTCCATGATGAGGATGTCTCCAGCAGGTTCTCAGACTTGTAACTGAGCAGTTTTAGACTCGCTGTGGACTTATTTCACGTGCACGACCCTGAGATTCCAACCTAAACTCACCGAGTGCTTTCCACAGATCGTTCCTGTTCGAATAATCAGGTCTTCAGGTCTCTCTTGTAAATGAGTCCCCGAGTCTCAGTGGGACTAACCTGTAGAAACAAGGGTTGATGAGCGTCAGGACAGTGAAACAGGAAGTGGACCAACGCTGCGGTGCGGTTTTACAGTGTCGTAGTTAAAAGTTTTTTGTACTGATTTTATTTTCATCAGTTTAAGTGAAATCATCAGTTGGGCAGGTTGCTCGTTGAGTCTCACGAGAGAAATGAAACAAATCTTCCAGGATGGAGGCAGAGTGCACGTGCTCTTCCTGCAGCTCGTCAGGAACGCCAGGACGACGGCTCGGCTCCATCAGCTCCAGAACAAACGTGACCATAAATATTTTACGTGTCGGAGGATCTGAAGTCATGCGTGTCTGTGGAGATCCACGTGCCTCTAACCCCGACCTCATAAATGAATCAGCTCTTCAGTTTATTTATGAATAAATTCTTTATTTTGACTCTTATAAATCAAGTAGATGGATCATTTGGATATTTGTTAATGAGCGGATTCACCAAAGAGCCCTTTGCTTGTTGCAGAAGCACTCTTCTTTCCTGTCGTCACAGTTAAAGGTCAAATCTCTTCTTGTGCCATTTGTTGGTTCATCGTGGCCTCGGTGACACCAGAACATCTCTCTTCGTGTTTACCTTGGAGCTAACAAACGGTTGGTGTTTGTGGAAGGAGCAGCTCCTCCATTAAAAACTCCTTCAAGCTGCAACGTGATGGAACTTCATGTCGTCTGCAGGTGCTGCCGTTTCACAACTCGGGGTAATAAGAGGTTTTAATTAAAGCTGAGGCTAACGGCCGAAGTAAAGCAAAGCAGTGCTTGCTCTCTAATCCCTCTTATTTCCCACGCACTCAGTAAAATGTGCTCTTTTATTCAGAGGAATGCTAATCTGTCGCTGCAGAACAGGAACTGATTGATTTGGGATTAGGCCTGCAGTGATGATCCGATTTAATTTTACCCATCCAACATAAAAGCACGTGGCGTCGCAGGAGTTTTATGCGCACGTTTACAGGAGCTCAGCTGGCTCGTCCCAACAGAAACTTTTCAACTTTGGCAGCTTTCACTCACAGAGCTGCTGCAGAGCAGCCCGGCGGACAGAAACCCACCTTTTACTCTTGAACCTGGAAAATCTAGTCCTGAACCAGAAACTGCCTCAAAGGCTCCAAGTTTGGTTTTGTTCAGTTTTATGTTTTAATTTCTGCTCAGTTTTAACGTACAGACGTTGGAAGGTACAAACTTTGTTCTTCAGCTCTCAGCTGAAACTGGATTAATTAATAATCTGGATCTGAGATTAATTTCTCAGAATGTTTAACGGTTTTGTTGTGATGTTGGTGGAGATGAACGCAGACACGTCCTTTTTTTTTTGTTGTTCCCTGATGCTCCAAACAGTTTAGCAAAGCTGAGCAACTGGACCAAAGTCCAGGAGAAGTCCCGCCTCCACCATGTTGTATGCTGTTCTGTCAGCTCGTGTCCGCAGCAAATGTTAACGTTATTTAATCCAAGTCAAGAACAATCGTTGTCTCTGACAAACATCTGAGTTTTTAAAGGACTCACTTTAGGCCCTTTGAGTTAAAGCTGGTTGTTTTGTCTGAGCTGTTGTCGTTTGGAGCATCACAACGATTTATCGTTTATTTTATGACGTTGTAAACTTTAATACTCTTTCCTTCTTTCTGCGTGAAAATCCTCAGATGTGCATGTGGGGAGAAAGTGTTTGCTCCACATCGTTCGGTCTGAAACCGAATGCAGCGGCAGTTTTAAACCTAAAGTGACGAGCGTGTGCTCCACACGTCCTCTCTGCAGCTCAGGAGCTTCTGCTGACGGACAAACGGCTCGCACAGCTCAGGAATGCAACCGATGAAGCTGAACCTGTCTGATGGTGGGCGCGTGACGCGAGTCGTCACTCGTGCACGCCGGCGTCAGCGTGCGTGAACACAACAGACCTAACCGGAGTGTTGTCCTGTGAGGACACAGAAACCGGGCTGGGTCCTGCCTCAGTCCTGTGGAGCCGCTGCATTCCAGCCGGCGGTGCATCATGAGTCTGGAGCGTTTCCACTTAAACTGGACCGTGCACTGGAGCGTTTCCACTTAAACTGGGCCGTGCACTGGAGCGTTTCCACTTAAACTGGGCCGTGCACTGGAGCGTTTCCGCTTAAACTGGGCCGTGCACTGGAGCGTTTCCACTTAAACTGGGCCGTGCACTGGAGCGTTTGCACTTAAACTGGACCGTGCACTGGAGCGTTTCCACTTAAACTGGGCCGTGCACTGTAGCGTTTCCGCTTAAACTGGGCCGTGCACTGGAGCGTTTCCGCTTAA
>NC_056514.1:40399492-40402158 GCF_014905685.2 Nematolebias whitei | reverse complement strand
TGGGCCGTGCACTGGAGCGTTTCCACTTAAACTGGGCCGTGCACTGGAGCGTTTCCACTTAAACTGGACCGTGCACTGGAGCGTTTCCGCTTAAACTGGGCCGTGCACTGGAGCGTTTCCACTTGAACTGGACCGTGCACTGGAGCGTTTCCATTTAAACTGGGCCGTGCCCTGGAGCGTTTCCACTTAAACTGGGCCGTGCCCTGGAGCGTTTCCGCTTAAACTGGACCGTGCACTGGAGCGTTTCCGCTTAAACTGGGCCGTGCCCTGGAGCGTTTCCACTTAAACTGGACCGTGCACTGGAGCGTTTCCACTTAAACTGGGCCGTGCCCTGGAGCGTTTCCACTTAAACTGGGCCCTGCACTGGAGCGTTTCCACTTAAACTGGGCCATGCAGGAAGGAAGAGCGAGTGGCCAGGTCTTCACTTTTGTGCACGTTTGACTTCTTTGTGGCCAAGCAGCGTTTTCAGAGCTCTCTGCTGATCCTGCGTGGGTTTACAATAATCATGAATCCAGAAATGATCCAACTTTTCTCAAACGTTTATTTGTTTATGCAGTTCTTAACTTTTTAAACTTGTGCTTGTATTTTATTTACCACCTGAGTTGTTCTACTTCCTGAAGTCAGGGTGAAGTTTGTGCACCTGTGAGAGCCGCCGGGCGTCGGCAGGTCATCTCACAACCTCCTTGGTGCTCGTCCTGCAGCACTCCTGGAGAAACTACACTTTACTCACCCAAACCCCAAATTACACATTTATTTAATAATTTCCACCGAAGACGATGAATTGGAGCGTTTGGATTCGTTTCTTTCAGCCGGATCTTGCCCAGGATGAAGCAGGTTTTTACAAACGGCTTCACTTGTAGATGATTTTAATGCATTTAGCAGCTTCAGCGTCCTGATTTTTAAGAGTTTTGAACTTTCTTCCTGCTTCTCGCAGCATTTTTCTATCATGTCTTATATAAAATAAACATTTAATGTTGTCAAAGAGAGTCTCAGAAAAGATAACGTTGAGTTTGAAGTGCTGCAGGAGCAACAGGGCAGTGTGTAGCGTGATGAAGAGGAGGAGGAGGTTTCCTCCTGCCTGATGACTTGCAGCCGTCGGGCCTCGGCTCGTTGTTTGCTCAGGTGCTGACCACACCTGGACATTTGACATGACAGATTCGTGTGTTGCTGTAAACACCTCGGTGGGCTCGCTCTGGATGGCGTCGGTGTTCTCGAGCAGCTCCGCTCCGTTGTATTCGTCCTGTCACGACTTCTTCTCGTCTCTTACTCAGCTCCCGTCAGTCTCAGGATCCCGACTCTTCGGCTGTTCAGCTTTTCTTTTTGTTGCCAGACAAGGCAGAGCGACCATGTGTGCATGTGTTTGTGTGTCCGTACCGTTAGTGAAATACTCCTGTTGACAAATGTACATAAAACTCTTAGAATGTAATCATCGTGTGAACATCTTTAAAGTTTATATTTTGTTGTCAGACCCTTTCAAGATGGCCACCACAGCTAACAACAATGGTTACACCTCTGTCATATTTACAGACATCAGGTTCAAATTTGACGTGGTAGAAGCTTAGAGTCACCCCAGAAACACATTTGGACCAAACTTTGACGTAGCAACTCCTGAGGTTTAAAGATTTTCAGACGGATATTGTTTGTTTTCCGGTGAATTTACTCCGGTAAAAATAGGAACTGGCAGGAGCTGCGGGCCGAGGTTCAGAGAGACGGCAGGAAGTGGCTTCAGGTCCAAGTTTCCTGCTGAGCTCCAGGTCTGGAGCCAAAATCAGGTTTTATTTTAAATTCATACAGCAGGGGAGGTGTGAAGAAGCAGACCCCCTCACGTGCACACATGACCCCCCTGTAAATCCTGTTCTGTCATCAGTGTAGGGAGATGGAGCCGGTCCTCTCCTCTTCGTCCCGGTTGGCTCAGCTGGTTCTGACCCAGAAAGGAGCGGCGCTCCGTCTCTGTCTGTGTAACGAGTCTGCTGCTCCACTCATTTTGACTTCTTCCTCTTCCTTCCAGAACATCATGGAGCAGTTCAACCCGTGCTTACGCAACTTCGTGGCCATGGCGAAGAGCTACGAGAAGGCGCTCACCAGTGAGTACACGGACCTCGTCTTTCTGTGCTCGTCTCGTTTCTTCAGCCGTCCAGACAGAACCGAGCAGAACTGACCCGGCACTCGGGGCTGCCTTTAGATCCTCGTCATAAATGATGAGCCGGGATGAAGAAACGGACGCGTTTGTTGCTCGTTAGAGATTTTTACTGTTTTCTGTTCTGTGTTTGGCTCCTTTGAGTCCGTTAGTTCCATGGACTCTGGGGTAAATGTTTCTGTCTTCGTCTTTGCTTCCACTTCTGACTTCAAACATCTGCCTCTGCTCTGCATCCTCAGCTGCTTCTAGTTGCTTCTGTGTGTGTTTGAGGAAACAAGGTGTGCGATACATGCAGCAAGAAAAGCTCAAGGTGAAAGACAAGGTGCTCGTCCTGGGGGGACTAAGTGGAACATGAGCCAGTAGGAAGTGGAGCAGAGTAACGGTTCCCAGGGGGCCGTGGAAACAAGAACAGGCTGAATCCAGGACACGACTGAATAAAGAAGAGGTGTTCCTATAACAAATGACTCATCGTGTCCTGTAGGACCACGTGGTCCTATCGTATCCTGTAGGACCACACGGTCCTACAGGA
>NC_056514.1:40381483-40399092 GCF_014905685.2 Nematolebias whitei | reverse complement strand
CTACAGCTTCTTCGTGTTTAAAGAAGTTTAGTCGGTCTCACTGTTGGCATCAGTTCCATTTTCAGCCTCATCAGTCTTCAGATATCTCTGGATGTTCTTCAGATATCTCTGGATGTTTTTCAGATTTCTCTGGATGTTCTTCAGATATCTCTGGATGTTCTTCAGATATGTCTGGATGTTTTTCAGATTTCTCTGGATGTTCATCAGATTTCTCTGGATGTTCTTCAGATTTCTCTGGATGTTCTTCAGATATCTCTGGATGTTCATCTGTTGACTGCAGGGAAACCGTTCAGTCGTTAGATGTTTGCAGAGGTCGCTGTGCTCCGCATGCTCAGTGCACGGTGCCCAGGGAGGAGATGTGCACAGAAAACTCAGCCGTCTAGAAGAACGATAAAGAAGGTCCCATAGATGAACCTAAAAATAACCCAGCTGGGCGAGGATCTTCATCACTGCCAGGCAGAGTCTGGAGGCGAGCAGAGCGAGAACCTGCAATCATCTTCTTGTGACTCCAGAGCTTCTGTTCGGTTCCTAAAGTAGAACTGTGGTGGAACATGAAGTCCCCGAGCCGGCTGGGCTGCAGATGATTCATGAGTCTGGTGGTTTCTGGGCCCAGCTCCTCCAGGACTCAGTGGACTTTCTGAACGCTTGCTGCTGCACGCCGTGAGGAGATGCAGGTCTGGATGGAAACATCTGTGTCAGCGTTTCCTCAGTTTGAAGTCGCTCAGAAAACAGCTCAGTTTAATATTAACACAAGTTCTGTTAATAATTGATATTTAGACCAAAGACTTGAGAGTGGATGAATGTTTGTGATGAACCTGACCCAGCTGGACGGGCCAACCATCTCAGCTGATGCACACCTCCATCTTCTTGTTGTCATCACTCTTTTTTACTCCTCCTCTTTGTTCTCCTCTTTCACTCGTCTTTTAAATGAGCTGATCTGTCTCCGGACGTCACTAAGATGAAGAAGTTGCACCCTCGGGTTTAGATTTGCAGACGATGACGAGAACGCAGAAGAAACGAAGCTCCAGTTCCATTTTCAGAACAATGCTGATTATGGTGGCGGGCTGTGCTCCGCTCCTCCGTGGGCTGAACTCGGAGTTCATTGTTTTTCAGATGAAGGCTGCGTCGTGCTCCTCTTGGGGAGTCTGCGGCAGCTCCAGCTCATCGGCCTGACAGCGCTGTAATGAAGCAACGTCCCATCACCGCGGTGGACATGTGTCCTCTGTCGTCATGGCTGTCAGGACCCCGACCCGCTTTCATTGAATTCTGCTGCCCGAGGCGAACGCGTGACAGGAGGGCTGCATGGTTGTGGTTTGGCTGTGAAAGTTTGGGACTTTCAACGCAGCACGTCTCATTTTCAGTCGACTGCTGAGGCGATTGTTGGAGGTGCGTTCCCTTAAAATCCCGTTAAATTAAAATAAAGTCCGTTTCCGTGTCCTGGTTTGTTTTTGTCGCCTTCAGTGCTTCGTGCATCAACGCTCACATGAAAGCTGCTCAGCGTTGGTTTGCTGTGGCAGCTAATTAATGGGTTTAATTGAATATTAGCATGTTGTATCTTAAGAAATGGAACAGAAGAGTTGGAGCCTTGAGGATGTGTAGCCTGCACAGAGTAGGACAGGAAACAGAGAAGTTCTGAACACACACACTTGGTTCAGCTTCTGCTCGTCGCTCTCCCAGCAGCTTGCTGCTTCCTGCAGGTGCTTCCATAGAGCTTTTCTTTCCCTGCCTGGTCACCTTTGCTGCCTATCGCTCTTTATTTCCCCACACCACTTCTCTTTCCTCTTTGGGGGAGCGGTTGTGGTTGCACAGCTGAAGAAAGAAATCATTTCCCGTCGGCACCCCTGATCTGACGCCCACTGCTTCCATGTTTCCAGGTGTCACATATGCTGCAAAGGGCTACTTCGACGCTCTGGTGCGGATGGGCGAGATGGCCAGCAAAAGCCAAGGCTCTAAGGATCTTGGTGAGTCCTTGTAGTTGGCAGTGGTACCCCCCCCACCCCCCACCCCCCTCCGGTAGGGTCCAAAGGGCAGGGGTCTTGCACAAGCAGATGGAGGACGGTGTGGCTCATGCTGTGGAGCCTGATGACCAACCTCCAATTGGACATACCCAAACACAACCGTCCCTCCAGCTCCGTACGGTCAAAAATGTATAAATCCTTAAAAAATGTGTTTTCCAGATAAAACTATTTTAAAACTCAGTATGACCTCAGTTACTCCTCATCTACTTTTCATTTAGGAAAAATAAAACTGATTTGTTCACAAAAGTTTAAATCCACACATTTGATCCAGCTGAACCCGCTCAGACACCGTCAACATCTGGTTTTGGTCGGATCAGTTCTGGTTCTGCTCATGCAGATGTTCTTGTGACGAGGCTTTGACTGAAGCTGAGGACAGAACTGTGGGACCGGCCACACGGGGGAAAGATGTGTTGTAGCAGTTGATCCGGTTACGTGGCGGGGAGTGTGATGTTTGTCGTTCGTCCCGGATGACTCCTCCTTTCTTTGTCGCTCTGATGGATCATCAGGGTTCTGGTGCTGACGGGTCTGCAGAGGATGGAAGCTGAGAGCACCAGAGGCCGGAGCGCGTGTCTAAAAGCTGCGCTCGTTTTTCACGTGGAAACTTCTCCTGGTGCCTCCTGAGAGCTCCGGCGCTTCGTTTCAAACTCGGTCTTTATCTGGATGAATCGAGAACTTTGGTTCCAGAACTCCCACAATGAGAATATTTTAATAAACCTGAGGATCTGAAGTTTTCACTCATGAATAAATATATATCTAGATGTTTGTGTAAAAACGTCCGTCAAACATCTGTCGTCCTCAAAGTGTTGCTTTGATGTTTTTTCACCATCGTGCTCATGAAATTCACGACATCTGTAAGTTTGAACATTTACAGAAGTTTTGATTATTTTGGGGGACTCCCCGTCATCTGTGCGCTCCCGTTCTCATCGGCTTCGGGGCTTCACGCTCTCACTCTTGCATGACTGTGCTCTTTCTGGTTCCCTTTCTCTCTAACCATGACTCAGCGGGTCAGAACCTCTTCCTGCCTCCAGTTAAATGACAGAGCGGGTGGAGCAGAGCGGATTGATGCCGTCCTCGTTTGTCAGCAGGGTTCAGAGCAGAAGTTGCCTGGGGGGGTCTCACAGCTTTGAAAGTGGTTTGGTTCTGCAGAACGTCTTGGTGTCTGAGCAGCCAGAGATTGGAGCATGGTCAGAACCTGAACATCAGCTGAGTGGAAGCGCTGCTCGTTGTTTGAAACATGAGGCTGATTTAATCCACACCTGTTTGTTAGCATCATCTGTCGAGGAGGAGCTGGCAGCCGATCGAAAGCGTCTCTCTCAATAATTCAGCTGATTGATCCGTTGGCCTTCATGTCACGCTGCGAGGCTGCTCTGGTTCTCCAACCTCTCGATGTGCGTGTGCGTCGCTGCAGAGGAAACAACGAGGGCTTTGTCCCGTGGCACAGTTCCTGAACCCACCGGTCTGTTAACGAGCAGAACAAGCATCGTGTATTAGCGCGTAAAGAAACGTGCGTCTCTGAAGAGCGTGGCCACAGAATGTGCTCGTTACGATTAACGGCTCGGCAGATTTGTAAGAATCTTTACAAATTAATTTGAAGGAGAAAATGTCGTGCTGAAGTAACTGGGATGGGTTTGTAAATGGGTTTTGGCAGAACGGTTCTGCCCCGTCGGACTGAAACAACGACTCTTTACAGTTTTCTAACAAACAGCTTTAGTACATGAGCAGAGGACGTGGAGCGAAATTAGAAATGATTCTCTTGGAATCAAACCCTCGGTCTTGGTGTGGGTACAGATTCATGGCCTCAGATGGATCCAGTGGACGCATCTGGTTTAAACCACAACTGATCATTTAGAATTTGGCACTTTGGTGTTTCAGTGATGAAATGAGGCCTGTCACGATAAAAATTTACTTTGTTTCAGAAATTATTGTGATAAACGATAATATTGTTTGAAATTTGGCAATAATTAGTAATTGTTGTCAAATTTAAGAAGAAATGTTTAATTAGTTTTACATTTAGTACCATTGTTGACCACAGGATGGCAGTAAAATTCTGTTTGAACCGAAGGATGGATAGTGAGGGAGCGAGCAGCGTGTCTCTTTAAGAACAATGGGAGGGAGGCCCCTTGACGTGACATGGGCTGTCTCTCTTCGGTTCTCAAAATGGCGGACGCTCAGTGGTTTGAGCTCTTTAGCATTTTTCACACAAATCTTTTAATAAAAAATCAGTAAACAAGTTCTCAGCTTCTTTTTGCAGAGAAAAACAACTTTTTACACGAAGGCACGACTTTAACTGAATTTTGGAGCTTCGACAAGACGGAGGTTTTTCCCCCGAGGTCAGCCTGTTAGCTTAGCACGTAGCTTAGCTTCTCAGCTTAGCTGCTTAAATGGATTTTACAGAGAAAAGAGAGAGGGAGGGGTCAGTGAAGAGTCTTTTATTATCCAGTGTCTTCAGTAGAAAGAGAGAGACACGAAGAAGCGATAAAGCTGATAAATGAAAATGAGGTTGATCATTTTAATTTATCATGAGATTAACTGATTTATTGTTTATCTCAACAGGCCTAGATGAAACAGCAGCTGAAACGTGGCACACACTTTACATGACATATTGTTCTAGCTTGTCCTGAGCTGGTTCTGCTGGAGGTTTCTTTCTGTTAAAGGGAGTTTTTCTTCCCACTGTCTCCACTGTGCTTGCTCAGGATGGGAGACTGCAACGAAGCCAAGATTCAACTTGTCTGCTGGATTCCTTAGATAGAGAACTTTACTAACTGGCTTTTATGTGAATGTTTCTGTAAAATCCCTGAGACAACTTGGTTGTGATTTGGGGCTTTATGAATAAACTGAATTGAATTGAATTGAATTGAATTGAACTGAATTGAATTGAACTGAACTGAACTGAACTGAATAGTCCACAGCCACGTCACAGCAGACTGCACTGAAACTGAGTAATTTAGGATAAACGTGAAAATGGATCATTTGTCCCAGAATAAACTGATCTGAGCTCTGAACTGGTCACATTCCACCTCTGATGCCTCGAGGAGCTGGCGCAGGAAGTGGATGTGATGCCACAGTTTCACTCCGTTCTTGATTTACCCAAAGCTGTCAGAGTTTGACCAACCGCTCTGCTGCATGACGGTGTGTGAACACCCCCGCACTGATGTGGGAGCTCAGGCAGCCCTGGGAGAACATGCCGACTCGGCACTCGTTTCCAAAAATAGACTGAATAAAAACGCCTGAAAGCTGCTCTGATGGAGGGAGGAGGAGAGACGGAGTACGAAGCTCGAGCTGCAGCCCAAAGATGGCTTGTGATGTCACTACAACTGGAAATGGCTCTGTCGTCTTCCGTATGCCATATATGGGCATCGATGTGAGGAAAAACTAGGAAGCCCCTGCAGTTCCGGTTCCCCTCTGCCCATATAAGGGCTCCGGCATTACCGTGCAGTTTTGGGCAGAGGTGGAACCTCCTCAGGTCTGCAGCGGCACATAGACCTGAAGGAACGGGCAGGAGGAAGAGCATCGCTTCATTTTCAAATCATCCTCTGCTCTGTGTTCAGCTTTTCTGTCCCAGTGTTTCGTCTCGTCTGTCCTCTGGGCGTCTCCTAAATAAACTCACATCTCAAAAACAATCAGAGCGCTGTCAGCAGCGACGAACAAACAGATATAAATTTACGTTTGTTAAAGAAATGTAAGACATCTTGTCTGCAGAGCATGTTGGAGCGGACTGGGAGCATCAGCAGCTCATCTTTAAGCTCTTTGTTCTGTCTCCATCTCACATGTCCACATGTCCACATGTCCCTGGGTTAGTGTTGCAGAACAAATTACGTGATGGCAGCAACAGAAATATGAACATTTTCCTCTTGGAGCAAAAATAAAAACAATCCATGATCGAAGCTAAATCAAAGACTCCCAGTGAGGACTTTTAAATTTCTTTAGAATATTTTGACTTCGTAATACGTTCTGCTGTTCTTTGTGTCTCACTTGTCTTCTCAGTTTAAGAAAATAAAAGACTGGAGAGCTGACCCTGATTTTTCTGAGTCAGCACGTTCACATTTCCCCCGAGAGTCGAAGCAACTTAATTCAGTCATTTTCTCCGTGTTTGTGTTTTTCCTCGTCGAGTTGTCCCGCGCTCGTCCTTCTGCTCGGCTCCACGTGGAAACGAGGATTACACAGAGCAGCTTCTGGTCTAAAGGGTTTTAAAGTCAAAATAAGCTGCTTTGACAAGAGTTTAGACTCCTAAAGAGAGTTAAATACAAGTAACTTTTATTTATTGAGTCCCTGAAAGTCTAAATATTTCCCTTCTTTAGGTGTTTCTTAAAAATATGACTTTATTAAAAGTTAAAATATTCAAAAGTTTTGTTTTCAGACACTTTTAAATGTGTAGATAAAATCTGTTAGTGGAGGATAATGTTCCAGGTAAGACTTGGTTTTGACAAACTAAACATTTGATTTAATTTCTGCGCATGAGAATCCATCCAGGAGCCGTTTCATGAACTGGTCATACCTGTTGGACGTCACACCTGAGGTCTTGTAGTCAGGACCTCTTGGAGTCACACATGAATGTTGGAGGTGGCCCCCGCTGTTGAACACTTGAACCAGCAGGTGGTGAAATGAGCTGTTCAACATGCGAACTGGAGCTTGACTAAAACCAGCAGCTTCTCTCTTCTCCAGTACCTGAACAGACCTTACTGGGAGGCTAAGGGGAGTGATGCTCCTGTAACTGTTTCACACCCTCTGGTCCCCGTTTCTGAAGAGGGGAACCACCACCCAGTCTGCCAGTCCAGTGGCACTGCCCCCGATGTCCACGTGATGTTGCAAAGACGTGTCAACCAAGACAGCCCCACAACATCCAGAGTCTTAAGGACGTTAGGGTGGAGCTCATCCACCCCCAGAGCCGTGCTGACCTGGAGATTTTTAACGACCCCGGTGACCTCAGCCACGGTTAAAGTCCCGACTCCTCTTCCTCCATGGAAGATGTGCTGGTGGGACTGAGAAGGTCTGAGGAGTATTCTTTCCACCTCCCGATGACATCACTGGTTGAGGTCATCAGCAGCCCACCTTCACTGAACAGTGTTAGTAAAGAGCTGCTTCTCCTCCTCAGCCGCCTGATGGTTTGTCAGAACCTCCTCGGAGCTGATTGAGTCTTTACCCAAGGTCTCACTGAACTCCTCCCACATCTGAGCTTTTGTCAAGGCTGTGGACCACTTGGTCCTCCGGTACTCCTCAGCTGCCTCTGGAGTCCCACCAGCCAACAAGGACCAATAGGACCCTTCTTCAGCTTGACAGCCTCCCTGACCCGGGGTGTCCACCACCAAGTTCGTGGATGGCCACCACGAGAAGCACCGACAACCTTTCAGCCACAGCTCAAGGCAGATACTTCAACCATTGAGGGTTTTAGAAATAAACTATTTTCTGTGAACAGTTTGTAACACTGCACTTGACCATTTCTGATTGAATCTACTGGAGCAGACACCAAAGTCCATGCTCAGGTATAAAATCCAACAATGTTCACGCAGGTCATCTGGACGGTTTCTTTTTTATTATTGTGCTGAGACGTTTCACCCTCCATCTTCTGGAGTAGACTTTTGAGGTAAAGGTCAGACCTGGACCAGTTTTTAAAGTGGGTCATCAGCGTGGCTTTTGGACCTGGTGTTCTCTGTCAGATCTCAGTGCTCTGGACACCAAGGTTGCTTTAGAAGAACCATCTGCTAAATAAAAGCCTCTGGTGTCCATTAGAAGTGGACGTCTTTTCTGTCCCTCGTCTGAGACGTAGTTTAATTCTGTCTTGCATCAACTTTCTGTTCTGTGAGCTGTCAGTGACGGGGAGTGAAACGATTCTTCACCTGTGCTCCTCACTGCAGCTCGACGTCACTTTGCCTCGTCACCGTTAGTCCTCGAGTCTCCTCAGGTGGACTCAGAGGAACTGGAAGAAATGAGACGTGTAATAAACTGAGCGGAGGCGCCGGAGTAAAGAGACGAAACGCGACGTGTTGCCGGCTCGTTAGTGGCTGTCGCTCAGGGTTTGATTTGATCAGAGACCACGAGCCAACCTGAGCGCCGGCACTTTGATCCTCTCGCCTGTCGTTCATCACCACATCCCACCGCACCTGTTCTCCGTGTCGTCTTCATCGGCCTTCAGAGCCGTCTCCAGTTAGGCGACTGGGGTCGGGGGGGTTGATTGAATAAAATGTTGGTAATGGGTCTTCATTAATGAGTTGGACCAGAAAACGTCCTTGAGGTGTTGTGTTGTTCTTGGAACCAAATAACGACTTAATGATGCTGAGAACGTTAGAAAGGCTCTGATCCAAGCGTGCGCAGAAACCACTGATCTGTCTGTGCCAAGTGCAAACTTCACACGGTGTGCAGGAACAAAACAATCATTCGGTTTTCTTGTCTGTGTTTTCGGTGCACGTGGGACTAATTCTGTTCAGAACGAGCTGCGTTTCACAGCTTTTTATGAGCTTATTGTCACGAAGCTGTGGTGTGAAGCCGTCAGTGAATCCCCCACACGCTTGTCCGTCTTTTCAAAGTCAAATCCACGAGACGGACTCGCTTTTAGAAAAACAACGACCTTCTCGATGTCGTCGAGCCGAGTCCTCGGAGCCGAGCAGCGACGGGGACAGATTGATGGATCACCGTAAGAAGACCGTTTTCAAAATCTTTAACCGTCTCTCTGTGTTGTCGACGATTAGAGGAGACACGATGAGTTTGTTGCCAGGAATCTCGGTGCCCGTGTGTCAGAACCTGATTGGGTTTTACGTTGGGTCATTCTTCACTCGTCTCCTCTTCATCGCTCGACTTCAGCTCTTTATTTTTCACCCCACCAGCTGCAAGTGGGTCATTTATAAAGATGACATGTAAAAAGTAGCTGTCACAACGTGAAGGTGGACCGTTCAATGTGTCTGTGTGTTCACGTGTCACTGTTAGCAAAATATCCATGAACATCTGGAATGTCTAGAACAAAAAGTGGCTCCGTTTGACAGATGTGCAGCTAAAGTTTGTGTTAATGAAACGCGAGCACTCTTCTTACAGCAGCTCCGTCGCCTACATGACACCAAAACGTCTTTGTGTTGCACAGCTCCTCTGGGCGTTCACGTGCACACGTTCACAGCCAGCGTGGAACAAATGTGAAGACCAGACGAGCACGACAGATGTCAGCGTGCGCCTGACGAGGCCAGATCTCTCTGCGGCACCTCGAGCTCCTTCTCTGCAGCTTCCTGAGGGTTCCAGCTGCTTGTTGCTGGAACAGTCCCTGCAGTGACACACACTGCATAAAACACCTCCCTTCACACGGCCATTAACCGCTGCTCCCCCGTACCGCTCTCTGCTGAGCGCCGCTGCTGCATGGCAAGCAGGCGGGGGTGATAAACCCAGATGTTGGCTCCGTCTCCGAGTCTTGATGACAAATGAGCTCCAGATGAATCTGATCCTGCACAAACGTCCTCTGAGCAGCCTGGTAGTTTGTGGTTTGTAGTTTGTAGTTTGTAGTTTGGGGAGTGAGCTGCAGGTTGTTTTATTTCTTTAATTTAATATTATTTATCTGATGAAATCTGTCCAGCTGGATTTTAGAGGATGATTTTGTCCAAACTCAAGAATTACCAAAACAAGTTATTTTAGCTACTTTTATATGTAAAAAGGCAAATTGATCCACGTGTGCAGCACTGTGGGGGTGGACCCCCCCCCCTCCACACACACACACACACACACACACACACTCCCCTTTAAGCCTCAGATGTTGCGATCTGCTGTGATTAACAGTAAGCAGCTTAAGAGAAGTCCCATATTTCACAACTCGAGGTGGATTAAAGGACGCAACAAACCAAGAACCTGCAGCACCGAGTCCGAATGTTCTGATGAAGGACCGGCTCTGTGGAGCCTGTTGGGTCGGACCAACAGTTTTTATGAAACGCTCACCGTGCACGTTAAACGCGGGGACGTGATGCAGTGACTTGATTAAAGCACCGGCTGCTCGCTCGGTGACTCGGGTTCAGACGTGTTTGTGTTTGCTCAAGTTCATCAGTTGTGGCGGCCATCTTGACATCTTTAGGTGTAGATGCACATCCAGTGGTTATTTCCAGTTTCGTTACAATCTGTCCCCTGGTCCGTGACAAAATGAACAAGAGAAACGTGCACTCCTGCGTGATGAATTACATCATCGCCCGTCTTTAGTGGCAGTGTCACCGTGCGCTCTTGGAAGCATCACAACCAACGCAGCTCGTTTTATTTCCTGTTGAAGAGCGGCTGATGTTTCAACATCTGCCGTGCTGAAGCTTTAATGTCGCCCCGGAGCTAACCTTTGACCTCTGAGTGGAGGCCAATAAGACCCTGGGGATCCATAAAGAACCTAACCAGTTTATTGATGAACTCATCTGTTCGTAAACCAGAAGTAGTGAGCTCAGTGGGACTTGTGATGTTTCAATCTGTGCACGAGATCAGGACAGAACGACCTCTAAGAGTTTTATCCATTTAGGATTCTGTCTTACACTCAGGACCTGACGTCTTTTATAATAATAATAATAATAATAATAAATAATAATAATAATAAAGCCAGTTTATTCCACTAATAGTGGATCAATCACATTTTCTATTGACCGTCTGTCCGTGCACGGCTGCACGAGTAAGAGATACTTTCTTTTGTGCCCTACAGGGAGGATGAGATCACTGTGTAGCTCCTTCATCATTTCTGATGACTCTTTCTGAGGCTCCTGATGCCCTGAAATCTCCTTGGGATGGTTTAATGTGATGCGCCCCCGGCCCCCCAGGCAGGAGTCAACATTAGCCTAATTGTGTGTGTGATCGAGCCGTTTCACTTCAGCCCGGCTGCTGTGGCCCGTTTGATGGCCGGTGGCTGGTTTTTAATGGATGGGATGGGAGGGTGCGTTGGGTGCCCTCCAAGAATCAAAGGAAGCGTTTGGAAGTGCACATCGGTGCATTTATCTGCCTCGCTGCCCCCGACGCCCCGCCCACAGCCTGTCCGTGTGCTTTCCTGGGGTAGAGTGGCTGTAGAGCGTGATGGAGTGCTGGATGAGAGTGTGTCTGCATCGTTGGTCAAATCCACGTTTGAAACAGCAGCTGTGAAGTTTGCTCCATCGAAGTTCAAGAAACGTGAAGAAAAGAACGAGTTAGTGTGAGATTGTCCTTCAGCCGCCCACCTCCTCCTCTGACCTCAATCTAATCCGTTCTCCTCCACCTGAGTCTCCTCTGCATGACTGCAGCACTTCCATTAAGCCCATTAATCCTGTCCAGACAGTCCCTGTCCCCTTCGCCTGTCCCCCGTCCAGCTTCTTAAAGAGCGCAGAGCTCCCGACACGGTGTCACAACACGTTACGCAGGAGGGAGGTGAAGCCATTAATGTATATTAGCCGGCTCGTTTGGATCGCCGGGGCTGCAGTGGCGCTGCGGCTCGCTGCGGTCACGTTGAACAGTTTTTCTCTGATGTCTTTTTGTTTTGTATCGTGTTAATGTGACATCTGAATATATCTGTTTATTACATAACAACTTCATGTTGGTGCTCATCTACATGTTTTATAAGATCTTTCTATTCAAAGTATTTACAGTACCCCCCCACCCCGATGTCGTCAGATTTAGCTTCCGTTCGAGACTGTCCCGTCCTTTAACGTGGTCTGGATCAACAGTTCTTCAGCTCCCTGAGGGTCTTTCTTTGGGTTTCCTTTTGGACTTCAGCTTTTTTTAATTCAGTCTCTTTATAAGAACAAATGATGATGATGATGATGAGAAAGCTTGGACCGAAAACCAAAAGCAGCCGAAGTCCAAAGAAAAGCCCGAAGAAGCACAGATGAAAACCGCTTTAAACAAATGAGCACAAAGTTTGGCTGCTTGGAATAAAAACCTAAAGAGTTTGGATCTGACTAAAACTAAATGTTATAACGTTTGACAACAATATTCATAACTTTATTTTCTGTAACGTTGCTCGACTGATGCTGGATTTTTGAGGAAATATTTTATTTGTCTTGCGTAATAAAATACGATCATGTGCTGGCCTGAAATATGAAATGTTATGTTGCTTGTATAGAAATAAAAAGAATCCCGTGTGGGTTTGGACTGTAGAGTGCTTTAAGTGTTTTTCTGTGTAAAATCTTGCCCCATGTTTTTCAGGATAGTTTGATCTTCAGGTTTCTGTCCCTGCGTTTGGACTAAAACTAGATGTTTTTTATTTTTACAATGCATTGCATATTCAGAAGAGGCAGCATGTAGGTATCTTAAACACCTCCTTGGCTGCATGAATCATGTTTTAGTTTCTTTTAATTTTTCTTTTTCAGGTTAAGATGTTTTGGATTTAGACTCCTGTGTTTATTAGTAATTATTATTATGATTGTTAATTATTAATCAGATATCTTTGAAGCTGCTGGTAGGAAGGAAAGCTAAAACTCTGTTTTGATCCATTTAATTTCAGTTCTGTAGGTTTGACTCTTTAATTTGGCATTAAATCCATCCACGCATCATTTTGAATTTAATTTGGAGTTCTTGTTCGTGTCACGTCAGCTGATCCATCTCGTCCTCGGTTCACCCGTCTCTGTTTGGCTGCATGGTTGTAGAAATGTGCACGGTTGTCCTCAGACCTTTGGAAAGAGTTCTCATCACCTCCCTGGTCTCTCCTCCTGGTTGTTAATCGCCTCTTTGTCTTCTGTCTGCAGGGGATGTGCTCTTTCAGATGGCTGAAGTGCACAGACAGATCCAGATCCAGCTGGAGGAGATGGTGAGCACGTGGTGACGTTGAGGAAAAACTCAAGCTGCCCATCAGGACGCAGACTTTGGGCATTGTTGCTCCATCACGGCACACGTTGGAGGAGAAGCTGTTTTCTCTGCCTCGGCTGCTCCTCACACGTCTGCAGCTTCGTTTCTTCACAGAAACTGGTTTAATGTAAATTACAGCATCACACAGAGAAATCTTCTTATTTCAGTTTCTCTGAGAGTAAATTGGCCACTTGAAGCAGCAACAAAAAAAATCTGCAGTCCTTTTGTGAAGGATCTTTTCCTGTTGGATGCGAGAAGCTGTTCTCTTCAGTTTGTTTATTGTTCTGTTGTTCTGGAGCTTGAGTTTTACCTTGAGTGGCGGTTTTATTTAGTGTTGTATATAATCTTGTTATTTGCGTACAGTAAATGTGTTGATTTAAAGAGAGAATATATGTTGCATGCGTCTGGACTCAGATCTGGTGCAGAATCAGACAATAGTCCCGGTATGCTCGCTGCATGCCGAACCTCCTCCGGTGGACCTCTGGGCGTGTCACCTCCAAACCCAGAACAAGCGTTCATCTTCTAATCACGGCTGCGGTGCAGCTCTGAAACAAGTGCCACTTTATAAATACTCTGCTGTGGTGCGGAGCAGACTGTCTGAGGTCGGCTGCATTCAGCTCATTGTTTCTGTGTTTGTTTTCAGCTCAAGTCGTTTCACAACGAGCTGCTCACCGAGCTGGAGAAGAAGGTGGAGCTGGACGCTCGCTACCTCAACGTGAGTCTCCTCCTCTTCACCTTCAGATTCCTGTGATTTTAACCCAAAGTGTGTTTGAGGAGCCCCAGAACCACGGCTCTGTTCAATAATTAGCTTAGCTCGAGGAGCCTCGGCTTCATGCTGGTACCTGAACCACGATGGGCCTGAATCAGTCCGCTCCACTTCAGGTCTCCCTCTCTGGGGGGCTCAGCTGAATCATCTAAAATCAACTCTTGTGGAATCAGTCGTTTAATTTTTCCACCAGCTCTTAGTCGCACCGCTGCACAGAGTTATATAAGTCACTTCCTGTTGGTTCTGTGGTTCTAAAGCCTGCCTGGTTCTGGTCCAAGGATGTAGAACTGAGTGGCTGTTAAATCTGTGCAGTGCATTCTGGGAACTGGCTGAGCACAAAGCTCATCAGTGGAAGGTTTTTGTTTTGTTGGGGCAATCCCTGAAATGAATGCACTGAACACCCCCCCCCCCCCCGACTTTGTGCTGCCCCCCTCAGGCGGCCCTGAAGAAGTACCAGATGGAGCACAAGAGCAAAGGGGAGAGTCTGGAGAAGTGCCAGGCGGAGCTGAAGAAGCTGCGCAGGAAGAGCCAGGGCAGCAAGCACTCGTCCAAGTACGGAGACAAGGAGATGCAGGTGAGTGCACGGTGCTCGTGCACAGGAAGTGAGTCGATGATGTCGTGTTTATGTGCCAGGAAGCTACCGTCCTGATGACTTCAGGCCAGATAACCTGTCAGTCAGGAAACGTCATCCTTCACTTTGTCTGTATGTAAACAAACTAGATCAACTCAGGTGGGGGGGGGGGTCACTGAATATTCAGAAGGTCTGTGGAGCTGAGGTGAAGTTTGACTGTTTGAATCTTTAGCTCAGCTCAGGAGGTGAGTTTATGCAGAGTTAATCTGGACCTCTTCTCTCACGTTAATCTCATAACGGAGGCTCCGGTTGTTCAAACTGTTAAAAACAGACGTCAACATCTAACGAGCAGTCGCTCAGACTGGTTTCTGCTGGGATTTGTTGTAATGTGCTGGTGCAGGTGAACAGGAAGCGTCTCGCGCTCGTGTTCAGGTAAGAGTCTGAGCGGAGGTGTGATGAGACGGAGCGGGCCTGTGGGTGTTCTGATGACTCATGGTGGGTGGGGGCTCTTACACAAGAGCTTCCTGTGTGTCCCGTGAGCTGCACAGAGATCTGTTCCTCACGAGCCCCAGTTTGACTTTAAAACACCGAGAGAACGGTCGTTACCTCAAACACGACCCGCTCCAACAAACTGACTCAGCTGATTTAAAGGTGTTTACAGATAAACATTAATATACAGTTAACAACATCTGTCCATTTTCTGTCACCTGCTGAGTTTCAGGGAGCAGGTGTCCAGTCCATCACAGGGACACTGGACAGGTGTCTCTGTGATGGACTGGAGACATGTCCAGGTGGCCCTGTGATGGACTGGAGACATGTCCAGGTGTCCCTGTGATGGACTGGAGACATGTCCAGGTGTCCCTGTGATGGACTGGAGACATGTCCAGGTGTCCCTGTGGTGGACTGGAGACATGTCCAGGTGGCCCTGTGGTGGACTGGAGACATGTCCAGGTGGCCCTGTGGTGGACTGGAGACATGTCCAGGTGTCCCTGTGATGGACTGGAGACCTGTCCAGGTGTCCCTGTGATGGACTGGAGACCTGTCCAGGTGTCCCTGTGATGGACTGGAGACCTGTCCAGGTGTCCCTGTGATGGACTGGAGACCTGTCCAGGTGTCCCCTGCTTCCTGCTCAATCCCTGCTGGAGGTCAGCACCAGCTTCCTGTCACTCTACAGGACAGGACTTCCTGAACGGATGCACATTTCACAAACACCTCTTTCATTTTAAATAATCTGGATTATTCAGTTTTTCCTGATTAGTCTGTCTCTGTCCACAGGATTCACCCTGTCACTCACAGACACTGAGACTGAGGACATTTTGTAACGATCCGTTACTTTTAGGAGGCAAAATGAAACGGATGAACAATTGTTGCACTTCTCATGGGTTTGCTGCATGAAATGAATAAAAGAAGTGAAGAAGGAGATGCTAGATTAAAGCAGGATATTTATTAGAGCTCTATCTCCCACAACTCTGCAATATTTGGGTTTATTTCACATTTTCTGTGTTTGATTGCGATTGGGAGCTCCAGAGTGAGCAGCTGGTTTTATTAGACTCCGTGTGTCTCCATCTCAGACAGGAGAGGTTCCTGAGTGTGAAGGAACTCTTCAGAGCAGCCACACTTTTATCTCCTCCACTAAGCTCCTCTGCATGAGTGTGCGTGAGTGTGCGTGAGTGTGCATGATGTTTGACGCCCCTCTGATGATCACGGCTCGTGTGAAAGACAACCTCACACACCTTCAGCACAGACGGTCACAGGTGACCTCTCTCTCGGACTCAGCAGAGTTTCGGCACCAGTGCTTCAGAACATCTTTATGGTGTAATAAGTTAATAAGTGCTGGTTCTGCGTAAGCGCACGTTTAAACTTATGGTCAACAAAACAGCTGCAGCAGCTTCTAACGAACAGATTCACTGTGGAGAAGAACGTTTCTTCTGGAAACAGCTGATGTTCTGCAGGTAAAACTAAATTAATCCACAGAAGCACCTGCTGATGGCATGTTGGGTTAAAGAAATTATTCACGTTTTTCTTTTGAATGATGACATCATTTCTCAAAAATATAACCACACCACTGCTGCACAGCTGTTTTACAACCGTTAATCATTTTAGCTGGTTGTAGGGGTGAAATAAACCTGCTGACTTCCTGTGCATCTTTTAAAACCAGTTCTTCAGCTTTAGTGTCAAATTAATAAAACTGCACTCAACAGTAAGATTAAGAGTCGTGCATGATTTGGGACAGATGTGAAAACCACTGCTTTGCATAAACCAGCACTGTTTCTGGTCGCAGGCTTGAAGAGACGTTCCTACAAGCTGTTATTGTTGCTGCAGCAGGAACTTTAGGACACGAGTTGGACAGCGTTCGACTTTTACTGGGGGTCAAAGGTCATCCAGCCCTGATAAATTAACTCCTCCATCATTCTGATGGGGGACCTGTCCACCCTGGATGATTGACAGCTGCCTGAAACGTCAGGCCGTCGCTCTGAACCCTGGAAGCTGCTCGTCCTCCGCAGTCGCTGCGTCATTAGTTGCCCCCAGCTTCCTGTGGGAAACGGCCACTTACAGCAGCCCGTCATCGCTCGGCCTCCGTGTGGGCGACTGTTCCCGCATGAAGAACATTGTTCAACTCTCACTCTAATGACCACATCCTGGCAGCGGACGGATTCTTTCAAATGATAATTTCTTCCACCGGTCGCTCATATTTAATCTGAAGATGTTTGGAGTGCACAGAGCTCACTGGGGGGGGGGGGGGGGGACACATAACGCTGATTTATGGAAAAATGGTTGAAAAGTACGTGATAAAATAACAGAAGAGCCGTGTTGTAACAGAGTGGGTGTAGTGGGGTCGTCATCCAGCGTGAGGTGGTCCAACTGGAATCTGAACTATCCAAAGATTGTCACTGGACCGAAACCATCATAAGACCATAACAACCAGCTAATAATATTGAAACAGAAACCAGGAAGTCATCTCCCACTGAGCCAACATCTAAAGATAAAAATAACTGATTCAAGATTGTGTTTACTCTTTACACTAATAATCTGTTCATGCAGCAGCTCGGCTGAAACAAAGTGAGTCCTCGGTGGTTTTGACTTCAACGTTTACAGGTGATAAATGTTCAGCTGGTTGTCGTGCGCTCAGGTGGTAAATGTTCAGCTGGTTGTCGTGCGCTCAGGTGGTAAATGTTCAGCTGGTTGTCGTGCACTCAGGTGATAATGTTCAGCTGGTTGTCGTGCGCTCAGGTGGTGAATGTTCAGCTGGTTGTCGTGCGCTCAGGTGGTGAATGTTCAGCTGGTTGTCGTGCGCTCAGGTGATAAATGTTCAGCTGGTTGTCGTGCGCTCAGGTGGTGAATGTTCAGCTGGTTGTCGAGCACTCAGGTGGTGAATGTTCAGCTGGTTGTCGTGCACTCAGGTGATAATGTTCAGCTGGTTGTCGTGCGCTCAGGTGGTAAATGTTCAGCTGGTTGTCGAACGCTCAGGTGGTGAATGTTCAGCTGGTTGTCGTGCGCTCAGGTGGTG
>NC_056514.1:40378770-40381383 GCF_014905685.2 Nematolebias whitei | reverse complement strand
TTCAGCTGGTTGTTGTGCGCTCAGGTGATAAATGTTCAGCTGGTTGTTGTGCGCTCAGGTGGTAAATGTTCAGCTGGTTGTCGTGCGCTCAGGTGGTGAATGTTCAGCTGGTTGTCGTGCGCTCAGGTGATGAATGTTCAGCTGGTTGTTGTGCGCTCAGGTGGGAAATGTTCAGCTGGTTGTCGAACGCTCAGGTGGTAAATGTTCAGCTGGTTGTTGTGCGCTCAGGTGATAAATGTTCAGCTGGTTGTCGTACGCTCAGGTGATAAATGTTCAGCTGGTTGTCGTGCGCTCAGGTGGTGAATGTTCAGCTGGTTGTCGTGCACTCAGGTGATAATGTTCAGCTGGTTGTCGTGCACTCAGGTGGTGAATGTTCAGCTGGTTGTCGTGCACTCAGGTGATAATGTTCAGCTGGTTGTCATGCGCTCAGGTGGTGAATGTTCAGCTGGTTGTTGTGCGCTCAGGTGGTAAATGTTCAGCTGGTTGTTGTGCGCTCAGGTGATAAATGTTCAGCTGGTTGTTGTGCGCTCAGGTGGTGAATGTTCAGCTGGTTGTCGTGCGCTCAGGTGGTGAATGTTCAGCTGGTTGTTGTGCGCTCAGGTGGTAAATGTTCAGCTGGTTGTCGTGCGCTCAGGTGGTGAATGTTCAGCTGGTTGTCGTACGCTCAGGTGGTAAATGTTCAGCTGGTTGTCGTGCGCTCAGGTGGGAAATGTTCAGCTGGTTGTCGTGCGCTGGACTTGTTTATGTTGTGGAGACGAAACACTTAAAACTGTAGATTTACCGTCTTGAGAAGCATCAAACTCATACAGCTGATGCTCCTCCTCTAACATCAACATGTAAAAATTATATAATAATTAGAAAAGCTTCATTTTCATTCAGCCTTTATTTCTCCACGTTCGTCTCATTCGTCTTCGGTGTTTTGTGTTTGGATAAATATGGAAATGAGGCCAAAACGTTTTCTAATGAGCGTTGGAGCTTTTATTATTCTGTGATGTTGCTGTGATTGTGACGCTGACGGTTCTGGATGACTCGAGTCTCCTGCCACCTTCGGCTTGTTTTTTACATCCGGACCTCCTTCGGCTGGTGGTTGGAGCGGGCAGGGGTGCACGACGCCGCGCGGGCTGCTGCTGTGAACACGTCATGGACACCTGGCACCGCCTGACACTCGCTGCTTCACTTTATCTGACGCCCTCAGCAGCAGAAGACAGGTTCTGTGTGGCTCGAGCTGACGGCACACGAGGACGAGCGGTTCTTCTTGTTTAGACGAAACACCTGAAGAAAGTCTGCAGGCTGAGAGAAGAAACGAACCTACGTCTGATGTCCAGCCATGTTTTAGCCGAGTTCAGTTCAGAGCATGCCATAAAGAGGAGTTTGGGTTTTTATGTGTCATATTCATCGTTTCTGATGTTTGCTCCAACTTGTTTTATTAAACTGGTTCAGAAGGGTTTTTGTATTTTTTGTTCCCAGTGAGGATTTTCCCCCCTCCAGATTAAATTATTCCTGATTACTGTAAAAACTAATCCCCTCCAGGTGAAATCTGAGAGTGTTCAGGGTCGAGGTGATGCTGATGACAGCGTGCGGCCATGTTTGTCTCTGCAGTACGTGGAGGCCATCAGCAACAAGCAGAGCGAGCTGGACAACTACATCGCTGACGGCTACAAGAACGCTCTGTCCGAAGAGAGGAGGAGGTACTGCTTCCTGGTGGACCGCCAGTGTGCCGTGGCCAAGAGCAGCAACGCCTACTACAGCAAGGTGAGGTCACTTCCTGTCAGCCAAGACGGCACGACGGCCATTTTCCTTCATCGCTATTGAAATCAACTTTAAAATGTAAAGATGTTCGTGACTGTCCGTGACTTTGTGATGAGAAAAACAGAAACTTTCTATGTCCAAGATGATGATGAGGTGCTCAGAAACAAGACACATCGACAACAAGCTGGTTCTTCATATTAATTTCATTATAAAATGATTTATTATTATTATAAATTATGCTGAAACTGAATTCAAAGCAGCTGATCTTTACAGAAGATTATTCCTGAACATTGAGCTGCTGCAGCTCAGAGTTTAAATGTGTCTGAGCTGCGTCGCTCGTTTGGACAAGAAGCTCCTCAACGTTCTGCTGCCGGTTTGAGGACCACGACGGATCAGTCACCAAACGTTTTCCCTCCAGAGGTGATGGTTACGTCTTCCAGCAGAGCTTCTGCTGATCTGCACATCTTTTCATGGACGTAGACCTCTAAACGTTTAAATAATCCAACTGTTGGTTAGATACTGATGTGTACATGAACTAAAGGATGAACTAACATCCTAACATGAACTAAATGATGAACTAACATTCTAACTAACATGAACTAAAGGATGAACTAACATCCTAACATGAACTAAATGATGAACTAACATCCTAACTAACATGAACTAAAGGATGAACGAACATCCTAACTAACTAACATGAACTAAATGATGAACTAACATCCTAACTAACTAACATGAACTAAAGGATGAACTAACATCCTGACTAGAATGAACTAAAGGATGAACTAACATCCTATCTAACATGAACTAAATGATGAACTAACATCCTAACATGAACTAAATGATGAACTAACATCCTAACTA
>NC_056514.1:40378363-40378760 GCF_014905685.2 Nematolebias whitei | reverse complement strand
AACTAACATCCTAACATGAACTAAATGATGAACTAACATCCTAACTAACATGAACTAAAGGATGAACGAACATCCTAACATGAACTAAATGATGAACTAACATCCTAACTAACATGAACTAAAGGATGAACTAACATCCTATGATGAACTAACATCCTAAATAACATGAACTAAAGGATGAACTAACATCCAAACTAACATGAACTAAATGATGAACTAACATCCTAACTAACATGAACTAAATGATGAACTAACATCCTAACATGAACTAAATGATGAACCAACATCCTAACTAACATGAACTAAAGGATGAACTAACATCCAAACTAACATGAACTAAATGATGAACTAACATCCTAACATGAACTAAATGATGAACTAACATCCTAACTAACAT
>NC_056514.1:40378029-40378353 GCF_014905685.2 Nematolebias whitei | reverse complement strand
TAACTAACTAACATGAACTAAAGGATGAACTAACATCCTAACTAACTTTAACTAAAGGATGAACTAACATCCTAACTAGAATGAACTAAAGGATGAACTAACATCCTAACTAACATGAACTAAAGGATGAGCTAACATCCTAACTAACATGAACTAAAGGATGAACTAACATCGTAACTAACTAACTAACTTGAATTAAAGGATGAACTAACATCCTAACTAACTAACTTGAACTAAAGGATGAACTAACATCCTATCTAACATGAACTAAAGGATAAACTAACATCCTAACTAACATGAACTAAATGATGAACTAACATCCTA
>NC_056514.1:40374643-40378019 GCF_014905685.2 Nematolebias whitei | reverse complement strand
AAGGATGAACTAACATCCTAACTAACATGAACTAAAGGATGAACTAAAGACATTCAGGCATGTAATGTGATCGTATCAATCTGGGAGCTGTTGGGCTTCATCAGAACCTTCATCCTTCTGGTCCATAAATATCGTTTGAGGTCATGTATTATTTTAGCATTGACCACCAGACTGCAGCCGGTGAGGAGACGTTTCCCTGAAAAAGACCGAGGCGGAGCTGAAACTAAACAAAAATGTGACTTTTGAGCACCGAAACATCTCCGTCTTCCTGAGGAACGCCTTGAACACGAGGCCGTTTTACAGCAGATATCCTTCAAACAACACAATTATCAGAACGGCTGATTAGATAAGTTGAGACTTTTTATTCAGATATTTAAAACGTAGGTGCAGGAGTTTAACGTGGCTTTAATCTTTAACAAAGATGTGCCTGGAAACATCAGAAGCTCCTCAGATGTGTCGTGGAGGCAGATCAGGAGATCCAAACCGTTCATAAAAGCCAGCCGGAAGCCTTCGTCTCTCACTCACCCCACCTTCACATTCAGAGGATGAGGAGGAGGATGATGGAGACAAAGACCCGGTTCTGCAGGAACACTCGGTTCCGGCTCGGCGTGTGGGTGTGAAGTGTCTGAGCGGGTGATTGACGGACAGGCGGAAGCTCAGAACACAAAGTGCTGATGTGATGACTACACGTCAGAGACGGAGCAGCTGGACTCGTTAAACGTTACGTGCTGCTTCTTTAATATTCCATAAAAACAATAAAAAGTCTTTTCAGTTTTGTTTTCTTATGACTTTAAAAGTGAGTTGAATAAAAGTAACTTCCGCCCCCGTCCGTCACGTTTCAGACGTCCTGTTGGGTCCATTCCCTCTGAGTGTGTGCTGAGGGTGACTCTCAGCTACCACCACGCCAAGCTTCAAACGAGTGCCTGTAAATGAGCGGAGTCAGAGCCGTGTTTGGGCCGAGGAGGCCGTCTTCAGTCGGGTCCAAACGTCCTGACCATCTACACACAAGGTGCAGGGTTCTTTGTAGGAAACTGAGCCTGAACTTTGGCGTTCCTGTCGTGTTTTATTTACGTTGTCTCATGACAGTCCCAGAACGTTAAGGTTCTGGGACTGTCATGAAGAGAGAGGCTGCAGCTGCAGAAAGCTCCAGGACAAACGAAGCTGGGAGCTCAGATGAACAGAAGCTTCTGGTTTCTGCTGTGGAAGCCCAGAGAGTCGCACTGAGAAGTTTGTGCTGACGGGTTTTGGTGTTCCGTCAGTGTCGTTATACAAGTCGCAGTTTTTTGCATAAATTAACGTGCCTGCAACTTCTACAGTGAAGCGACATATTTATGTTCTTTCCATATTCATAACAATGTTTGTCTGAGATCTGACGATTTCATTCATTTTGACATGGAAAATATTGAACACTACCATTTTCAGCCACTAGAGGGCCCTCGACTAATATGGCAAGCCAAGTGTCTCATTAATAGGTAAAAGTGGCTATTAATGAGACACTTGGCTTGCCATACTGACCACCTTTGTCTCGCTCCTGAACTCCTGGAATAAACGTCAGATCAGCTGCATTTCACCTGATTTGACCGTCAAAGTGCATTTATTAAGGACAAGTTCATCTGAGACACCTTTACTATAATGTCGAACAAACAAACAATTGTTTTTAAGTGTTAATCTTGTTCAATTCTTGTTAAAGTCCTCCCGTACACGCTTCCACGGCCACCATTTGGCAGCCCATGGATTTTCTGACACGACACCGGCTCACATGTCCGGGTTATCAGCGGTGACACAAAATAGATGCGACTTCTCCGGCGGCGCGACTTGTACAGTAGCTGTTTCAGCTTGAGTAGCGTTGAAGAAGCGCCGCGGAGCTGGGGGTGAGCAGACAGCGCTGGTTTCCTCTTCACGAAGTCAGTTTGTGTGTCTGGCGAGCCGGCGTCTGTGCTGGTGGGCCCTCATCACACCGGTGCCGGCGCTGCCACCTACGCTCTCTCTGACAGGCTGACCGGGGTCGCCGTGACTCATCCTCTTCACCGGAGGCACCGCGCTCTGAGGAGAAGTTTTCAGAACCAAGACAGAACTCTGTGTTTATAGGTGGCAACCTGCAGGTTTTCATGAACCAAAGAAAAACCTGCATCAACTCTTCAGTCGCAGACTTTGAATGAGCCCCAACGCCTAAATGATCATTTGAGGAGAAGTTGGTTTGGGACAACGATCTGCTCATGAGTGGGCTCTGTTTTGTACAAGTGGCAGTTTTCATCTGAACCTGTTTTTATCCTAAAAGAGTTTGTTTTTTCTGGACTTTTTATTTGGTGAGCCCGCCCACGCACTGCAGCTCCGGTCAACACGTCCTCCACGTTAGCTCGCTCACGTTAACCCCCCCTCCCGACTTGACTCAAGCGCTCGGGACTCGTTCGTTCACTGATGGTGCAGAATCAGGACGTGCTCATGGACCAGAGGAACAGGAAGCGGTGCACCGGCTGAGAGCTGCTTCATGTCGGATCAACACGATGTTCTCCAGTTTAACAGCTTTTATCCTCCTTACCTCTTATTCACCCCCCCCCCCCCCCCTCTCAGGGTAAGGAGCTTCTAACCCAGAAGATCCCGGTGTGGCAGCAGATGTGTGCCGAGCCAAACAAACTGCCGGACCGGGCCATGTTCCTGGCCCAGCAGATGAGCGGTGCAGCCGGCACCTTGCCCCACCCCGGCATCTCCGAGCCCGTCTCCGGTGCCAAACCTCTGCCGGTGCCTCCTGAGCTGGCGGCCTTCAGGGCTGGCGGGGGTCAGCAGGTCAGTTCTTCAACGCCCTGAGGGAAAATAATCTGAAAAAATACAAAAACTGTAGTTTGATAAACAAAAAGTAGATTAAAGACGAGTCTGTGCGTGTGTCGGGAAAACAAATGAATTCAAACGAACATTTCCTGCAGATGAAAACAGTTCGTTCAGGGGTTCTGCGTTGACTTGAATTATTGTCGTTTGTGGGGTTCTTTGATTGTTGTCGTGTTGTGTTGTCGTTTTGTTGTGTTGTCGTTTTGTTGTGTTGTCGTTTTGTCGTTTTGTTGTGTTGTCGTTTTGTTGTGCTGTTGTGCTGTGTTGTTGTTTTGTTGTGTTGTCGTTTTGTTGTGTTTTTGTGTTGTCGTTTTGTTGTGTTGTCGTTTTGTTGTGTTGTCGTTTTGTTGTGTTGTTGTGCTGTGTTGTTGTTTTGTTGTGTTGTCGTGCTGTTGTGTTGTTGTTTTGTTGTGCTGTGGTTTTGTTGTTTTGTTGTGTTGTCGTGCTGTCGTTTTGTTGTGTTGTTGTGTTGTTGTTTTGTTGTGTTGTTGTTTTGTTTTGTTGTTGTGTTGTCATTTTGTTGTTTTGTTGTGTTGTCGTTTTGTTGTGTTGT
>NC_056514.1:40371902-40374543 GCF_014905685.2 Nematolebias whitei | reverse complement strand
GTTGTGTTGTTGTGTTATTGTTTTGTCGTGTTGTTGTGTTGTTGTGTCGTTGTGTCCTCGCAGTGAGGCTCAGAGGAGCGGTGGAGCCGGACTCTGACTCTGACTCGTGGGTCCGTTTGAGCAGGGACTGAGAACTCGTATGTGTCTGTGTGTGACCGGAGCACGAGTTTTATTTAACTTCCTGTTGTGTCTTATTGTGTTGAGTTTTAGCTTTCACAATAAAATAATCCCTTTGAAAGAAAATAAATCAAAAACGAGGCACAAACGCAGCCAAAGCTGCCTGAGAGACCCATCTTTGGACTTTTCAAGAGGTTCTGGTCCTGCATGGACCCGTTAGCAAGCTGTTCTTTTACCAGAGATGCTGTAATTTTTGACCCCCCCCCCCCCCCGGCTCCATCTCTCGGTCTGAGCTCCGTCACTCTCTCTGTTTGTCTCCAAAGCTGCAGCGTTTTGATTAACGAGCTCGTTCTGACCCAGATCCGCTCTCGGCCTTCGGTTGCTGCTAACGAGCTGCAGGAAGTGATGTAACAGCTGATGGAGCGATGTCTTCCCTGTCACAGAGGCTGATGGGGGGCGTGGACGGATCCATGCCGGTGCTGAACGGTGCAGCCGGGGGGGAGGACTACCAGCAGTGGGTGGAGGGGAAGGTCGCCAAGGCCAAGGCGTCGCCGCAGGCCCAGCGGAACGGAGCGGAGGTCTACTCCAACACCCTGCCTGTCCGCAAGGCCGCCCCCGCCAAGAGCAAAACCACTCAACGTAAGAACACCCCCCGACTGTTTCCTGTCTGAGGCCACAAGGTTGAGCAGCGAGCGGCGCAGGTTTCCTCCGAGAAGGATCAGCATGAAAGCCTCTTTAAGGGATTAGGTGCAGAGTGTGAGAGTTTAACTGTTCAGGTTGTGCAACAGGTTGTGAGCTTCAGCTCAGGCTCTTATCGAGCTCACAGCCTTAAACAGGTCGGCTCAAACTGCGGCTCCGCAAGCTGCGGCTCCCGAGCCACACGCGGCCCCTCACACCCTCTCAAGAGGCTCCATGTAGTTTTGACTAAAACGTGAACAGCAGCTGTTTTTATTCATGAATCCACACCAGAACACGGCACTTTGAGCACATAAAGCGTTACTTTTAGGACTTTAGTGTTTCACTTAGTGCTTCGTTTATCTCTCGTTTGGCTCTCTTTTATAAATTGTTAAAATGAGCTTTAACTGGGCGTTAAGTCTGGGTTTTATAATAAAGTGATTATTATGCGTCCAGAACGACCCGTGCAGCTTTAATACGTGCGAGTTACAGGAAGTGAGAAACAACGTTTACTCCTGCTGTTTCCAGTGGAGACCCGGACTCTGCCCCGCTCCAGCTCCATGGCTGCAGGTCTGGAGAGGAACGGAAGAACCCGGGTCCAGGCCATCTTCTCGCACGCAGCGGGCGATAACAGCACGCTGCTCAGCTTCTCCGAGGGCGACGTCATCACCCTGCTGGTTCCTGAGGCCCGCGACGGCTGGCACTACGGGGAGAACGAGAAGACCAGGATGTGAGTCCCGTCTGTCCTTTGAGTTCTGACGGACACGTGGACTTCTTGTGTGACGTTTCTGTGTGCTGCTGATGTGCAGGCGCGGCTGGTTTCCCTTCTCCTACACCCAGGTGATCTCTGAGAGTAACGGAGACGCCACGAGGCAACTTCGAGTTCACAAGTAGGCCTTCCTCTGTAGACGATAACATCTGATGCTTTGATTTTTGTGGGCTTTATTTTCTAATCGGCTCACTGAAATGTGACGAGACGCAGCGTGTAGAAGAAGCGTCTTAGCAGATGTTTCCACCCCGAGCCGTGACGCGTCCACCACTGACTCTTGCGTCCTGTCCCTGTGTGTCCCCAGCCTCCACCACGGGAAGAGCAGCAGCACAGGAAACCTTCTGGAGAGAGAAGACATGGCTCTGCCCGTCCCTGATTACAGCATCCACGCCCGCATGGCCGCACAGAGCGCTGCGGCTCTGCATGGCCGACAGCAGCGCCCCTACAGCATGGCGGGGTCGGGCTTCTCACAGGTAGGGGTCACTGCAGAGCGCCACACGGATCACATGCAGCACGAAGGGAGAACTTTGAGCTTTCATCGGGCAGCAGCTCTGCTCTGATTTTAAAATGAAGCCCTCACATGAGTTTGCAACATTAAATGACGTCAGAGCAGAAATCAGTTCTGCTCGGTTCTCGTCATGGAGGTCAGGAGTTTGATGTGAAGCAGCTCGGACCGGGCATGTTTGTGTCATGTGACGAACTGCTGTCTGCGCCTCGGTGACGAGGTGTTATCACCTGGAGGAGACACGAGTCCATCTGAAGACCTGAAGTCTGCGTGCTCCACACATGACGGGGGCTCAGATGGTGTAGAGGCAGGGCGGCCGACTTGGGACACGAAAGTTCCAGGTTCAGTCCTCAGTCATCGCACATCTCGTGGTGTCTCTGAGCAGGACACCCTATCCCCAAATGTCCCCCGGGCACCCACAATAGCTGCCCACTGCACCACCCGGGGTGGATGGGTTAAATGCAGAGCCAATTTTGCCATTGTATGGAACATACGATGATGACAACACATACATATTATTATTATTATTATTATTATTATTATTATTATTATTATTATTATTATTATTATTATTA
>NC_056514.1:40371660-40371892 GCF_014905685.2 Nematolebias whitei | reverse complement strand
TATTATTATTATTATTATTATTATTATTATTATTATTATTATTATTACTCACAGCAGAACCTGCTCAGACACGGTTCTTATAATTTCCTGTGAAACTGTAAAGAAATGTCTGAAGATCAATGTTCTTCATGTCTCTGTTGCCCCCTGCTGGCTGCTGGGATTATTGCAGCAGTTTAATCCGTTTCTGAACATGTTTATTGTTTTTATAATAAATTTCATAATTGAACATGTT
>NC_056514.1:40371429-40371650 GCF_014905685.2 Nematolebias whitei | reverse complement strand
ATAAATTTCATAATTGAACATGTTTATTGTTTTTATAATAAATTTCACAATTGAACATGTTTATTGTTTTTATAATACATTTCATAATTGAACATGTTTATTGTTTTTATAATAAATTTCATAATTGAACATGTTTTTTGTTTTTATAATAAATTTCATAATTGAACATGTTTTTTGTTTTTATAATAAATTTCATAATTGAACATGTTTATTGTTTTTAT
>NC_056514.1:40362722-40371419 GCF_014905685.2 Nematolebias whitei | reverse complement strand
GAACATGTTTATTGTTTTTATAATAAATTTCATAATTGAACATGTTTTCCTCTCCATGTGTTCTTTGCAGCAGGGAGTTGAAGAATTTGAGCCTCGCTTCCCCACAAGGTGAGAAAACTTCTTCCAGATGTTTAGTTTTGGTCTGACGGTCGGTTTTGTTCTGGGTGGGAAGCCAAAGACTGGATCCGTCCTGTTGGCTGGGGGATTATAATCTGAGCAAACAGGAAGCTCTTTCGTTCAGCTCTTCTGGTCAGAGTCCAGTTAGAATTAGCTGTCCTGGTAAACACAGCTGATCTGAGGGACTGGGATTAACACAGCTGATCTGAGAGACTGGGATTAACAGATCAGGCGAGCAACACACCACAACGTTTTATTTATGTTCCCATCATGCTTTGTGGCCATTTGTTGTGTTTACTGCCTGGAGGATTGCTCTAATCTGATTGGTTGTTAGCTGTGAAAAAGCAAAGCTGCTTCTTGAACGTGCAGATTTATTCTGAGTTATGAGCGCTGCGGGGGGGGGGGGGGGGGGGCGTTGACTTTAAAAATAAATCAAAATAAAACGAGGACGGTGAAAATCTGCGCTGAGTGAGACCTTCAGCCACGAAGCACCAAACTGCAGGATCTCCTGAAATTTAACTGAATTTTAACATAATTTCTACTGGTTTATTTTAACTAAAGTTGATACAAAAGATAAAAACAAAAATCATAAATAAATTTTAAGAAATAGAATAATTTTTAATCTTCATTGTTTAAATTATTTATATCATCGTTCTGCTCCTTTTTAGTCACATTTTCAGCAACGTTTGTGTTCGCTCAAGGATATCTGATAACTCCAGGGACACAAGTTAAAAGCTTGTGAGCCGGGCTCTGGGGGGGCTCTGGGGGGGCTCTGGGGGGGCTCAGCCTGTGCTCAGACTCAGGTGTTCTACCTGAGCAGGTGCAGTTATCATTAAGAGCCTTAAGGGTGGAAACAAAGTTATGATTCATCAGAAGTTATCAATTATTGACGTCAGTCCAAATGTAACTAAAGAGCGTCTATAAGGAGGAGGTCAGGGGGTCCACTGTCCTCAGACTGCCCCCCCCCCCCCCCCCCCCCCCCCCCCATGGAACAAGTTTGTTAGAAATGTTTCTTCATGTCTGTCACACGTTGTTTGTAAGTTCCTTTCAGTTTTCGTTGGTTCATTCACTTCATATTTTATCAAAACCACAGTCAACATTCTTTTTACTAATGACCCCCCCCCCCCACCCCCCACACACACCCAGTCCCTGCTTTAACACCCTCCATCCTCCATAGCACCGCTTACCTCACAGAACAGAGTCAGACCAGGTGCAGATTGTTGGGGGGGGGGGGGGGGGTTGTAATTCTGGGGGGGTTCTTGTGTCAGAGGTTGTCTTGGTTGTTTGCTGCTGTGTTTCCTGAGACCCCCCAGCTGGAAGTGTCTCCCTCTCTCTGTTTTCAGTTCAGCAGAGGTCAAATTGATTTCGACAGTGTGAGGACAGACAGACAGGCAGACAGACAGGCACAGACAGTGTGATAGGACACACCTCCTCCTGCTTTAGCCCCTCCCCTTCCTGTCTCCTGCTGCTGCTTACGGCACTGAACGCATCTTGAGCCGATGGTTCCAGAGAAGAGACGTGGTTCCGTGTCGTTCCCCTTCCCGTCACCTCCTCCTTCACTCCTGCGCCGCCGCTCCACCGAGCCGCCGGTGAACGGACTCCGAGCCACAGACGTTCAGTGAGACGGACGTTTTCTCCGAGGATAACGGACCTTTGCTCGTCCTTCCTGCATGTGCATTTCAGACGTCAGCGCTCTCCTTTGGAACGACCGTGTGCAGGAAATGATCGTGGCTGATCCCAGAGGATCTTCATAAAGTATAAATATCAGTTTTAATTGTGACTGGATCTTTCAGTATTTAATGAATTTTCATGCTGTCGAGTTTTTGTATTCCTCTGAGAAGAGAAACCGTGTTGTTGTGAAAAGCTCGTGAAAATGTTTTAACGCAGAACTCTGAATGTTTACTTGTACATAAACGTGTCGTCTGATCTGTTTGTAAACGATGCACCTTATCAAACTAATAATCTATATTTATGACTTTGTGTTAATAACTGATGGTTTCTGTGGACTCTGGACGTAGAGGGACACTGTGCTCAGACACACAGACCCAGGTGCTTTTATTTTGTAATCTGCTGGGTGAACTTCCTGCTGAGGCTGAATGGGGGTCGACTAAACAACCAGAGAAAAATTTAATAAAAATAAAAAAACGGACCCAGTTGATCCTGTGGTCCTGACACCACGGTTTTAAGAATCGAGTGATCACTTTCTTTGATTCATTTGACTGTTAGGGGACTGAAATATTAAAAAATGATTTAATGTAAAATAAAAATGGTTGTAATAGAAACGTTAATGGCTGAACGACTTGGTGTGAAAACATAAAACAGGATTTTAACATCTTACATTCTGCCAGTTGACATGTTATAAAAAATGTTATGAAATGTACACAATAAAACTTATCGACTTTATTTAAACATTGTGCCTAGACTGTGGAATATTGAGTTTAAAACTGAGCAGTGAGGAGCAGCGTGATGTTCTCCACCTGCTCTGAGCCTCATTCAGACTTCGTGTGCTGCTTTAACATCTGAAACCTCCAAAAGCTTCACGTTTAAAGACGACACGAGAGTTTGATTCTGTCTGGTCCAGCTGGTGCTCGTCTTACTAACCTCTGTCCCTCTGTCCACACGAGGTGTCCACTCATTGGTCCAACCGGACGTCCTTTATTCTTCTTGTTTGCTTCTGAACTCTCTGAAAACTTTGAGCATTTCTTTGTTTGCTGCTCTGCAAAGAAGTTGTTTTTTCATGTAACTTTAGAGCCACACATCCTGAAGCATGATCAATAATCCAGGTAGAGAAATCTAACAAAGTTAAGTCAGGTTCTCTGGATGGGTTCTTATTTTATCCAGAGGACTTCTTCAGTATGAGGAGCTGCAGCAAACTCAGTCTAATAAATAGCACCTTCTCATGGTGGATCAACCAGTTTGTTGTTGACGTCCAGAACCAGCTGTTCACATGATCAAGAAGGACCATCAGACTAATGACAGATCATTAGCACCTGATGGCTGTTTGTTATTCACAGGGGGCTGAGTGATTCTAGCAATAACAGCATTGTAAGAGGGGGACAGGTGGACACGGAGGCTCCGCCCCGTTTAATGACGGACGGTCTCTTTTCACAAAGATGGCCTCCTTTACTCCTCTCTCAAACCATCGTGGTGATGTTACATCATCATCAGGCCAGGACTCTGAGGTCTACACTCATCTCCAGGTCAGAGGTCACTCTTTCAGGGATGAAGATGTTCACATCCTGGACAGAGAGGAACGATGGTTTGAGAGAGGAGTAAAGGAGGCCATCTTTGTGAAAAGAAACCGTCCATCATTAAACAGGGGCGGAGCCTCCAGGTTCAACTGTCCCCCTCTTACAATGCTGTGATTGCTAGTATCACTCAGCCCTCTGTGAACAGTAAACAGCCATCACCATCTGGATGTCAGCAGCAAGCTGGTTGATCCACTATGATAAGGTTCTGTTTATAGTTTGTTGCAGCTCCTCAAATTGAAGAAGTCCTTTGGATAAAAGTTCGAACCATCCAGAGGACCTGACTGAACTTTGTTAGATTTAGCTCCACATGTTGGATGGTGTTGGATGCTCGGTCCAGCTTCTTGCAGAGCAGCAGTTTTGTCCCACTCGTCTGTCTCTGTCTTCTAACGAGCGTCTGTCCCCCGAGCTTTGCCGACCAGCCTGTGTTTTATTAGTTTGATGAATTTAGAGACAAACGACTGGGAGCTGCCGTGTGTCTTCTTCCTTCACTAAGCTAGTCCAAGGTACGGCTGCCCTCGTGTGGAAAACCAGATGGTTGTAGACACTTCCTGACCTGCATGCTTTGAGGGCAGCAAGCGTAAGGTTTGATGACCTCACATGCACGCTACATTTCTACGATCAAATACATTTTATGGAGACGATCACTGACGTGTTTGTTCCTGGAGAGCTTCCTGTCCCAGCGGGGGTAGAAAGACGTTTCCATTCTCACGCCTGCTGCGGTTTTCCTTTAGTTTATTCTGTCACTGGCTTTTGTTGATTTGTTTTTAAATTTCTAGTTTTGTTCGACATCAAAGTGCTGGTCCGTGTTTCAAAGCGTGATTTGCTGCTCGTGCTCTGGGTTGATCCCAGTGAGCAGCAGCTGCTGTCGCCTCACGTCTCCAGGTCTCACTCCCCGCGGCTCCTCTTGGACTTAGTGTGTGTGTGTGTGTGCACAGTAATATTTTCACTACACCTCCATCCACGCACTGACCTCCTCCTCCTGCTGCTGCTGCTAGCAAAGGTACCCTTTTCTACTCAGCTGTTTGTTTGTTTGTTTGTTTGTTTGTTGTGGGCTCGTCCTCGTTCCTGCATTTCCATCTTTTAAAGCCACGGCTGTTTCCTGTTGTTCTGACTCTGTTTTATTCTCTGATTCATATTTACCAGTCCTGATTAGTTTATTTTAAATGTACAAGCACGTGTTGCCTTTGTACAGCCCTGATGTGTGTGTGTGTGTGTGTGTGTGTTACTGAACCAGTCCTGGTCCTCCAGGGCCCTGATCCTGCACGCTCCAGTTGTTTCCCTGCTCCAGCTGTTTAATAAAACGTGTCAACCACTGCAGCCCTCGAGGACCAGGACTGGACACCCCAGGTCTAAACTGAATGGTCACAGTGAGTTTTAGAGGTGGAGACAAAACGATGACTGAGTTTGACCCGTGGCCTCTGCAGGGAAACGTTCTCGTCTTTAAGTTCAAGAAGCAGCTTCAGATGAGAACAGTTAAAAACAATAACTTCTAAATCAAAGTACAACTAGTATTCTGATGCATGCTCAATAATCCAGGTAGACAAATCTAAAAGAGTTAAATCTGATCCTCTGGATATTATAAAAAACAAAACAAAAAAAATGGAGAAACATTTCATCTTTCATCCTGAGGACTTCCTCAGTCTGAGGTGCTGTATTCAGCTCAGTCTCTTAAATAGCACCTTCTCAGAGTGGATCAACCAGTTTGCTGCTGACAACCAGAACCAGCTGATCACATGCTCAAGAAGGACCATCAGACTAACAATGGGTCATTAGATATCATTAGATACTCAGACTGAAGAAGTCTTTCGGATGAAAGACGAAACGTTTCTACATTTTGTTGTTGTTTTGTTTTTTGAATGTCCAGAGGAGCAGATTTAACTATTTTAGATGCAACTAGTATTCACTCCCATGTTCTGTGTGTTTCAACTTACGCTTTATATTATTTACTGAAGTGAGAACAGAGAAGTTGAAATGAAAGGAGTGCACCCAGGTGGGCTGTGGTTAAGCCCCGCCCCTCCCTGCCAGGCTGTACCTGGAGGCTGCTGCTCACCTCAGTCATGATCTGTTGTTAAAAATGTGACGTTAATTATTAACCCGCTCTGGTTCTTTAAATGCGTTTAGTTTGTGTTTGAGCCGGATGAGTGAGGACTGTCTCTTTTTGCAGAACTGGGCCCGGTTACGCCCACTTCTGAGTGAACCAGATCCATCGTAAGTGAGGATGTTTGAGCTGTGGGAGCTGTGGTGTGGTTTGGCTTCGTGCACATCACTGCTTGTTTTTGTTGTGTCGTGTACCAGTTGTTTTCACGAGCTCAGCTTGGGACGTGGTGTTTTCAGCAGCATGCTCAGCATCATCTGCATTTTTGTCTTTTTGCATCAGACCTTTATTTTTAGCTGCTTTGGCTCTGCGGCTGCTGTGACCCGAGTGTGGCATGTTTAACATTTCCCACCGTAAGGAGAGCTCCTTCCCTCAGCGCTGTCTTTTCTTGTCCTCTCAGCAGAAACCCACCCGGAGAGCCCGGCGTGGGGGCTCCAGCCAAACCGCCCCTCTCTGAGGATGAAGACGAGCCGGAGCAGCGTGATGAAGCTCACTACGACTCCGTGGACAAAGCTTCAACTGCCTCAGAGAAGTTCTGAGCCCAGCCCAGTAAACTGGTCCGTCTGCGTACTGGAACCAGCTGCAGCGTCACAGCAGCAACAGAGTGGGAGAAGAACGAGCGAAACAAAAAGTCCAGCCGGAGCTGAAGGTTCCTGAATGAAACCAGATTTATTTTTGATGTTCAGGTCAGAGTGTTGGTGCAGCAGCTTCTCTGTTCAGGACGAACATCCAGGACGTTTCACTTTAAGAACATACAAAGAACACGTGTTGTTGGGGTGTTGTCACGTGGTTTTATCTGTTTCCTGCTGACTCGCACTGCAGTTACAACATCTCCCCTGAGCTGCCAACATGAGCTTCACCATCTTCATCATCAGCAGCAGGTGTTGCACCTGTCGGTGTTCTGTCCGTCAGAACAGTTCAAAACTTGGATCACCCGTGAAGAAAACGTGTCAAAGCTTAATAACAGCAGATGTGAAGGATTCGCTGACACGTTTTATTCACATCGAAACGTTGAAACAGCAGGAAACATCTGTAAAATGTTGAGCGATCTGCAGGAAACATCTGTAAAATGTTGAGCGATCTGCAGGAAACATCTGTAAAATGTTGAGCGATCTGCAGGAAACATCTGTAAAATGTTGAGCAATCTGCAGGAAACATCTGTAAAATGTTGAGCGATCTGCAGGAAACATCTGTAAAATGTTGAGCAACAAACATTTTTGACTCGTTTCTACTGGACAAAACTCAGTTTGTGTTAAGACGACGCTCTGGTTTAGTTTATTTTTAATAGTTAGGAGGTTAACTTCTCGTTTTCTGTGTTTTAATTTAATCTTTGCACATGTCGAGTTGCTTTTTAAACGTTTATGATTTTGTTCTTGATTTAAATTCTCTTTCTTAGTTCATAAAACTTTTATCAGTGTGTGTCTAATTCCAGTTAATAATCTGATGAGACACTGATTTATAAAACATAAATCTGGAGCAAACCACTAAACGACACTAATATCAGATTAATGAAAATAAAGAACTGGAGAAGTGTTTGATGTTTTTAACTAATTATCTATAAATTCTATTTCTACAGTAAAAGAACCTGGTGAACATTCAGCTGCAGACGTTTGAGATTTATTTTCTTTTACCAATAAACACTTGACTTCACTGAAATATAAAGATATTTAAATATAAAGATATTTAAATATAAAGATATTTACAGAAGTAAACCTGGTTCAGTTGCTGAACAATAACATCAAATACAGAATTTGCTGTAAAATAATTCATTTAAAGTAAAAATACAAAGTCATGCAAACATAAATTCATTAAATAAATATAAAAAACAGAATGTTTACCAGGTTAAAAGGCAAATTATGTAAATGTTTTATCTTAAATAATATTAAAACATTTCAACTTTATTTCCACAAACTGCAATTTAACAGAGTGTGAAAGTTTCATAATGTGTTTTTCTTTGTTGTTGTTTGTGCCACGCTCGTTTGCACATGTTGCTGCTGTTTAGCTTTTAGAAAATTATTCTGAGATTTTTTTATTTTCTGGATCTCGTGTTGGACTGACAAAAAAAAGTTTAAATTTAATCTGAAGGTTAATTCCTGACCAAAGTTAGAACTGAATAATTGTGATTTTATGATCAATACGTCTGATTTTCAAATAAATCGATAAAATGTTTCACTGATTGTTTTTACTGAAGGCTCCTGGAGCTGCAGTTCTAATCAGACGACCCGGTCCAGGTTCTGTTTGGATCTTATTCAGATTTTATGAGCTTGTTCACAGTTTGAGACTGAATCGAAACGAAGAATCTGTTCATTTAAAAACGATTCAAACCGTTCCAGCTCCTGACCCAGCAGCTTCCAGAACCACCAGAACTTCTGCTCAGTGGGTTTCTGGTTCTGGACCACTCTTCTTTCCATCATTGAGGGTTCTGCTCAGCTCTGAAGGTCCACCACAGCATCAGTCAGGTTCAGGTTCTGGACTCTGGACTGGTGCTGGGCCTCGGTTCTGGTCTTTCTGACCCGTTCTGTTGTAGATCAGCTGCTGTGTTAGGGATCATGGTCCTGTTGGATCCAGTTTGTTGGACAGATGGACTCATGTTTGGTCTACAGTTCTGGTCCACTCAGACTGACGGGATCAGCCTCCACCACTGTGCCAACAGCTGGGAGGAGCTGTTTACTGCAGTGCATTCTGGGTAAACATCTGCCCTCTGGTCTGGTTCTGGTCCAGAAGTCTGGTGGTTCCTTCAGAACAAACCCAAGTCATGCTGCCATGTTTAGAAAAGAGGCTTCCAAACAGTCCATGACCTTTGACCTGCTGACTGCGGCCTATAGTCTGAGGAGCTCATTGCATGGTCTGACCTTCAGGGTGACTGAGGCGTGACGTCCACTCCTGAGCAGCTCAGCTGTCCTAAATGTTGTTTAATCCATCTCTGCCGAACGATGGATCGTTTGGAAATGACCTTTGACCTTTCACAGACTGACAGGCAGCAACAGCTGCTCCTCAGATGTCATTGCTGATGTCTTTCCATCTTGGCACTGTGTTAACAGGAAACGGTACGCCCCAACTCGGCAAAAGCCCCTGATGATCAGTTAATCAATATGTTTGATCAGCAGCTCCTGGGTCTTCTTCATCTGGAGCTTCTTCTGCACGTTGGTTTAATCTTTAATGATTAATCTGCACGTTGGTTTAATCATTAATGATTAATCTGCACGTTGGTTTAATCTTTAATGATTAATCTGC
>NC_056514.1:40357679-40362712 GCF_014905685.2 Nematolebias whitei | reverse complement strand
GATTAATCTGCACGTTGGTTTAATCTTTAATGATTAATCTGCACGTTAGTTTAATCTTTAATGATTAATCTGCACGTTGGTTTAATCTTTAATGATTAATCTGCACAACGCATTTTATTCTCACAGAATCTGTAAAATTCTAAAAACTTAAGTTTATTTTTAGAAGCTGAGAACTTCTGAAAACATGAAGAACGCTTCCAGTCGTGTAAACCAGTTTATTTATGCTGAAAGAACAGAAAGCAATGATGAGACCGAGCCGGGGTTGGGGGTGGGGGGGGGGGGGGGTCAGACAGCAGCCCAGACCTTCTGCACATTCACACATTCAGCTCAAGACCAGAGCTGCTGGCTCGTTTCTTCTTGGTCTCCATTTTGGAGAAAACGTCTGCACCTGCATGCGCGTAGCCAGGGGGGGTTCGGGGGGTTCGAACGAACCGCCCACTTTGCCAATGAAGTCCCACCTACAACTCCCGCGAGATATAGAACACATTGACCTTGACAGAGTTGTTGATGTGTTTGCAAACAAACACTCGAGGAGGATGGAGCTGGACTCACTTGTCTATCCAGAGATATAAGATGTTGGACAAAACTGTCTTATGCATTGTAAAAAAAAAAAGGTTTTGCAAAACTACATTTGTCTTGAGAAATTTTAATCTTACTCTATAGTGTCATTTTTTTATGTGTAGATGTGGATTGTATTGTATTTTTCAATTCATTAATTTCATTCATAAAAAACAATGTCTAACAAAGCAAAGTAAAAAGATGAGTTATTTTTGCAATTGAAGTAATGTTATTATTTGCGGGCTTAGTTTGCATTTATGTTGTTAGAGTTAAGGAGTGGTACTGTGCCTTTAAGAGGATGACGTCTTTCATTCTTCTTCGGTGTTTTTTTTTTTTTTTTGTGTATGTTCGGGCGGGACTCGGGAGTACCGAAGTGTTCGTTCGTGTCTGGGATGAGTTCTGAATAGAAGACTGGACACACACACGCTATTCCCCTCTCAGTGTGTTGCTCTTTCTCCACTCACAACCGCCTATTTGGTAACACAGATTTACCTCACACAGCAGTGTTTTAACTAGCTAGCTAATTAGCTTGTTTACACATTTGAAGTTATGTGTACCACCGCCAATGAACCAATCAGAGTAGTCCTACAGGTCCACTTTTTCTTCAAACGAACCGCCCCTCATAAAATCCTGGCTACGCCTATGACCTGAACGTGGACCTGAAACACCTCAGCTCTTTGGCAACAATGAACAGATTCCAGCTCCTCATCCTCCAGCTCCTCCTCCTCCAGCTCCTCCTCCTCCAGCTCCTCCTCCTCCTCCTCACAGGTACAAATACTTCTTGAGTTCACTACATGTTTCTACACTAACCTGGACACTTAGAAGACACGACATGGATCGTGTGTTCCCACGGCTCCTGGGCCTCGTCTTTGATCTTCACAGAAACGGAGCCACAGTTTGATCAGCTGATCAAGGTGAACACACAAACTATGGCTGAAGTTCGTAGAAGCTGAGCTCCTTTCAGAAATGATCCAAATTACAAACATGTCTCCCGACAGTCACGATATTCAGGATCAGCAGTCGAACGTCCATCTCTTACAAACAGGAAGTCAAAAACTGAGATTTACTGCGTGTTTAACGCAGAACGGTTCATCGTCCTCCCAGTCCCTCTCTGCTGTGCTGCTGCTCTGCATCCAAAACCACATTTATGAAGATTGTCGTTAAGACGGAGCCGACTCTTTGATTCCTCTTTCAAACAGAAGCATGAAGACGAGACCAGATGCAGTTTTGATCCCACAGGTGGAACAAAGCGACTCAGATGCAGCAGTTTGTAAATACAGGACCTTACGAAGATCTTTTATTTTTTTAAAGAACCAAGAACGATAACCGTAGTGATGAGTCTGGTGGAGCAGAGGACTCACGTCAGACCAGACTCCTCCAGGTTTCTTCATTTAGAATAACTCTGCTGCACAGAAAGAGACCCAAGAGATGTTCAGGAATGGACCCTGATCCTTTTGAAACACTTGAAAGATTTGAAGGTGCTTTGACAGCAAACGACCTCTTTACAGTCCTGATCATCATTTCTGGAAGTAGCCTCGTCGTTTGCTGTCTTCATCAGGTTCTTCTGGACCTCCTGGTTCAGAGCAGATCTGTTCGCTCCATAGGAACTCTGAATGAAGGGAAGATGTGGTTGGTCAAGCAAACCGAGCGCTTTCTGCACCCGAGCTGTTCAAACTTCCATCGGATGGATAAAAGAGGAGCTGCTCGGCCGTCAGCGCTGCTTCCTGTGGCGTTCTTCAAACGTGTGGCACAAAGACGATCAGCTGATCCTACAAGTCTTTCTGCTTTAAAAAGGAACCAGAACCCCACAACGCACAGCTCCAAGTGACGACGGGCTAATATTGTGTAGTGGGAGCTTGAAGGCCAACCAGTGGGAGATGAGTGATGAAAGCAAGCTTCAGCGTTGGACCGTCCTCTGGAGCTTCTGAAGGTTTTAAAGGCCAGCTTGAGATTTATTGCTTCTCTGAGCAACGTTCGCTGCTCATGTGAAACCTAACCCTGCTTCAGACTGACCACACGGCAGCGAGCTCCTCGTTCCACCATATTTACAACCATCAGGTCCAGTTCTTGGTAGTGGGCTGAACTGAACAGTTTGTCCAAACCACACGTCAGGTTTTAATTTTTATATTTCACCACGTTGTGACGGCGGCTCTTGTTGATCAGCGATCTTCACAGGATCTTTGCATCAATGTGATGAAGTCCAGATTACCCAAACCCGTTTTTATAACACGTGCTTGTGAGCCGAGGCAGAAAATGATCTCACGTTACTTATTTTACAGCTCCTGCAGAAGTGCTCGTCAGCCTCTTGTTGCCCGGTGCTGAAGAAACGAACCCACAGGTGAGACCTGAACGTGGTTTTAACCTTCGTCTTGTTTTGGTGTGATATGCAGTAAAGACGGACCGGTTGTAACCGTGGTGATATTTTTGTAAAACGGTCCATTCGTGGTTCTGATGCGGCAAAGAACAAGTGAAATAATCGGGTTGTTGTTTAAACGAGTCTTGAACAAAGACCAGCTCCCATCCAGATGGATGCCAACAGTCCCGCTGCACACAAGAACGTCTTTTAGTCTCTGAAAGGATCAAATATTATTATTTTACTCGTAATGCCTCGTGGTATTTATGAATGCAAGGAACTCGTTTCCTGGAAAGTACAAAGACTGGAGCGGTGCCGTCGTGTCCCAGGGGTCGGCCGTGTGTTGAAAACTCGGCACAGTCTGTTCCACATCGTTAGGAGTGAAAAATAAAAATGAAAAAGGCAGATATGAAGTTATTTTAGGAGCCTTTCCTTCCACTGTGTCTCTTAGATCCAAAAAATACACAATTTTATTCTCATGTATGAATCATTCACGCCGTGAAGGTTCATATTCTAGAAATCTTCATGGTTCTCTTTTCTAAACTACGACTGGTCCGACGCCGAGGTCCGACAGGGTTTTGTAAAAGTGTCTGCAGGCGGGAAGAGGCACTGTCTTGTGTTTTAAGAACCTGACGGTAAGACAGAAACATGGAGTCATGCGAAGACGGTCCTGGTCAAACCCACAGCGTCCTACTCTTTGTCTCCATCTTCGCTGCTTCCTGCAGAACAAACGACACAAAGCAGAAAGAAAAGCTGCAGCTGTTCTCAGGAAGGTTGCAGTAAAATGATTCGGCGCTACACATCTGTTCATTTCTCTTCCTGCCGTGTCTACAGAGCAGGAGCTGATCGTAAACTGCAGCTTCATGTAGTCCCACGTCTCATTTAAATCCCATTCAGTCCTGTTTTAATGACGTGGTCCAGTTTTAGAGGCTTCGCACCAGTTTGCAGCACTGACTGGGTAACTGGTCAAAACATTTATCGTGTTTCGATCCTTACTTCCTGTCGAGCAGCAGAAAATGTTTGCACCATTTCTGGGTCGACCAATTAAAGTAATCTGTAACTGGAGTAAAACACCAACTGAGGGCTTTTGAGATAATTCATAGAAAATTAAAAATGTATTTATTGTCTAATTGTTAGCTGTTGTTATAGCTATAGTTGTTATTTTTATTTATTTTAATGAAGCTGAAATACGTCTGCCTGCAAAGGCTTTGTGGTTCATTAGTTGAAAACTTTGGAAACTTTGCTCAAAGTGTTGAAGCATTCAGGCTTCAAGCTGCTTTTAAATAATCCAGATAGAAAAATCTATCAAAGTTAAATCAGGTCCTCAGGACAGATTAAATAACAATAATAATAATAAAAGTATATATATATATATATATATATATATATATATATATATATATATATACACACTTCACCTCACCACTCGCTCCCCACGAGATCGGACGCTTCCCTCCCTCCCTCTCCGCTTTGCTGCTCTGTCTGTCTGTGAAACTGCTTCTGAGCCTCTCTACATTTCTTCCGAACCATAATTATGGACTTGATTTGATCAGTTGGTCCCTAATTTACAACATTTCTTGAAGAGAAGACAGGCTTTAGGCGAGTCGATTTGCCCTGTTGGCACGCACGCAGCTGGATATCTTATCGACTGGAAGACTTCATGATGTGTCTATCTCTGCTGCCATCTGTGGATTTTAAGGACGCATATTTACTTGGATTCACGATAACTGGTTCCTGCTTTTTGGATTCAGCTGGTGCTGGTTTTATCTACAATCAAGGAAGTCGTCAGCAGCAAATTTGGACCCGATCACGCTGCTTGCCTTTATGATGGCTTGGTTCGTGTCTCGAGTACCCAGACTCAAATGCTTTGGGCTGAATGGATCAGATCTCGGGGATTTTACTCAGTCACGTTCCATCGGTGTGGCCATGTTAATTTGGACATTTCAGAACCGAGTGGACCAACACAGACTCAAGGTAGATGTCATTAAGTTCTGCCTGTCCCCAAAACAACTGTGTTTATCTGAATTTGGCTCCCTTGGCTGGCCTTGAAGGTCATCTTATCTGAATTCACCTGGAGAACATGTGATCTGATGCTCACCACCCCCTCCCTGAGGAATTTCCA
>NC_056514.1:40339741-40357279 GCF_014905685.2 Nematolebias whitei | reverse complement strand
ATATATATATATATATAAAAGATAAATAGCCATTTATAAGACTGAGTTTATTTCAGCTCCTCAGACTGACCAAGACTTTTGGATAAAAGACAAAACATTTCAAAAAGTTTTACTTTCTTTAACTTTACTTTTTGAATCCATCCAGAGGACCTGAGTTAACTAAGACTTTTAAAGAGTTTTAATTTGTGAATCCTTTTCTTTGCTTCTGTTTTCATAAGTTTGATGATTCTGTCCTGATTTCTTTACACCTTCTCTCTGAGGCACGAGGAGTTGTTTGAGGCGCTGCAGAGACCCACCTCCTGCTGAGTCCACGTCAGAGTCAGAGATGTGAGTGATGGAGAAGCGGGACACGTTGGACGGGGACACGGCGAAGCGTGAGAACTGGGTGGTCGGTCTGGGCTCCGGAGCTTTGGTGACTGAGCGAGGCGGGGGGGAGTCTGCTGCTGCCGAGGACGTCGGCAGAGGAAGGAGGGGGAAGTCGTCGTCCCACTCGAACCCTGCACCTGACAGAAGACGGTCACTAGTTCTAAGTTTGTTTCTACAAACAAATCGTTTAAAATTGAAGAGAAGAATCGACACTCACTCTCCTCTGAGACGTTCCCGTCTGAAGAATCGTCCGAGGCGTTCAGCCTGTCCACAGATTTTCTTCTTGAGCTCCGACCCTCTGAGGCCAAAGGGAGGCCGTGCTCCACCAGATCTTTAGTCGGACTCTCCTGTTGGGTAGAACCGTATGATCCAACAAAACTCAGAGCTGAGAAAATTCATTTTGAACAAGTTGAAAACACCAACACTGGTAAAGTGAAAGGATTTTTGTTTTTAAGGACAGGAAGGTTGTTTTATTTTTTATTAGAAAGTAATTTATCTGTTTAAATTGATTCTAAATAACCAAACTCACTTCAGTCACTCATTACTAGTTAAATATTCCACCTGCGGCCCAGTTCTTCTGCCGTCTCATCTTAAAGAAGTTTGGAAACACGTGAACTCGTCTTAAACATGACATTGATCAGTATTTATAAATTACTTGGGATTAAAATTATTCTAAGACGTCTCTCAACATGAGGCGGTTCATAATGATGGCATCATGCAGCACTTTAATTAGCACCAACTCTCAGAAATGTTTGTTGGATGAATAAATATTTTCTCTTAATTCATTATTTTTAAGAGACTCCTGCAGAAAACATCACGATGTTGACGAGCCACAGAACCTTCCAGTTTTTATAAAGTCATGTTTTATTGTCTGCACCTGGATGGACCCTGGAGTCAGGTTCGTGAAGATTTCATCTTTACCTGATCGAACAGATACACCGTAACGTCGTCGAAGAAGGACACGGTCTTCTTCTTCCGCTCCAGCTCCTCCTGCAGGTTCTCCATGGTGAGCAGCGTCGGCCTCTTGAGGAGGCTCCTCAGTTTGTGGGCCTCGCTGTCGTCGCTCACCACGACGGGCACCGGGTGGCTCTCCTCCTCGCTTTCCTCGCCTCCACTCTGCACGCTGTAGGTTCTCAGCTCCTCGTCCGACTCGTCGCTGTCGTCTGAGTCACCGTCCTCCTTGTCGGCCTCCTCGCCGTCAGCGGGAGCTGCTCGGCCCTCTGTTGGAGGTGGAGAAGGAGCCGTTGGTGGGGAGAGGGGCGAGGAAGAGGAGAACCTCCTGCTGTTTGCCGTGTGCTGCAGGGCCACCTCATCTTTGGGTAAGGTGTGTGAGATTTCACCTGATGGCCTTTTTGGAACGGTTTTTATCACCGTCTCCATCTCTGAAGCTTGATCAGAACCTTTTGTGTCTTCAGTCTCCTCGCCCACCTTAAAAGTGGAGGCACAGTCTCCATGAAGGGCACCAAGAGCCTCCTCCATGGCCCCCACCACCTCAGCTGCCCAGTCCTCCATAGAGGAACTCTCCTCCTGGGACGGCCATTCGTCCAGAATCCCCTCAGAGTCCGACGGCTCCAGAGACGGTTCTGGTTCCTCATCCTGGCAGCTCTCCTCCGTCTCCATCTCTGGAGGACGACAGGATTCTGTTGCTCCTTTTGCATTTTGATCTCCTACTTTCAACTCTAGGTCTTTGTTCACCACATCTTTTAGTTCCTCCTCCTCCTCTTCAGTTTTTCTCTTTTCTGCCTTTTGGTCTCCATCCTGCTGCACCTCTTCATCATTTGGTCCATCCCTCAGCTGAAGTTCTTCATCATCTTCTCGGCTTTGCCTCTCATTCTCATAATCTGAAAAGTAGGCGGAGTCTCTGTATGGAGTCTTATCACTCAGGGGTAACAGAACGTGGTCACCGGTCTGTGAGTTCCCCAAAGCTGAATCTTCACTCTCTACTTCCCCTTCTGAAGGTACCAGTTTATCCTCCTCTTCCTCCAGACTTGCATCCAGGCCAGACTGTCCCTGAGGCTGTGGCCGCAGCTCGTGAGCTTCTTTGAGAATGAATTCTGGACTCTCGTTGTTCTCTGTGTCGTAACCACTGTCCATGGCTTTAGGAGAGCTTGAGGGGTGGGAGGATGCAGGACTGAGGCCTTCACAGGACCCTGCTGCAGATGGGAGGTCCATGGAGTCCATGGAATCTGGAGTTCCTACCTGCTTCTGGAGGGATCTGAAGGCAGGAGAAGAGTTCAGCTCGCTGCCCTCGTCAGCGAAGATCCCCGAAGTGACGTCAGTGATGTCATCTGTTATGTCGTCATCCTCGTCACTGCAGTCGAGGATGTCGGCGAGGCTCACGCTGGAGCCGCCATGCTCCACGCCACTATCTGCGGCGTGACTCAGCTCCGACTGTGGGTCTGAGATGACCACCATCACGTGCATGTTGTCCGCAGGAGGTGGAGGGGTTTTAGTCATCGTCAGGTTCTGCTCCTCTATTCTTGGTTCTGGTGGTTTCTGCATGATTAGATTCTCTTTGATTACTTCCTCTCTCTTCTCGTTACGTGTGGCTTCATCAGCGGTCAGGTGAACGTACAGCTCGTTATGGTCTTGAGACTTTAAGGCATGTTTGGGCACAATGGGACCTCCTGGAGCCGGTGAAAGATTGATCATCTCTTCATTGCTTGGGACATCGGTGGCCTTGTCTCTCATGCAACTGCTGTGAATGTAGCTGTGGCAGCAGCTGTTGTTCCTGACCAGCAGGCCGGTGAGTGGGTCAACAAAGTGGGAGTGGCAGCACTCTCCAGGTGCTGGCGGCTGAGGCTCACCTTCATGGCACAGGTAGATGTAGGCGTTGCAGCTGTCCGGGGGCACCGCAGCACGTTTGCTCAGGCTGAGGCAGGCGCTGTTGTCTTTGGCCTGGTGCGGCTCCAGATAGTCAACAGGTTTGGGCAGAGAGTGAAAGGCCAGGCTGCGCTCCTCTGGCCAGGTGTCTTCGATGTCGGTGCTTGGCATCGTGTAGTGGAAGTCAGCGTAGGCGTCCTGTCTGCAGCTGTGGCTCGCCCGTCTGTGGCAGCCCACGCTGCTGTGGCGGTGCTTTGAAGGCCAAGTGTTGCATGTGTGTCTCTCCAGAAAGAGGTCATCCTCTTCTTCCTCCGACTCGCTGTCTCTGTGCCCAATGAAGAGGGCGCCCCCGGTATCCATGTTGATACTGACAGAGTGGTTGTTGTGCCTTGTGTGGCTAGGCATGGTCTTTCTTAAAGAGCCCATCATGTCATAGTAGCCCCCAGTGATGTTCTTACCCAAGATGGAGGTATGGCTTGTGTCCAGGTATGAGTCTGTGAAAGCCTGTTGAGGTGGACTGTTCAGAGATGGTGAAATATCAAAAGGGTTGTCCAGTTCGCCCAAAGCCTGACGGAGGCTTCTTGACCCCCAGCTTTCTTCATGAAGCTCGCTGGAGTGCTCACTTCCAACCAAATATGGATCTATTCCTAAAGGTGGGGAATGCTCATAGTAGTAGCCCCCATCTCTGTCTTTATAGGACACATAGTGACTGGACTCCCAGGGTCGAAGGGGGCTGCTGTCCGACACTTGTCCCAAAAGGGGCTCCATTGTCAGTGAGATGGCTGGACTGGAGTCGTTGGAGTCGTACACGTCAGATTTATGGACGTCTGCAGACCAGTAGGGGCCGATGTTTGTGGTCTGTGAAGGGCAGGCCATGTATTCACCAGAGTCTGCGCTCCCCGTCAGGAAGCTGCCACTGCTGCCCTGATACTCTGGGCTGTAGGAGCACACGGTGTAATCCGGGTCCATGTTACAGTCCACCGGCTCCTCAATGCGGATGTAGTATTCACTGCCTACTGAAGGGCTGTGGGCACTGAGGACAGGGAGCACATGTGGTGGAAGCAGGTGTTTGGGCTGGTAGTAAAGAGGAGAATTTCCATGGTTCAGGTTTTCCATGGGGCACCCTCCAACGATGCCCCCCGGAGGGTAAAACTCCTCCTGACAGTGATGGGTGCTTGAGGATTCTGAGGGTCTATAAGCCTGCTCTGCTCGGGCTTGCTCCCATTTATACTCAAAGTTCAGGCCCTGACTCGTCTCTGTGACCGTTAGGATGTCGTCTCCAGACTCTGAGTGGTAACCATCCCCTGAAGAGAACTGCTCTAGCAGAGGGAACGAGGACGAAGTCGATGAGGGGTGGTCTCGGGCGATAACCGAGCCGCTGCGGTAGCTGCTGAACCCAGCATTGGGACGCAGCGAGTTCCAGCGTCTCTCAAAGTCCTCCTCGGCCTCGCTGGCCCCCTTGGCACACAGGTAGCTGAGCAGCAGGTGGACTTCCTCCGCATTGGGTCTCTGATCTGGCTGGAGCCAGCAGAACTGCATAACCTCGTACCTGAAGAGACAAAAACATTAATCATGAGGATCAATTCATTAATTTGCTGGTGTTTTTTTGAGACTACAAAGAAAAGGCAACTAGAAAACAGCCCTGCAGAACTAGATTTCTACAGGGAATGTGATTAAACTGGTTCTGGAAAGAATCTCATCGTGTCTCGCTACATTTACTCTCGTCGCTAAAAATTGTGTGACTCACCAACGTTCAGCCAAGGGTACTTGGAGCAGGGGTTTGGGCAGTCGCAGCTGCTGCTCCCTCACAGCGTACGTCAGGACCTGCCTGTCGGTGTAATGTCTGTAGGGCTGGTTTCCCAGCTCGAACAGCTCCCAGATCGTCACGCCAAGAGACCTGAGACACGAGACAGTTTGGAACTTTAATTACTCTTCAGAATTAAGCAGGAAATGAAGCGTCAGTTCCGACTTAAACAAACATCACAGTTTAAACCTTTTGCTCTTTTATCTCGACGAGCCTGGTGACAAAGTATGAAAGGAATAAAAAGACTTTAGTCGTGCTTGGTCATTTTCTTTAGTTTTTCCACATTAACTGGTAAGTTAAACAGTCACTTGTTAAATTAAGTTCACATGAAATGTTTTTCTGGTCCAGTGGTTTGTTGAGAGGGCTACAGGAGATTCAGCAGAAAGATCTCCTGAAGATCAAAGATCTTCTTCCTGATGGCAGGAGGTTTACAAACCTCAACCCTGAGGGCGTTTCGTCCATTTCTCCTTAAAAATGGACCATCAGGAGGGAAAGAACACTCCGATACCTCTCAGCAATTTTTCCTGCACTTTGCAGAATCTTCCTGTCGTTTAGTCAGCTGCCAAACCAGGAAGTGCTGCAGCAGATTAGGATGTTCTTGATAGTTCTCCGAGAAGAACTCCTTCATTCTGTTGGGTTTTTCCATGTGTATCGTATTTTCCGGAGCTTAAGTCGTGTTTATTATGCGTCACCGCTGACCCCCGGGAAACGTGGGCCGGTGATGTGCCAAAAATCAATCGGCGGCTACGGGAGCGCGCACAACTCGCTGTTGCAGTTCTTCAAAATTTAACAAGATTAACACTTAAAAACAATTATTTGTTTGCTCGACATTATAGCAAAGGTGTGTCTCAGTTGTCAAAAGCCTAGAAGGCCCTCTTGCGCCTGCAAAAGGTGATGTTTACTCTGGTTCATGTCAGAATGATGAACATTTCAAGTGTCAGGGAAAAACTGCATCATGAATGTGGAAAAAAATGTATATAAGTCGCAGGACTGGCAAATCTAAGTAAAAAAACTGTGACTTATACGTCGGAAAATACAGTATTTATTGTAAATAATTCTTATATTCATTCCTAATATTTATTTCTTATTCTTTTTAAATATTTGTATTCTTTTTCAAGATAAAATACTTGGTATTTGTAACAAAATTTCTTGCACATGGAGTGAACATGTTTATACATATTAAAAACTATTACAGTTTAACCTAAAAGTGTAGAGTGGTTTTACCTAGTTTAAAAAGTTTGTAAGCATTCAAATGAAATAATTTATTTGCAGTGAATTGTGTTTGGTCTAAAAATGTAGTTTTGAGTTTTCGTTTGAAAAATCTGTAACCCCCCCCCCCCCCCCAAAAAAAAAAAAAAAAAAAAAACATGCAGATTATCAAAAAATCCCCTAAAATACAGGAGATCAACAAGAACGAGTTCAGAACAACAATTCTGTTGAATGTTAAACTGAGTCATGCTGAAGCAGAACGTCGACAAAACTTGAACAGTTTTAGTTAAAGTTGACTAACGGGGTAAAGGTTGTGATACTTTGGACAACTTGGATCTTTGAAACATTTTTATATTTACTTCAGCAGGTTTCCTGGTGTCTCTTAAAGAAAAGTTGTCCCAGGAAACCCATCCTTAAAGTTTAAAGAGATAAAAGTGGAATGATTTCACATTGATAGCTAGGAATGTGCGATATATACGGTACACGGTAGAAACGATAGACATTTAGCCGATGATAGAGATCTGTCTTCTAGCCAAGTAGTATCTCTGCAGACAAATTCGGAAGGCGTGTCTGGGGGGCCACATCTGATTGGACGATAGGAAAATAGGCGTGTCTGGGGGCCACATCTGATCGGACAATATGAAAACAGGCGTGTCTGGGGGCCACATCTGATTGGACGATAGGAAAATAGGCGTGTCTGGGGCCCACATCTGATCGGACGATAGGAAAATAGGCATGTCTGGGGGCCACATCTGATTGGACGATAGGACAATAGGCGTGTCTGGGGACCACATCTGATTGGACGATAGGAAAATAGGCATGTCTGGGGGCCACATCTGGTTGGACGATAGGAAAATAGGCGTGTCTGGGGCCCACATCTGATTGGACGATAGGACAATAGGCATGTCTGGGGGGGCCACATCTGGTTGGACGATAGGACAATAGGCGTGTCTGTGGCCCACATCTGATTGGACGATAGGAAAATAGGCATGTCTGGGGGCCACATCTGATCGGACGATGGGACAATAGGCGTGTCTGTGGCCCACATCTGATTGGACGATAGGAAAATAGGCATGTCTGGGGGCCACATCTGATCGGACGATAGGACAATAGGCGTGTCTGGGGCCCACATCTGATTGGACGATAGAAAAATAGGCGTGTCTGGGGGGGCCACATCTGGTTGGACGATAGGAAAATAGGCGTGTTTGGGGGCCACATCTGATTGGACGATAGGAAAATAGGCATGTCTGGGGGCCACATCTGATTGGACGATAGGAAAATAGGTGTGTCTGGGGGCCACATCTGATTGGACGATAGGAAAATAGGCGTGTCTGGGGGGGCCACATCTGGTTGGACGATAGGAAAATAGGCGTGTCTGTGGCCCACATCTGATTGGACGATAGGAAAATAGGCGTGTCTGTGGCCCACATCTGATTGGACGATAGGAAAATAGGCGTGTCTGGGGGGGCCACATCTGATTGGACGATAGGAAAATAGGCGTGTCTGGGGGCCACATCTGATTGGACGATAGGAAAATAGGCGTGTCTGGGGGCCACATCTGATTGGACAATAGGAAAATAGGCGTGTCCGGAGAGCCACATCTGATTGGACGATAGGAAAATAGGCGTGTCTAGGGGCCACATCTGATTGGTCGATAGGAAAATAGGCGTGTCCGGATGGCCATATCTGATTGGACCAAAAAAAAAAAGGCTGAACGAAAAAAAAGCAGTTTGTGTTAACCAGACATATTATGTCTATGGTGGTAACCGGTTCAACATTAGCAGCGTCTCCATAACTTCTTTTTCCGCCTCTCTTAACACAGAACTTCCGGTTACATTTCAAAATAAGAGCAACATAACTGGGTAGTGGGGAGGGCTAAATGTTTTTTAATACCTAGCCATAACATTAAAAAACAAAATCCATTTTGGTTGTTGAAAAATGTGAAAATAGTTACATTCAATTCATAAAGAAAGAAAAATAAAGTAGCCAAAATATTAATGATACTTCAACTGTCTTTGGGACAAAGGACGTTTCCTTTAACTTCACATTTTCTTGTTCATCTTTTAAATCAGTCGCTGCAGATGAGTGATTGTCAGTTTCTGTCAGATTCTGCACCTGGAGCAGGTATTCTGTTTACTGGTTCACTTCCTCAGCTGTCTCACATTTCAAGGGTCAGTCCTTCTCCATGTTTCAGCTCCTTTCATAGATCACATCTCATAGAAGAACTTCTAAAGAGAACATTTTGTTTTGGGTCATTGTCTCGTCACAGGACTCCTGATCTTTAATTGAGACCAGACTTTTTGACAAGTGGAGCAGGTTTCACTTCAGATGTTTCATATTTCATTGTTTCCAGACCAGACTCACCTGTGTCAGGTGCAGCTACAACCAAGAACTAAAGAGAATCTTCTTGTGTTTGACAGAAGACATAACGCTGGTTCTTAGAAACCTTCAGTTTAAAATAAGAGCTGACGTAACTTACGTAAAGAGCAGCAAATACAGCTGCTGATCAGTGTTTGCCCCCCACAAATGCCTATTCTCCAGAAACGCCCACTTTTGGCCTGCAGAGAACCCCTTCTCCTTCTAGCAGCTAACCGCAGAAATGCTGTGTCTGATGTAAAATCAGAGCTGTCAGATTTAATTGTTACTTTTTGTAGTTGACAACTGTGCGTGAGTGGTGTTAACGTAATTTCTTTGAGAGCTAAGTAGCGAAGCTACTAGCTAACTAGGCCGGCTTGCCGTAGCGTTGTGTATTCGGACGCATGCGCTAAACGCTGTGTTCCGGCGAAAGTTTTTTTTTTTTTTTTCCCCATCGAAAGTTAAAGTAAGCGTTGGTCAGCTTTAGAGAAACCTGCTCTCTGATCTGTGAAAAGAACCCTGTGTTGTGTGATTTTACTGTGAGACCCTCTGGTCAAAGCCACAGGGGAAACTGGTCGCCATTTTGTGTCATTTCTCCATTAAAGTGGAAGGAGACGCCCACTAGAGGGTGAAGTGTTTCAGTGTAAAATGCTGCTCTGTTGCTGTTCATTTCTTAAGTGAGACTGGAAACTGTTAAGAGTTAACAACATGTTCTTTAGTTTTAGCAATATGTTTTAAAGTAACTTTGATATTTTTTGCTCTGTTTTGCACTACAAGAAAGAAGCCTAATACTTGATTTGTTTTTTATTTTAAAACTCTGGACCTATTAGTGGAATTTTCTTAATTGAGATTATTTTGTATGTGTAGCAGTTTTCAAAATAAATTATGGCACAAAGGACACCCTGTGCTTTTTTTTCATTTCTACTGCAAGTTTTATACCAAAAACATATCGTGATATATAACGTTATCGCCACCCTTCACAATACATATCGTGATATGAATTTTATGCCATATTGCACATCCCTACGTTATATCTGAGTCTAGAGTCCACGGTGTCCAGTTTTATGAGCTGGTCCTACCAGATGTTGCTCTGCTGGGTCTGATCGGCCACCAGCAGGTTTCCATGAACCTCGTCCACGAGCTCCGGAGCGATCCAACGCAGCGGCATGTACGTCTGATCTGAGGTCACGTAGTAATCATCCTGGTGACAAAAGAAAAAATGAACTTTCCCAGCGACATTTACACATTTAATATTTTGGAACTGTGTTAGAAACTTTAGATCAAATGAATGAAAGTTTGTTTATTTAGAGTTAAAGTAAAGTTGAGATTACATGAACATTTCAGACACATTTACCTTATACTTGGTGTGAGCCAGACCATAATCCCCAATTTTTACTGACATTTCAGAAGTCAACAAGCAGTTCCTTGAAGCCAGGTCACTGATGACAGAGGAGGGGGGAAACAGCTTTTACACTAATTTACTTTGTATAAAGCAGCAGAAAAATGAAGATAAGTTAAAAAATGTTAGATCTCTGGCTGCAAAAACTGAGTGAGGGTCTAAATAATTACTCTTCTGGTCTGGTTCAACGAGTTTTTTGTTCAAAGTGAAGAGGGGGGGTCACCGCCTGCAACAAAATCACTGATGCTGGAGTCTATAGCGGCACTCAGGCAGCACCAGGATGTTGTTTCAGGAAGCAGCCAAGACTCCAGTTTACCACAGCGGGGGAGCTCGGTGTATCATTGTTGCATCAAGTTTAGCAGCTAAAGTTTGTTTCTACCTGTGTTTGAAGTTGTGCTTGTGCAGGTGCAAAAGTCCTGATGCAACGTCACAGGCCATCCTCTGCAGGATCAACGGCTCGGGGGTGATGGTCTCGTTGGACCTGCAGCTTCGGAGGTAACCCTTCACATCCCCCTGGACACGCAGCAGAGAAATGAAACAGCTGATTGTTGCAACTTTTCACCACTGGAGGGCAGTGTGAGCCAACAGCTGTTCGTGGCCTCCATGTCCACTCCTGACTGAAGCCTGAGTGAAGGAGCACCAGATCCTCTGAGATGAGCAGAGAAATCAAGTCTCGTCTAACTTTAGCTCAAGCTGCTCACATTTTACTGGGACTCCATTCTCATGTCATTTTCTCACACAAACTACAACTTAACGGTGAACCAAACGTGTTTTTGGTCAGCCAACAACAACTTACTTCATTTAATCGACTAACATAATCAATCACGTGGAGCTGGAGATTGATTTCCTGCTGCAGTCGGAGCGGAGCGCACGGAGCTCGGCTTTATACGTCTTAATTAACAGCAGCTGCCAACAATTGATTTTACGAACCAAAAATATTGCAAACACATATATTATGAAATGTTTCCAGCTGAATTCACTGAGCGGGTCGTAGATTATTTAGTATTTAACTTTGAGGGAATGTTGCTTTAATTGAGCTAAAACAAAACTTTGCAGGTTGTTCAGTTAATTGAGGAAGGAGAAGATTTATTTGCCAAATGTTTAGACGTCATTTCCCACGATGCAGAAAGAAATGCAGAGCGACACTTTGAGCTTTAGAAGCCAGATTAAGAGCTTTCATTAAAACGTGAGCGTCTGACGACAGACTCATTTCACTCAGTTGAACATGGCGGTGACATTTCATGACTGAAGAAGTTTTGTGTGTTTGGATGCTGACCAGTGGACAGAACTCCATCACCAGCAGGTAGGGCGTGACCTCGGTGCACTGCGCCAGACACTTCAGCAAGGCCGGGTGCTCGAGGGTCCTGGAGGGCAGGCAGGAGGAACGGTTACACTTGGGCACAAAAACACAGAAAAGAGCTGAAAACACGGCCGCCCGAACGGTGCGCTTCATTCTACACTCGTACACGTTCTACTGACGTCTTCACAGACTCTGAAAACATCCCTCGGCCTCTGGTCTTGCCTCAGCAGAGGATTGTGCAGAAACTGCAACATTTATGAAGCGTGGTGCAGAGGCGCCCACGGAAGGAGCAAACTCACAGAACTGCCTCCAAAACTGCACAGAAAGTACTTTGTGCAGATCTGTGTGTAAAATCCGCTCAGGGCATGAGTTGAGCTCAGTTTCTGTAAAACCACCTTGTGTTTGTTAAGGTTGATGAGCTGAGGCAGACCCAGACAGACCCAGACCAGGTACTGGATCTGTAAACTGAACCAGAAAGACGAGTGAATGTACCGGTAAGGTTTGGCTTCATCCAGGAAGTGCATCTGGTCCTGCACACCACTGCTGGTTTTGAGCTCCTTCACCACCACCTGGGTGGTGCTCAGGCCCGTGTTCACCTCCCCCAGCAGAACCTACAACAGGACCAGCATGCATACACAGAACACACACAAGTAGACCCAGTGAGCATGGAGTTCCACAAAGACCAACAAAACATGAAGACATCATGCAGGAGGACGGTAAAGGCAGAAATGAAGGACGAGCAGATGGACAGATGGACAGAAGGACAGATGGACAGAAGGACAGATGGACATGCCCAGGTAAAGAACACAAGGACGGAACAGACAGATGTTTATTCATGAGAGGAACGTATGAATCGGGAGAAAGGGCAGAACAAGAGAAAATGATGTTACTTGAAAAAGTTTTAGCATTTGTACTTGAAACATCTGAAATGTGTTTGATTCTCTTCACACCTGGTGCACTGAATAAGCGTGCACGTTGAAGACTTGTTCCCTGAGACCACCTTCTGGACCCCTTTCATCCACATGTTTGGCAGTCTGACCACAGTCGGCCCAGAGCTGAGCTCTGAACCTCCTGCTGAACTAATGTGACGCCACACTCGCAGTGGAGTTTTTACCCGGAGGTCTCAAAGTAAAAAATGTCCAAACAACCATTCAGCTCTAGTTCTGGTTCCTCTTTCTGTTAGTTAGGTGATTAGAGTTCTGTATAAATAACTCCACGTCGATGGGACTGAAGAGGCTCTGTACCGTGATCGTTCCAGAGGAGGATTATAGTTCAGGTGTTGGACATTTTACAGAGACATCAGCAGATGTTGCTGCTCACCAACAGCTGTCAACGGCATGTCAACTGTTTTTATTCTTTTCTGTCTGACGGTCGGCTGCTGCAAACACCGAGGCCTCGCAGGTGGTCTTACCTTCCCGAACCAGCCATTCCCAATCTCTTTCAGGTACAGCAGACTGCGGCGGCTCAGATCTGTGGACTTCAGCTGCAGGACTGGAAGAGAAAGAAGAGATTCTCTGAATGTCACAGATCATCAGCCTCACAGCTGTCCAACAGCTGTCCCAAACGTCCTGACCAACTAAATGACTGTGACAAGCCTGTGACCCATCTACTGCTGGTTTACAAAAACTGCTTATAACCCAGTTAAACATGAGCATCCTCAAACATTTTAAACATCCACAGTGTCATTTAGAACGATTTATGACGACTGTTTTTATCTTTTTCAACAATTATGGAGAAAATATTCCAAAGGTTGAATATCTGCAGACCCCCGCTTTGTGTTTTGTGGCCCACACTGGAGCTCCAATCCCAAATTTGTGAACCACTACAGTGCATGTGTGTGTGTGTGTGTGTGTGGTTTACCTCTTCTTCTTCACACATCATCACACTGACGGTCTCAGTAAATCCAGGCTGCCAAGCCTCAGATTTCAAAATGAATCCATTTGAATATTTAATCATCCAAAAGCCAAACGTATGTTTGTGTTGCATATTTTAACACAACAACGTGGCTCGATGTGAAACCAAGGACGACTGTAAAGATGGACTCCAACTCACAAACGAGTCGATTTCAGAGCTGATCCATTTTATGGAGACTGATAAACTCATGGATGAAAACTGTTGATGGATTTGTCATTTGATTATTTTTCATGTCAAATCAAACAAATAAATAAAACGATTATTCTCTGATCGTTTTTATAAGAATGTAAAATGCTCACTTAGGAGAATCGGACAGAAAATGAGTGACAGAGCAACCAAAGTCCAAAAACTGTCTGCATGACGCAACATCCAGGTTTGTAAGAGTCCACCGTCCAACCGACCGACATCAAGCATCTTTAAATAAACTGTCCTGCCTGCAGAACATACCTGACCATCCTGTCCCCTCCTGTCCCCTCCTGTCCTGTCCTCTCCTGTCCCCTCCTGTCCCCTCCTGTCCCCTCCTGTCCTGTCCTCTCCTGTCCCAGATCAGTCAAACAAAGACTGACCACACCTTCCACCCCCTCGTTTCAGTCTGCTTCAGCCACAATGACACTCTGAGTCCAACAACCAGATCTTTGTGGTTCTTCAGTCCCCCCACCCCCACATCCCCCACCAGACTCAAACACAGTCCTGTCTCCATCCTGGTCACTCCTTACGCCCACTTTCACTCTCCAGCCTAAAGCAGAATAGTCCCCATTGTCTGTCTGTGTGGGACAGCGTGGTACCAGTTGGACACACTGGGACCATTATGTCCAGAACAGAGGGACAAACAGAGGTTTGGTGAGAGGTTCCACCTCCACCATCACGTTTGCCTCAAACCTTCCTGCTCTCCTCACTCGTGGTTCTTGTTCTTAAACAGATCTCCACACAGGCTGAAAGATGAAGGTTCAGGAGGAAACTAGATTCAAACCTGAGAAACGTGTGAAAGTTTAGCTGGCAGCCCCGCCTGGACCTGCTGACATGAAGAAGCAATCGTGTCTAATGGCTGAACAAGATACGATGCATCCAGAACCACTCAGAGCCAAATGGATTTCCCATCATGCCTCTGTGCCACGGTCCATCTGTGCTTGGACGGTCGTCTAAAGTCAGTGTGATATTTGCTCGTTAATCCTGAGGAACCCACTTAGAACTGATATTGATTCAACGAAGGATCTGCTGTCTGAGCACCAGAACCGGACCAGTTTCTGGGTCTGCTCTCACAGCTCCTCGGAGAGCTCCATTAGTCTTTATGGAGCACAACAGCTGCATCTGGGCGGCTCCGAAAATCTGGGCCAGAACTCTGGGAGCGCCGGTGTCTCGTTAGGAACTCTGCCCTGAGAAAGAGTCGACTTCAGTGTCAGAGCGAAGCAGAACAACAGAGAGACGGGCCAAGAACCTTTCCTCTCAGTGAAACAACTTTAGAGCGTTTCAGCCCCTTGACTTAGATGCTTTAACGTCTTTTTGGATTTCATCTTCTACACTCACATTTTAAGTCAAGATTAGTTTTTAACAATGAAAAAGTGAAGAAATGTAGAAAAAAAACAAGGTTGTAGAAAAAATGACCAGAAAACTATAAAGGGTAGTGTCTAATGGAGAAAATGTGACGAGAATTGAGCAGCAGATCCATTTCTTCACTCAGCTGCTCTGGAGAAACTCGAATGAAGTCAGAGGGCGAGGCCGTCCTGAAGGTGCACGCATGAATCCCACACCAACAACCATATGGTTTCTATCGCTCACCGAGGACAAAACATGTGTTCAAGTGTCAGCTCACTTGATAAAACGCTGCTCGTTATCAAAAAAACATGTGAGGAGAAGATTCGTTTCAGGTTTTTCTTTCTGGAAACTAATTTGCATCTTTTCCAAAGCTTCAGGGACTCTTAAAGCTTCAGCAAATAAAACCAGTCATCGTATGTTTCACCCTCTTTTTTTAATCGCTCGTGTTTGTGTCATATCAGCAGAGTCCCGTGTCAAAGGTTCATCGCCCCGTTAAGAAACAAGGCGACACATTGTTGGCCTCGTTCGGGGGGAGTGAAGGAGGAATCTTCTCTCTGGGGGTTTGTGCTCCCACGTGCCTCACATTCCAGCAAACAGCAGCGCAGAACGCCTGCCTGGACGCTATTATGCAACGTGCAGATGTTTGTGGGAGAAAGTTAAAGGGTTCGTTCTGCAGTGAGGGATTGTGGGATAGGTGGAGGCCCAGCTGACCAGCGTCAGGGTGGTGCCCCCTACAGGGACACACAAAGCTCTCCTCACTCTTCTGCTGCTCTCACACCCTTGAAATGTTCTTTGGTGTGGACGGATCTGGCCGGGTTCTGCAAAGCTGCTGGAGGGTTTGCATCAAGAGTCATAAATAAATTTAAAAACTGACAAAGATACGATGACGGGAGGAACCTACGAATGAAAATGAGGGGATGTAACGTCAACCTGCTCTCCATCTTCAAACTTTCACACCTCTTTTGAAGGACTTCAGGGCCACAGAACCAAAGAACAGAACCTGCAGCCCAGTTGGTAACGGTTCAGAGAGTAGAGCTGGTCACCTGATCGGGCCGGTGGTTTGGTGGTCGGCAGCGACACCTCAGTGAGTGGCAGGATGTAGACGTCCGGACTGCCCTGGGAGGCCGGAGACGCCAGCGTGGACATGTCTGCATGGTACTCGTCCCCGTCCACATTCTTAAACTCCTGAAACACATAAATATCCTTACAAATGGTTTCTGACTTTGATATAAGTTAAATTGTAGGGATTTATGGTTGTCCTAAATAAAGCTGATGTCTTCCCAGACTACTCACAACTTTTTTTAAACCCAGATTGTAGCACAAATAAATATTTTAAAAATGCTTTAAAAGTGGAGGACCCTGCATGTCCAACAACTTCACGTTCAGGGTAACGTAGAAACAGCAGATCAGCTGAGAGCAGTTTATAGCAGAGAGAGAAATGAGAAAGTTGTTGTTTGGCCCAACAACTGATGCAGAGCTGAGATAAACCTGAGAGGCTGCGTCGGCCTGGTTTAACGTCTGCGGGCGGTTTGTGAGGCTGAGCGTCACCGTGTGTAAGCACGCACACGCCAGGCTGCTATAAATCCACTGATTATTAGCTCCAACGTTACATGTAACTCAATCCTTCACAGATAAACCCGATCGACTCAGACATCGTCTGGAAACCTCTGACAAACGATTTTTACTTACTGGAACCAAAAACCTTCAGATTTTAACTCCATTTAACACCGAGTGACTCGTTCTCTTCAAACAGTAAAGAGCGTTTCACAGCGACTGATGTCAAAAGAAGATCAGAGATTCTCTGTCGTTCCACCACATGTGGTGCATGTAACTATGTTCACAGGGTCCCAGTTACATCCAACAATAAAATGCAAAAGAAAAACAGTCATCAGATCTAAGATCTTAAAGATCATGAATCTGATTATAAACTTTTATACCTGGAAATAAAAGAGATCCGTTGGAGAAGCTTTTCTGAAACTAAAGATAAAATTAAAGTTGAGTCTAAAAAACTCTCCTTATCTGTTAGAAAGTAATAAAAATCAAAACAAGAAAAAATAAGAAACTTAAATTACTGATCACCTGGCTGAGATTAGAAAAGTTGAGTCAATAAAATAAAGTTTTCTAGGATTATAAGTTGAGAACCACAAAAAGAAATAGAATGGACTTTTTTCATTTGAACTGATGGAGAGAGTCATTTTACACTAAAATATTTGTTTTATAAATTCATTATGATAAAGTTTGACTCCTAACAGCTTTCTGAAAGATTGATTTTATTTGCTGTGAAACAATAACGCAGAGGAGGATGAAGAGGAGGAGGATGAAGAGGAGGAGGATGAAGAGGAGTGGGGAGTTGGCTGCGTCAGGCCGGATGTCAGAATAGAAGTCCCTCAGATGGGAGCTGGAGAACTGGTGGGGGGGTGCATCACTGGAAAAATGTGACCCTCTGTGCACCACCCACACATAAACACCTCCATCTCCCACTTCCTGCTGACCCCCAAGAATCTGAGCACATGCACACTTGTGCACGCCACGCCCCCCCTCTCCTTCTTGGATCTGGATCTTCACACGATCCTGCTCACCCCACCCTACCCCACGGTTCAACATGTGGTTTCACTCTCAGCAGCTTCACACATGCATAAACGCACACGCATGTACACACGCACGCATGCACACACACGCAAAGTTTGTCTTTACATCTTTATAGGGACTTTGCATTGACTTCCATTCATTTTTCATTTATTTCTATATCCTTACCCTGACCCTTACCTAAACCTAACCATTACCAGTGCAAACCTAACACTAAATAACCATTACCAGTACAAACCTAACACTAAA
>NC_056514.1:40329479-40334741 GCF_014905685.2 Nematolebias whitei | reverse complement strand
AAAAGGTCTATTTTACAGGAAGAACATTGTGTGTTTATTTAATAAATGTCTAAAGTCACTAACTGAAGCAACGTTTGTAACGCGCTGTTAAATAAGTTAAAATTAAATCAAATTAAAGAAAATGTAATTTTAAAATCAACTTGTCTTTCTCCAAATTTAAACTGTTTCAAGCATGACCAAATAAAGACAGTGTCTCTTTCTTCAGGCTAAAATGACTGGTATTTGTATGTGTCATTTATTGATTATTTTGTGTGTGTGGGGGGGGGGGGGGGGGGGTACAGAGGGGGGGCGGGGCCTAAAACTGTACTACTGCCAGCCACTAGCGGGCGCTCGTCCTTTGTGGCTTCAACCTTCAGTTAATTGAAATAAAACGGAGGATTCTCCTCATTATTACTGACGAGCCTCGATCCAAAGACACACGTGTCCTCCTGAAGGTCGTCCCCTCAGAGGTCTTTGTCACACACGCAGAACTGGAGACAGAAGGAGGACAGTTTCTACTTAAAGCTAGCAGCACGACTCCACGCAGCCTCTTCCATCTTTAGCTTCCTGAGGCAGAAGCTGATGCACGTGTTCAAATGATGACACGGCAGCGAGGACGAGGAGACGAACGGTGGACAGACAGGATGTGGAGCCGAGTCCTCTGCAGGAGGACCTTCTCAGCTTCCTGCACAAAATCTACAGCTGCAGCAAGTCCACAGTGGGAGGATCTGACCATCTCAGTGGTTTTTCTGCCTGAGCTGGAAGAAAAGCTGCAGTTTGGTGAGACGCTTCATGTCTGTGACTGTAAGCAGCATCCAGACCTCCTCAGAGCTTCAACAGAACAAAAACTGCAGCCTGGAGGACCTGATCCAGATACTCTTCCACAAATCTCACAGTTGGAAAGGTTTCCTGTCAGGAAAACACGTCAGCTGCGTGATCCTCAGAGCAGGTGAAGATTCACAGCACAGCTGAATCATCTGTACAGAGGTCAGGACCAGCAGAAACAGGAGACTGGTCCTCATGCTGCCTGGACCAGCAGTTTCCTCCGCTCAGCATCATCAGAACAGCAACAACAATAACTCATATCTGAAATTCTAAGAGCTACAGATGAAGATCTGGGCCTTCACACTCGCCTGTAAATAAGATGGTGGAGGCCTGGACGAGGAGACAAAAAGCGTGTTGTGAGACATGCAAATGTGTCTCACAGCATCTTCTCTAAAGGTCACGCTCCGCCTCGTCCATCTCCCCGAGAACAACCGAACCTTTTCATTCTGTTACGTAAAACACACGGCTGCACAGAAACGCCTCGTTTTTTATTATTCATGTGGAGTAATGTGTCCCCGAGCAGGAAGAAGAGGAGACATGTTCCTGCTCCGAATGTTCCCACAGAACCAGACATGCTGGGCGGACATGAAGGACAAGTCAGAACCAACGGGAACGTTGAAGGAACAGAGAGGAAACGATTCAGCTGCCAGAGGACGAAGCATGAACCCTCAGAGACAGACAGGCAGACAGACAGACAGGCAGACAGACAGACAGACAGGCAGCTTTGAGTTTAACTCCATCACAGAACTCTCATCTTGAACAAGCATGAAGGCGACAGTGGAAAGAAAAAACTCCCTCATGAGGAAGAAACCTTTAGCAGAACCAGGATCAGGACAAGAGGACCATCTGCTTAGACCGGCTGGGTTTGGTAGGAATAGATACACAATGGCAGGTCAAGAATCACATGTTAAGATAGAAATAGTATCAAATGAAAACTATTCAATTTTAACAATTCAATTAAGGAAATGAGGTCAATTTGTTCTCTAGTAGTCTAAGTCTATAGCAGCATAACAACCCTAACTATAGGATTTATGAAAAAGGAAAGTTAAAACTGGACAATTTGTCAGTCTCACGGACAGAAACTGGAAGTTGGTTCCACAAGAGAGGAGCCTGAGAACTGAAAGATCTTCCTCCCATTATGTTTTTGGAAACTCTAGGAACCACAAGTAAACCTGCAGTCTGAGAGTGAAGAGCTCTGTTAGGAAAATATGGAACAATAAGATCTGAAATATAAGATGGAGCCAGGATGTTGAGAGCTTTGTAGGTTAGAAGTAAGATTTTGAATTCTATTCTGGATTTGACAGGGAGCCAATGGAGAGAAGCTGAAACTGGAGAGATATGATCTCTCCCAGTAACTCCAGTTAAGACTCTGGCAGCAGCATTTTGGATCAACTGAAGACGTTTTAAAGAAGTATTTGGACACCCAGATAATAAACCATTGCAATAGTCCAGTCTAGACGTGACAAATGCATGGACCAGTTTTTCTGCATCATCTTTAGATCAGATGTTTCTAATGTTAGTGATATTACGCAGGTGGAAGAAGGAGGTTCTAGTAACGTTTTTAATGTGGGGGATAAAAGACATGTCCTGATCAAAAATAACACCAAGATTTTTAACATTAGAGCTGGAGGACAGATTAATGCATCTAAGGAGGGAGAAAGACTGAAACATTCATTCCTAAGGTGCTCAGGTCCAAAAACCAAAACCTCAGTCTTGTCTGTTCAACAGGAGAAAATTAAGGGTCATCCAGGTTTTTAAGTCTTTAAGACATGCTTGTAGTCTAAGTAGCTGATTGGATTCATTGGGTTTAATGGACAAATATAATTGTGTGTCATCAGCATAACAATAAAAATTTATCCCATGCTGTTTAATAACTTTACCTAATGGAAGCATATATAAAGTAAAGAGTATTGGCCCAAGCACTGAGCCCTGAGGAACTCCATGACTAACTTTGGTGTATGAAGAAGATTTATTATTTACATTTACAAACTGGAATCTATCAGATAGATATGATTTAAACCATTTTAGAGCTGTTCCTGTTATCCCAACATCATATTCAAGCCTCTGTAGTAAAATATTGTGATCAACTGTATCAAATGCAGCACTGAGGTCTAACAGGACCAGGAGAGACACAAGTCCATTGTCTGAGGCCATGAGAATATCATTAGTAACTTTCAGCAGTGCAGATTCAGTGCTGTGGTGAGCTCTAATCCCTGACTGAAACTCTTCAGATTATTTCTTTGCAGATTATCTTTTTTTCATGCAACCTTTATTAATACAAGTAAATCCCATTGAGCCTCGGGGACTCATGTACAAGAGACACCTGATTTTAACAAAGAGTGATGACAACAGTGGATAACAAAGACAACAATAGACAATCATGCTTGAGCTATCACTTTCAACATCACCACGTTATTATTGTTCGTTAACGAGTGTTACTGTTGTGAATAGCAGCTCTAGTTGTTTAAAATGGGATTTATTTGGGCATTTTTAGTAATTTATGTTTTTCTAGTACAATAATTTGAATATTTTTGAAAGACCATCAGTGGACACACTGACAAAGTTCTATTTTGTGCTACAAAATATGTAATATGCATGTATTTAAAAACAAAAACTGTACATTAATGAGTCATATCATCTTAGATACAGTTTTGTCCTTGTGCACCATGATGTTCACAGTGAATGTTTAGAATAATCTGACAGCAGAACAGCTTAAACCAACAGAAAGTTAAGGAACATCTGCAGAGAGCAGGTGCCTTCAGGTTCTGCCTCTGAAACCTAAAGGATGCCCTTAGCTTGCCCTGCTCCAGCCCCAAACGGTCAAAAACATTCAACCTTGGTCATGTAAAACTTGTAAACACATTCATATTTTATGTCAAAAATAAACGGTCACATGTGGTTAAAATCTTTAACTGACCATAACCTCTGAAAACTTAACAGGCACTGAACCGGCTCAAAGTCTTCAAACTGCCTCTTATTTTACTGACATTTGTGTTTTTTAAACTAATCCATGGAGCAGGCGCTCCTGCATCTATATGCATTTATCATGGCACACAGTCTCCATCTCCATCTTCCACCACCTAGTCGGATCGTGGAGGCATCAGGTCCAGGAGGGAAACCCAGACCTCGTCCTCTCCAGCTCCTCATGGGAGACTCCGAGGTGTTTCCAGACCAGAGAGGACATGTAATCCCTCCACAGAGTTCTGGGGTCTCTTCTCAGTGAGATGTGCCCGGAAAACTCTAAAGGAAGGTGTCCAGATCAGATGAACCTCCTCAACTGACTCCGGAGACTCCGAGACACCCCCCCCCCCCCAAAATAAAAAATAAAAACAAGTAAAAATCTCAGGTTGTAAGCTGGATCAGAGAATAAAAAGTGGATCGATACAAGCTCCTCACGGTGAGATCATTTGTGTGCCAAACTGATGACAGACAAAGCTTCACACATCAAAAACACCGGCAGAGGGAAGATGGATTACCCCCCCCCCCTCCCCAGGGCTCCCTGCTGACACCAAACTCAAACTTCCATCGCTCGCTGGAAGAGACGGCAGCCTGACAGCAGGAAGAATACGGCTCTGACGGAGGAAACGACAGAAACAGAGACGCAGGAGAGGATGATGGAGACAGATGGGAGCAGGATGAGGATGGGCTGATCATGGAGAACGATTCACGCTGGAGTCTGCTGAGCGGCTGGTGGTCACAGGACGAGAAGACCAGGTCACGTTTCTGACAGACAGACGGGCGGACAACAGCCTCCATCCTCATCGATGAATGTGAACAACCAAATGTTCACAAACAGCTGCTCTGACGTCTGACGCGAGGAGTGACTGTAAAGTCAGCTGGTTTCCATGGCAACGCCTTCCTCCAGCATCCCTGTGGAGGCCAGGCTGTGCGGAGAAATAAAAAGAGCTCTTAGCTCTGACACCGGAACGACAGTCAAGTTCCTCACACTCAGAACCAGAACCACAAGAAGGAGAAACAGTCAGACGGGTTTTTTCAGAACCTGTTACAGAACTAGAACTTTCAGAACCTGAAGTTTTACATGAGAATGAGTCGCACCTGCTGAATGACTTGATTTTCTTTCCTTTGAGTAACGAAGAACGTGTGACGTGTTTGAAAAGCACAGATTGATTCATGGTGGCTGCAGCCCACTCTGAGGTTCTGCTGCTGACAACCGGACTCACAGCTGCACAAACAGAACCAGCCCTCATTACACCTGGGCTGCGAGAAGGTCTGGTCCTGAAGCGCACCGAGGATCCCTTTAAAAGACCCGTACGGAGAAGTCCTGCCTCTTGTGTTGTTTGTGTTTCGTGTTGTTGATCTTTGTGTTGTTTGTGTTTCACTTTGTTGACCTTTGTGTTGTTTGTGTTTCATGTTGTTGACCTTTGTGTTGTTTGTGTTTCACTTTGTTGACCTTTGTGTTGTTTGTGTTTCACTTTGTTGACCTTTGTGTTGTTTGTG
>NC_056514.1:40328046-40329469 GCF_014905685.2 Nematolebias whitei | reverse complement strand
TTGTTTGTGTTTCACTTTGTTGACCTTTGTGTTGTTTGCGTTTCACTTGGTTGACCTTTGTGTTGTTTGTGTTTCGTGTTGTTGACCTTTGTGTTGATTGTGTTTCACATTGTTGATCTTTAACTTGTTTGTGTATCACTTTGTTGACCTTTGTCTTGTTTGTGTTTCACGTTGTTGATCTTTATTTATTTATTTTATTTATTTAATTTTTAAACAGGAAAAGATTAAAAGAAATCGGGCCTGGCTCAGCATAATTGCTGTTTTACAGCAGGTTCCTGTTCTGCAGAACATAAATTAAGCACACAGATATTCAGCACCACACCTCATCAATAGACATACAGACACATCACATTACAAAACACAAGAACAGCAGCATTTACACGGCAGACACCTAACAGTGATTGCAAAAGAAGGAGTCTAACAGATGACGCACATGAGTCTTCTTAAAAAGTGCCAATGTTGAGATGGATTTCACATGTTGTGGAGTGTCATTCCATGCTTTGGTGTAAACATAGAAAAACGATCTCTGTCCATAACAGTTTTTAAAGGCTGGTAGTGGCAATTGTCCGCTTGTAGCAGCTCTAGTTGAGCGACCATTTCCACACTTGGATTTAGGGATCAAAGCAGAGAGAGCTACATTATTAATATCATAAAAAACCTGGAAATACAACTTAATACTGCTGTGTAGGACATAATTTTGAAAAGTTAAAGCATTTGAAGAAGAAAGAGCTGTACAGTGATGAGTCCAACCAGGGAGTTTGTTGTGGATTTTGTAGGCCCTGTTGTAGAGCCTAGCGATGGGTTTTAATATTTCATTAGTAGTGAGAGACCAGACAGGTAAACAGTACGACAGAGTTGAAAGTATTATGGCATGAAGATAAGTGTTGGAAACAGAAGATGTCAGATTTGATCTAATTTTGGAGTAAACATACATTTTTTGTTTCAGCTTAGTACATAAGGATTGCACATGATCATGATAAGTTAAATGAGAATCCAAAATAACTCCCAGATATTTATAAGTAGTGACAATAGAAAGAGGTTTGTTTAAAAAAGTAAGAGGATTTGATATAGTAAAATGTTTCCTAGGTGAGGAAAAATACATGCATACGGTTTTTTTTACATTAATCGTTAAGCGATTTTCTTGTAGCCAGAAATGAAATTGCTGAAGATCTGCATGTAACTGACTGTTGATAGAATCAGTATTTGAACCAGACAGGAAAAGAACAGTATCATCAGCGTACATTAAAATATTAGAGTGATTAAGTACTTTTGGAAGGTCATTTATGTAAAGTAAAAAAAGCAATGGTCCCAGTATACTACCCTGCGGGACTCCCACAGAACATGGCAGTGATCGGGATATACAACTTCCATGTTGAGTTGTTTGTGTTTCGTGTTGTTGACCTTTGTGTTGTTTGTGTTTCAC
>NC_056514.1:40326416-40328036 GCF_014905685.2 Nematolebias whitei | reverse complement strand
CGTGTTGTTGACCTTTGTGTTGTTTGTGTTTCACGTTGTTGATCTTTGTGTTGTTTGTGTTCCGTGTTGTTGACCTTTGTGTTGTTGACCTTTGTGTTGTTGACCTTTGTGTTGTTTGTGTTTTGTGTTGTTTGTGTTTGTCTCTGAGCATTTTTTTGTGTCGCTCCTGTAAACAGTCAGAGCGCGGCTCTGGCACCAGACCAGTCCGAGTGGTCCATGTGGGAGTCGGGCCTTCCCGGCACCGTGCACACGCTCTGAGCCCAAAATACACAACAAGCTGTGAGTCAGAACCACCGAGCGGCCATGTTGGCCTCAGCACAAACGCAGGAAGACTCAGCTGCTCTGAAGTGTGTGTGTTTGTGTGTGTGTGTGTGTGTGTGTGTGTGTGTGTGTGTGTGTGTGTGTGTGTAAGGTCACAACATGGAGAGGAGCACCCCCCCCCCCCCCCCCGACTTCCCATCACAACAAACACGAACGTCACTCCTTTGTTTGTTTTCGTTGTTTCTCTCCACCATAATGTGGCGCTGCCCCGTGGCATGATGGGATATTTTCTGCATGCATGTGCTTCATTTCCAACAGCCTGTTGGTTTGTCACAGTGAGAAGGAACCGGCAACTTGGAGTGAAGAGTTGGGACTTGAAAGGACAAACAGTTGGTGGTTTGTAGAGCAGAGCACGGGTGTTGTGTAAAAAAGTAAAAATAAAATTCTTGTAAACTCATTTTATTCACAGTAGAAGATGGAACACGTCCACAGATCATCTTCTGTAAACACAGTTCATCCACAGATGCTGCTTAAAGCTCTATCAGACAAAGAAGAAGCCAGATGTGAACACCATCCAAACTCCATCAACACAGACAAGTATCTTCAGGTTCTAGAACATCTGCTCCAATCCAGCAGAGAAGACCTTCCCCAAAAACGAGCAGCATCTAAATCAAACTCATCATGTGCAAACAATGCACGTGGAAGTCCTCGAAGTCAAGATGGACGGCCTTTCAAAGCTCCGTGCTCGTTTTTACACAACAGGAGAGTCTTACGTAAGCGCTTCTTCAGATCTTTAAATATCCAGCGAGCAGTAACTGAGGATGTGAACCAGAGAGCACCGTCCTCGGAGCTGCAGCAAGGGATTGTGGGTCTGTGCAGCGAGCCACACCAGGACCAGCGAGGCGTGAAAACACAACACGAGCAGGAGCGCGCACGAAGGAGCCATTAGAGATGAAACAAGAGGAAACATCTTCTGGTTCACCTGACCAGAGCGGAGCTGGTCCAGGTCTGGTCTGCTTCAGACGCCGAGGCTGACTGAAGCAGGAAACACAAACCAGCACGGCTCTAATGGAGGAGAGACGTTCACTGGTTTCTCCACGGTCTTCCTCCCCCGGCTTCACCCCCACCCACAGATTCAGTGTTCCTGTGTGGAGGAATCTTCACACGCCGCTGGATCAGAACAAATCTCTGCGTGGCTGCCGGCGCTCGGTGCACACGCTCCGATGGAGCATCTTACGTAACGCCGCTCACAGGAACACGTGTCGCGCTCGTTAGTGCCCGGAGATCAAAGGAGCCAAAACTTACTTTCATGAACTGGTGCTTGACCATGAAGATAACTGGTGCTTGACCATGAAGATA
>NC_056514.1:40326234-40326406 GCF_014905685.2 Nematolebias whitei | reverse complement strand
CTGGTGCTTGACCATGAAGATAACTGGTGCTTGACCATGAAGATAACGGGTGCTTGACATGAAGATAACTGGTGCTTGACATGAAGATAACTGGTGCTTGACCATGAAGATAACTGGTGCTTGACCATGAAGATAACTGGTGCTTGACATGAAGATAACTGGTGCTTGACAT
>NC_056514.1:40324245-40326224 GCF_014905685.2 Nematolebias whitei | reverse complement strand
AGATAACTGGTGCTTGACATGAAGATAACTGGTGCTTGACATGAAGACCGTTGTTCTTCTAGATGTTCCTTCTTCAGAGAGTGAACTCACTGTTCGACAAATGAGAAGGCCCTTCCAAACACAACCCGGACTCAAACCCACAACCTCAGGATTATGGCACGGCAGCACTGACCACCACCTTCTGTTTTTTCTTCTTTCAGCTGCTCGTTCTTCAGGGTCACCACAGTGAACTGTCACATGAAGACTTGGTGACTGTTTTTACACCGGATGTTCTTCCTGATCAACCACAGCCTCTGTGTGGAGCGAAGAGCTGCATCTAGGGCACCTGGGATTAAGGGCCTTGCTCAGGGGCCCAGAGTGGGGCAAATGAGGGTGGAGGCAGGTGGGTGCTTCACCTTTCCCACCATCTTCAGGTAACGAAGAGTTTTAGGTGTAAACAAGTCGGCCATGTGGAGAACACGAGCTGAAGACGCACCCCTCGCTCTGTCTTGTTAGCTGCTAACGAGCAAAGCCGACCTGGTTTGATTATTCACAACCCCCCCACCCCCACCCCCCCAGTCATGTGCTGCTTTCAGAGAGCATGTTGCCATGGAGACACTTTTACTATTTCAGGCTGCCTGATGTCAGAGTTAAATGGCTGAGAACACGATGTGTTGAAGAGCTTCACCTGATTATAGTTATTCATGTTTAGAGCTGTAAAATATTAAAATATTTATAAAATATGCATCCATCCATACATCCATACATCCATCCATCCATCCATGCATCTATCCATCCATCCATCCATCCATCCACCCATGCATTCATGCATCCATCCATCCATCATCTTTATCTGCTTCTTCCTTTCTGAGTCACAGGGGTCACTGTTGTCCATGTCCAGCAGTCACTGTGTGAGAGGTGGGGGACACCCTGGACAGGTCTCCAGTCCATCACAGGGACACCCTGGACAGGTCTCCAGTCCATCACAGGGACACCCTGGACAGGTCTCCAGTCCATCACAGGGACTTTATATGAAATGTAATATTAAAATATTTTATTAGGAAACTTTTTAATTGAACTATGACTGTCTCATGCTCAGGTAACACGTGTCCATTAAACATCTAGAACAGGAAGTAATTGTGCTCTATGTTTAGTTTTTGCTGTTAAAGGTTTACATAAGAGCTCCTATAGCTGCCTCTTCTGTCTCCATGAATGTTTCCTTTCAGCAGCAGAGCTTGAATCGAGCCGGACGTCACCGTGAAGGAAGAATAACGAGTGATTTTCACAGACATGAGTGGAAGTAATTGTGCTGAGAGCACGTGCGCTCCATCGGGACACGTGTGTTCATCATTATTATTGTTTCTGTGAGCAGGAGCATCATTAGTGACACGTCTCATGACCAGAGAGAGGAACGTGAACCGAGCTGGTGATTATTGAATCGTTTGATCAGACGACGTGCAGCAGCTCGTCTTTGTTAACGAGGAGAAACAAATCACAAAGAAAAGTCTCAATTAATGTAAAAGTAAAGACTTCCTGATTATTTTGTGTGTTTTGTTGTGTGTTCTTCTTCAGGTCCATGTGGAGCTTTTCTGCAGCTCTTTCTGTTGTTTTTAAACTGCATCACCTTCTTTGTGGTCTGTTTGTGTTTGTGTTGGTTTCTTGTCTTGTAGCACTCCAGTGTCTGTAGCGTTTTGGGGTTTGGTTGTCAGTTTTCAAAGTTTTTTGCATTTTTTTCTAGTTTATTTAAATAAATGACCACAACAGTTTGTGTAGATCAAGGTTCATGCTCAGTCATCCAGGAACAAAACTCCAACAATCCTCAGTCAGGTCATCTGGACAGTTTCTTTTGTTGTTGTTGGTGAGATGTTTCTCCCTCCATCCGAAGGACTTCATCAGTCTGAGGTCACAAACAAACTGTTTTCCCACCAGTTTCTGTACTTTTGTTGTTTATGTTTGTGGTTTTTTGTTGTTGTTTATGTTTGTGTTTACTTTTGTTGTTT
>NC_056514.1:40320722-40324235 GCF_014905685.2 Nematolebias whitei | reverse complement strand
TTGTGGTTTTTTGTTGTTGTTTATGTTTGTGTTTACTTTTGTTGTTTATGTTTGTGGCCTTTAAGGATCCTCTTGTATCCAGTTTGTAAAGGTCTGAGCTGTTTTAGACACTTTTTACTTTCACATCTGTCCATTTTACTCTTTTTTTTTTTAGTCTTTTTGTGTCCAGCTGTTTTTCCTTTTTGCAGTCTGTTTAAATATTTGGATGATCATTAAAATAAATGTGCAGATCATCACTGTGGTGTCTTGTCCTGTTTGTCTCCAGATGCAGGTGGATCAGGACGGACCTCTCTGGAACTGAAGGAGTTGATTCAGATTCATCTCTGTGTCTTGTTGCTCACTTTTCTCTGGCTGACCTGCTGTTTCTCTCCCTTTGCTGCATCCTCTGATGGCGTGAGCGCAGCCGGTCAGTCGGGCTCTGGACTGCAGCTGGGTCTCCGGCTGCGTGGGACTGGACTTGTTCTGATGGGGAACAATAATCCAACGCAGAGCGACGGAGGCTCTAAATATTGAATGAGCTGAGATGAACAAGACGGAGCAGAGGGGGGTCGACTGAGACCAGAAACTGGAGCAAACGCTGCGCTACAACGTGCAAACCCTCTCACATGCACCCCCACACTCCAACGCTTCACTCCCTCCAACAGAGAGCGCAGGATGCTTCCTCTCATCACTCCTCGTCACTCCTCAAACGTCTGCGCCTCCTGCAGCTGCGTCACGTGCAGCGTCTGCAGATCAGACCTATTTCATGCACGCTCTCGCTCAGACCTTGATTGTTCGAAGTGTCCTTAAAGACTGCGACGAGCGACAACGCTGATCCAGTGAGAAGCGTTGCCATGGCGACAGCGAGATGGAGCGCGCGCTGCGTTTGTGGGGGCGGGTGGTCAGCGGACATCACGGGTCAGGACGTGTGTCAGAGAGGATCTACAGGAAGATCTCACCGAGCTCTTCATGTTGTTCTTTTACAGAACGGGATGAAAAGTCTGACCCAAAGGGTCCAAACATCCAAGAGCATTATTTTAAAAAGCTGCTTCGTTTCCTAACACTTTCAGACATTGTGACACAAAGGGTTTTAGCTTTGGAAAGAGTTTAAAACAAGAAGGTTTGATTCATGTCATGGTTTATTTTCAGCAGATTGAACCTGAAGCTCCAGGAAATGCACATGACCCATTCTGAGATCCCAGGTTTGAGTTAACTTGATCATCAGTCTTCACAATAAGTTTTAGAGGTCTGGCTCTGCTGACACCTCCTCTTCCTCTCTTTACTTCAGTCCGCTCAGGTGAAACTGGATCCTTCTCAATCGCAGGTTCAGCAACATGCAGTGATTCTGAGAGGGTTTCCATCAGAACCAGAGGAAGATACAAACACGGTGAGAGGGAACATCAACAGAGCAGGACTAGAGCGGATCAATCCCCCAGTGCATTGATCGACTCTGCAAACACTCTGCAGTCTGTCGGTCAGAGATGAACTCAGCATTCGGCTCCTCGTCTGCAAACAGAGCAGAGATGATAAGTGGACGTCTCTGCAGATCCATCAGTCATTAAGGCCTCAGCTGGGAGACTGAAAGGGAACCAGGAAGTGAGGCTCCTCCTGCAGTGGACTCCTAATTACACAGATAAACCCGAAGCAATGAAAGAAACCCGAGCCTGCAGGGTTTACTCAGGAGAACAAACGTCTCTGTCTTATCTCCATGTAAAAGTGACTCCAGCTGGATGCAGTCCATCAGTTTAACACACTCAGACTGTCAGAGTTTTATTCTCCGTGCTGTCAGAAGAAAGAGGCGAGATCTGAGTTTCAAAGAGCTGAGGTTTGAAGTCCGACTGTGTGAAGACCATCACGATGGGACAGTGTCTCACTGAAACATCAGAGGGTAGATCCAAGCAGGAATCTTTCTGAATTTTCCACAGAGCTGAGGCTTTTTGACTAATAATCACTTAAAGTTTGAAAAAAAAAAGCCCTACATTTGTACAAAAGTAAAAACACAATCACGGATTGCTGCCAAACTTTCACACATTTCCAACCAAATGAGCCAAGAAACAGAAAAACACCAGAGAGACGTTGGAATAAAAACCTGCTGATCGTAAAATATTAAACACGATGACGTGGATCTTAGACGGAAACCTGTTGTTGTTACAGGCCAGCACTGGGATTCTACTTGGAGTTGGAACATGACCGGAAAACGTTTGTTTCACGCGACACGAAGCGAGGGTTGATTAGAAAATATTTTTAAATGTTCCTGTGGAGCTCGTCAGCGTGAAGTTTGACAAGTTATCTCTGAGTTCACAAAGTTTGATTTTTCTCTAGTTGAAAAACAAACTGCTTTCAAAAAAGGTGAACAATGTCAGAAACACAAAAATAAGTCCTAATCGTCAGTTCACTGGAGCTGCCATGTTGGTTTTATGGAACCAGAGTCTGTGTAAAGATGTGGAGCTTTAAGCTCCGCCTACTCCACACAAGCATGGTGTCACATGACCTTTCTGAAGCAACTAGTTACAGCTGACTGTTTTAAAAATGAATGTTTGACCAAAGATAAGAACCCACAGCCGTCATCATCAGTAAACTTAAACTAATTTAACTAATTGTACATCTTTAAAACTTAATAGTAATTTAATCTGGTTAATCTGCATTGATTTTTCAAAAGATTATTGTTTATAATCAAAGTGAAAGTCTGATAAAACTAAATGTTATTCAGTTGCAAACGTTCATCCAAAGACTACTTTCTGAAAGTTTCATTAAATCCATCATGAGACATTTTGCAGATACAGAAAAAACTAATTTACAAAATAAGAGTTTTTTTAATAGCAGCTGTTTATGTGTTTTTTTTTCTGCTAACACCACCACGCCGCTTAGTTTATTCAGCATTGATCAGTAAAAAAACAAAAATGTTATGTTGTGATTTATCAAAAATTCATCAAATATCAAATGTGTTCCATTTTGCAGCATTTATTTCCAAAGCCAAGACATTTAATAAAATAAGTTTTCACTCATTCATGTTATTTTCATCAAGGAATGCACATCACCTGCTACAGACAAAGAAACCTAACAATCAGTTCGTCCTCAGTGTCTCTGTTGTGAATGACGCTAAGCTACTACCAAACGTCATTTTAGCTCCGTATCTGCACAACTGACTGAGTCAAAGCTAATCCTGTGTTTGCCGTTTTGAACTGAGCACAAATTCTGACAGAGTTGATGCACCAACATCTAGTCTGAGGCCAAGAGCAACCAAATCACACAGCAGCCAATCAGAAGCTGTGTGTGAACGCAGCAGCCAATCAGAAGCTGTGTGTAAACGTAGCAGAGAATCAGAAGCTGTGTGTGAAAGCAGCAGCCAATCAGAAGCTGTGTGTAAATGCAGCAGCCAATCAGAAGCTATGTGTGAAGCAGCAGCCAATCAGAAGCTGTGTGTGAACACAACAGCCAATCAGAAGCTGTGTGTAAATGCAGCAGCCAATCAGAGGCTGTGTGTAAATGCAGCAGCCAATCAGAAGCTGTGTGTAAATGCAGCAGCCAATCAGA
>NC_056514.1:40306519-40320322 GCF_014905685.2 Nematolebias whitei | reverse complement strand
GCTGTGTGTGAATGCAGCAGCCAATCAGAAGCTGTGTGTGAACGCAGCAGCCAATCAGAAGCTGTGTGTGAACGCAGCAGCCAATCAGAAGCTGTGTGTGAACGCAGCAGTCAATCAGAAGCTGTGTGTAAATGCAGCAGCAAATCATAAGCTGTGTGTGAACGCAGCAGCCAATCAGAAGCTGTGTGTGAACGCAGCAGCCAATCAGAGGCTGTGTGTGAACGCAGCATCCAATCAGAAGCTGTGTGTGAACGCAGCAGCCAATCAGAGGCTGTGTGTAAATGCAGCAGCCAATCAGAGGCTGTGTGTAAATGCAGCAGCCAATCAGAAGCTGTGTCTGAACGCCGCAGCCAATCAGAGGCTGTGTAAATGCAGCAACCAATTAGAGGTTGTGTGTAAACGCAGCAGCCAATCAGAAGCTGTGTGTAAACGCAGCAGCCAATCAGAGGCTGTGTGTGAAAGCAGCAGCCAATCAGAAGCTGTGTGTAAATGCAGCATCCAATCAGAGGCTGTGTGTGAAAGCAGCAGCCAATCAGAGGCTGTGTGTGAATGCAGCAGCCAATCAGAAGCTGTGTGTAAATGCAGCAGCCAATCAGAGGCTGTGTGTAAATGCAGCAGCCAATCAGAAGCTGTGTGTGAAAGCAGCAGCCAATCAGAGGCTGTGTGTGAATGCAGCAGCCAATCAGAAGCTGTGTGTGAACGAAGCAGTCAATCAGAAGCTGTGTGTAAATGCAGCAGCCAATCAGAGGCTGTGTGAAAGCAGCAACCAATCAGAGGCTGTGTGTAAATGCATCAGCCAATCAGAGGCTGTGTGTATATGCACCAGCCAATCAGAGGCTGTGCGTGAAAGCAGCAGCCAATCAGAGGCAGTGTGTGAAAGCAGCAGCCAATCAGAAGCTGTGTGTGAACGCAGCAGCCAATCAGAGGCTGTGTGTAAACGCAGCAGCCAATCAGAACCTTTGTGTGAATGCAGCAGCCAATCAGAGGCTGTGTGTAAACGCAGCAGCCAATCAGAAGCTGTGTGTGAACGCAGCAGCCAATCAGAACCTTTGTGTGAATGCAGCAGCGAATCAGAAGCTGTGTGTAAATGCAGCAGCCAATCAGAGGCTGTGTGTGAATGCAGCAGCCAATCAGAAGCTGTGTGTGAACGCAGCAGCCAATCAGAACCTTTGTGTGAATGCAGCAGCCAATCAGAGGCTGTGTGTAAATGCAGCAGCCAATCAGAAGCTGTGTGAGAACGCAGCAGTCAATCAGAGGCTCTGTGTAAATGCTCCCGCCAATCAGAGGCTGTGTGTGAAAGCAGCAGCCAATCAGAGGCTGTGTGTGAACGCAGCAGCCAATCAGAGGCTGTGTGTGAATGCAGCAGCCAATCAGAGGCTGTGTGTAAATGCAGCAGCCAATCAGAGGCTTTGTGTGAAAGCAGCAGCCAATCAGAAGCTGTGTGTGAACGGAGCAGTCAATCAGAGGCTGTGTGAAAGCACCAGCCAATCAGAGGCTGTGTGTAAATTCAGCAGCCAATCAGAGGCTGTGTGTGAAAGCAGCAGCCAATCAGAGGCAGTGTGTGAAAGCAGCAGCCAATCAGAGGCAGTGTGTGAAAGCAGCAGCCAATCAGAGGCAGTGTGTAAATGCAGCAGCCAATCAGAGGCTGTGTGAAAGCAGCAGCCAATCAGAGGCTGTGTGTAAATGCAGCAACCAATCAGAGGCTGTGTGTAAACGCAGCATCCAATCAGAAGCTGTGTGTAAATGCAGCAGCCAATCAGAGACTGTGTGTAAAAGCAGCAGCCAATCAGAGGCTGTGTGTAAATGTAGCAGCCAATCAGAAGCTGTGTGTGAAAGCAGCAGCCAATCAGAGGCTGTGTGTAAATGCAGCAGCCAATCATAGGCTGTGTGTAAATGCAGCAGCCAATCAGAAGCTGTATGTAAAAGCAGCAGCCAATCAGAGGCTGTGTGTGAAAGCAGCAGCCAATCAGAGGCTGTGTGTGAAAGCAGCAGCCAATCAGAGGCTGTGTTTGAAAGCAGCAGCCAATCAGAGGCTGTGTTTGAAAGCAGCAGCCAATCAGAGGCTGTGTTTGAAAGCAGCAGCCAATCAGAGGCTGATCTGCAGCATCTTTACTTAAATCACTCTGCTGCCTTTTAAAACAGGAGTCAGGGTCTTCTGCAGGGACAAAAAATATAAATCCCCCAATTAACAAAATAATTCAGGACAAACTTCGTCCTCTAATCTCTGCACATCTGGAGGAGCTTTGAGAGGCTGTTGACTTGCTGTAAATCTAGCATGCATCTCAATCTTAAAGACATAAGTCTGTCCTCGACCTGGACTTTACCCCTGAGAGAAGAGGCTCTGCTGACCTTTAAATCACACCGTCCTGCCTCCTCCTCTGGCCCAACAGAAGCATCAGCGCGAGCTGCAACACGAGCAGCCAGGAGCCCACAGAGAAATATAAACTGAAGAACCAGAGAGCTGGGAACCTGCCAGCCCTGCCAGGAAAATCACCCCCCAGTGATACCGAGGCCGGCCTGTAGAGAGCCGTGATGTCATCTTCATATCGCTGACACATCAGCCATCACAGCCAATAAGGTCTTCATCTTCATCAGGATGAGTCTCCTTCACTTTCTAACCTCAACTCCTACACCATCATCAAGCTGAGATTAATTTCAGTCTTTGAAAGTCTTTCCAATAAAAATCACTCATCGATTCATTCAAAGCATTTTGGAAAACAGAAAAAATTGAGTTTTTATTTAATTATTTTTTGTCAGCTGCAGGTTTAATGTTTTATTCTTTGCAGCTTCAGGCTTTTTGTAAAACAATTTGTTTTGGGGAAAATCTTAAACTCTATATAATATTTACAGACGTGCTCCACACAACAGACCGGAGAAAAGTGAAACGATGCAGCAGAAAGAAGACGACTGAAAGCTTCATTTGTTCTCTTAGCTCTTAATGCAAACATCAGAAATGAAAGGCCAGCACTTTTTTAAGGAATGCTTATAAATGTAAATATTTCCAACAAAATTTTAGCTTTAATTTTCACCTTCTGTTAAAAATGAGAGGAACTCTGTTCAGGAGGATCAGATGAGCGTGAACCAGACTCCACCTGAGAGCTGAATGTGATTTCATCGCCTTGAGCAGCGCCATGACAACGGTTAAAGATGTTGATCAAAACGAGCTGAAGCAGCGTCAGGACAAAACACTGGACACGACGACAAGGAAACACATGATTCAAGTGGAGGAAAACGGAGAGAAGTCGTTACGAACACGAAACACAAAACACGACACGGGAATAATAACACCCAGAAAAAGATCCATCCTGTTGGAGACAAACACGGCTCTTCATCGCCATAGAAACCACCAGAACCACGATAAACCATTCTGTAATCTCTAATCCTTATTTCCCAGAATCCTTTGCTTTCCCAGCACCGATGCTCCGCCTCCTCTCAGTACACCTTTCTTCCTCGCTGACCTTTGACCCGAGCACCTCAGAGGGACAGGTTTGATCTTTACTTAGGGGAAACATGACATCAGCTCTTCATTTAAAGGGACGTTGCAGCCATTTTGACGCCATGATGGCGCCCCGCCTTTCACGCCAGTTTTAAATTAATAACTTCTTAAGAAGGGAAGGAGTTATTTTTGATCTGTAAATGTTCAGAGGATGTTAGGGATGACTCTTAGTACCACCACATAATTTGTTTTAAAATCAGTCAAATCGATTGAGTTACAGCCATTTTTGTCTTTGCACAGTTTAATTAGCTGTGGCGGCCATCTTGGATCATGTCAATCTTAAACTGTGAATCAGATTTACATTAAATCCTGAGTTTCATTACAACCTGTGTAAAGGTTTGTGATATATTTTGCTAAAAGACATGCACATACAGTTACATTATTGCTCACCTTTCAGCCGAAGGTGATAACTAATGATGTATTGACAGGTAAGATATTATCTATTTACCACATCTCTACAGAACCCCACTACACCCCACCCGATTCGACGTAATATCCCTTTACAGAGTTCTGTAAATCAAAATCCCGGCTCTGTCCGGGCTTTAGAGACTCACCTGGGCTGAAATGGGAGCTGAGGGCAAAGCCGGTTCTGAAGAATACGGAGGAGACCAGGAGGACCAGCATCTTCACAGAGACGGAGGACAAACCGGGAACCTGCGGGATCTGAGGACTGAAAACCCGGAGACGATCCACGGATCGGGGCTCCACGTCTCTCGGGTCTGCAGGTTTTAATTAGATCCTGTCATCAGTTCCTCCTACTGGATTTAGGCTGCCCCCCCCCCCCTAAAAACCACCAGGCTGAGGAGACCTGAGCAGGTCCGGGCTCAGGCTCCTGGGTTCTGGTCCCTCACTCCGGAGCTGTCCGCGGTGCTGACAGCCGCAGCGCCATCTTGCTCCGTAATGCTCAGCGACTGGATCTGCAGGGGGAGGAGGGGGAGGAGGTGGGAGGAGGGGGAGGAGGGGGGAGGCTGCCTGAGCATCCTCAGCTGACAGAAATAAACAGAACCGAACCGAGAGATGCGGAGGAAGAGACTATTTTTACACCTGAGCACCGAGAGCTGCAGGATGGAGCAGCTTCTGAAGCAGAGCTTTAACTGTAACCGAGCACACACGTGCGCATGCATACACACGCACGCAGTAATCCTGCTGTTCATACATGCCGGCTGAAGGCCCCTCCCCCCTCCTCTTCCTCTCTTCCCATCAGAATCATCAACTTTTCTTCTGCATCGATCCTCAGAGTCAGAAGCATCAGAAATCAAAGTGAGGCCTGAAAACCTTCAGAGACTCTGTCACATTTTCATTCTGCTCCTTCCTGCTGTTGCATGTTGTTGTGTAACACATCGTAAATTATTTAAAGACGACGGTTCTCTTATGATGCTGCCGGAATACAAATGGACCACAGCTTCAAGGAAGAACCTGATGGATGAAAGATCAGGGTCTCTGACGAACAAATCTCCATTTAAAACATCTGAAACAAACCAGTGAAACTGAGTAAACCAGTGAAACTGAACAAACCAGTGAAACTGAACAAACCAGTGAAACTGAACAAACCAGTGAAACTGAACAAACCAGTGAAACTGAATAAACCAGTGAGCATCAGCTGCAGCTGATCTGCAGCTTCATGTTGGGATGAAGACGGTTTCAGTCGGACTATTTCTGGATGTTTGAGTTCACCTCCTAGTTTCTGCCTCCTCATCCTCAGCTCATGTCGGGCTCTGCTGACATCAAGAGAAGAAAGAGATTTCCATCCAGATGAGCTGACGAGCTTCAGGTCCAACACTTTATCTCTGGATTTATTTAATCATCAAACTGATCAGACTGATGTTTGTTCTCTGCAGTTGGTTTTTATCATGAAACTGAACCTGAGCAGCACAAACAGGTTAATGGGGAAGTTTCCACGTGGGTTTGTGAGCAGCTGTTCATGTTGGAGTCCACAGGGAGGAGACGTGATCAGAGCAGGAGCTGCAGCAGAAACCACACGTCAGCTCAAACCTGAAACAACAGCTGCTTTTTAAAAACAATCTCCACATTCTGCAACTCCTTCTAACGTTCTGAGCTGAACTGAGTTCAACTTGAACAAATACAAGTTGTACAGAAAAGGTTCAATCAGGTCATGTGGACAGTTTCTGTTTGGGAGGAGCGTTTCATCTGAAAGACTTCACCAGTCTGAGGCCTGCCACCAACATCTGGCTCATAAGAAGCACCTCCTTGTGTTCCTCCTGCCCCCCCCCCCCCCCCCCCCCCCCCCCCCCCACTGAGGACATCTATGGACCAATCAGAGGGGCCTGATTAATAAACATTCTGTCATCATTTCAGGACTCTTTGGATTCTATCTGTTTAAATAAAGGTTGAATGAATGAAAATCATCTTGGGGGACCAGATTTGGCCCGTGGCTCGAGTACGCTGAAGGAATTGAAGGTTCTGGTCCAGGTGCGTCCTGCCTGCGTTAAGGAAACTGTCTGCATGAGGTAAAGTGCGACAGTTTGAAGTCTCTTCAGAGTTGAGACTTGGAGATAAAACAGATCATCTGTGGTGTGTTCAGTCACTTATAAAAAGTGCAGTTTCATCTTAACTCAAGAGTTTGGGCTGTAAATGCTGGCAGAGAGGAAAGTGCTGAAACTTTCTGCAGAGCAGAACCCGTGCCTGTTTGAATCATCCTCTGAGATCACCGCTGACAGACACCATTAAGGCCCAGAACATGTGATCCACACCAGCATGACTCATCAGCTGACCAGGTCACCGAGGCCGGGTGGATTCAGAGAGGTGCCAGAGACGATGACTAAGAAGAAGAACCTGTAAATGAACACACGCTCGTTCAGAACTGAGGCAGAAAGTAGAAAAATGATCAGTCGCTGCTGATGCAGCAGGTTCTGTCGGTGTTTGATGAGCACAGAGGAAGGAAAACGGTCTCCTTCAGAGCAGGAATGACTCCATGATGGCGGTCACATGTCAATAATGACTCGTATGATGAAAACTGAGGAGTCATTAAAACGCTCTTGTTGTCTGAGCTCTGATCCAGCAGTTCAGGAAACTCTTCTTCAGAATAATTAAGAGGAGGCAGCAGAGACTGGAGGACAACTGATTAAACTTTTTAATGGGAGGGCCAATACACACAAATTTTATTTTTATTTTAATATTTCCACAAAATACATAGAGTTGACCAAAGATGCTCATTGCAAAGTTATGAAGGTGACAAGGTAAGTAACAAAATCTGGACGTTTTTTTCCGTATCGGTGGTTAACGTGGTAAATTAAAGCAAAAATTGTGATCAAACATCAAAACCCACGCTGCCTTGACCTAAAAAAATCTGACTGAAAATATTTTGACAATTAACGTTCATGGACGAGCCGTCTGGAGACGTCTGAGAAGTTTGATGCTCAGATTTATTACGTATGCATCAAATCAGCTTTGTTTACACTGAGTGCATACCTGCATTTCAGAGGTCCAACATTCCTGGAAAACAACTGGAGACAACTTCCAAACTGATGTTTGATGTAGCTCCTCAACCTCTCAAAGTCCAACATATTACATATATGTGACACACATGAAAAAACCAAAAACCCAGATGATGAGAAAAATAAACGGACCTAATGTTCCCTTGCCCGGATGTGGGTCACCGGGCAAGGGACGCATGGCTCTGGCTCTGGAACCAGTTTCCTTGAGAGGGGCTGGACACTCTTCCACTCTGGAGTTGCCCCTGGTGAGAGGCGCCGAGCAGGAGTGGGCATACTTATTGCCCCCCAACTTGGTGCCTGTGTGTTGGGGTTCACCCCGGTGAATGAGAGGGTGGCCTCCCTCCGCCTATGTGTGGGGGGACGGGTTCTGACTGTCGTTTGTGCTTATGCACCAAATGGCAGTTCGGATTATCCACCCTTTCTGGAGTCCTTGGAGGGGGTACTGGAAAGTGCACCTCCTGGGAACTCCCTTGTTCTGCTGGGGGACTTCAATGCTCATGTGGGCAATGACAGTGAGACCTGGAGGGGTGTGGTTGGGAGGAACGGCCCCCCTGATCTGAACCAGAGTGGTGTTCTGTTATTGGACTTCTGTGCTCATCATGGATTGTCAATAACGAACACCTTGTTCAGGCATAAGGGTGTCCATATGTGCTCTTGGCACCAGGACACCCTAGGCCGCAGTTCGATGATTGACTTTGTCATCGTCTCATCTGATCTGCGGCCACATGTCTTGGACACTCAGGTGAAGAGCGGGGTGAAGCTGTCCACTGATCACTACCTGGTGGTGAGTTGGCTCCGATGGTGGGGGAGGATGCTGGTCAGACCTGGCAGACCCAAACATATTGTGATTGTTTGCTGGGAACGTCTGGCAGAGTCTCCTGTGAGACAGAGTTTTAACTCCCACCTCCGGGAGAACTTCGAACATGTTCCGAGGGAGGTGGGGGACATTGAGTCCGAGTGGACCATGTTTCGTGCCTCTATTGTCGAGGCGGCTTACCGGAGCTGCGGCCGCAAGGCTGTCGGTGCCTGTTGCGGCGGCAACCCTCGAACACGGTGGACACCGTCGGTGAGGGATGCTGTCAGGCTGAAGAAGGAGGCCTATCGGGCCTTTTTGGCCTGTGGTACCCCGGAAGCAGCTGATGGGTACCGGCAGTCCAAGCAACATGCGGCTCGGGTGGTTGCTGAGGCAAAAACTCGGGCATGGGAGGAGTTCAGAGAGGCCATGGAGAATGACTTCCGCACGGCTTCGAGGCGATTCTGGTCCACCATACGGAGTCTCAGGGGGGAAAGCGGTACGCCACCAACACCGTTTATAGTGGGAGTGGTGTGCTGCTGACCTCAACTCGGGATGTTGTGTGTCGGTGGGCGGAATACTTTGAAGACCTCCTCAATCCCACCGGCACGTCTTCCACTGAGGAAGTGGAGCCTGGGGACTCTGGGTCGGGCCCTCCAATCTCTGGTGCTGAGGTCACCGAGGTAGTTAAAAAGCTCCTCGGTGGCAGGGCCCCAGGGGTGGATGAGATTTGCCCGGAGTTCCTTAAGGCTCAGGATGTTGTAGGGTTGTGTTGGCTTACGCGACTCTGCAATGTTGCGTGGACATCGGGGGAAGTTCCCCTGGATTGGCAGACCGGGGTGGAGGTCCCCCTATTCAAAAAGGGGGACCGTAGAGTGTGTTCCAACTACAGGGGAATCACGCTCTTAATAATAATAATAATGTCATCACAATGTCAGCACTGTATGTTTCCATACAATGGCGAAATTAGTCTCTGCATTTAACCCATCCACCACCAGGTGGTGCAGTGGGCAGCTATTGAAAGCGCCCGGGGGGCATTTTGGAGATGAGGTGTGCTGCCCAGAGACGCCACTTAAGCCTCCCTGGTAAGGTCTACTCGGGGGTTCTGGAGAGGAGGGTCCGTCGGATAGTCGAACCTCGGATTCAGGAGGAGCAGTGCGGTTTTCGTCCTGGCCGTGGAACACTGGACCAGCTCTACACTCTCAGCAGGGTCCTGGAGGGTGCGTGGGAGTTTGCCCAACCGGTCTACATGTGCTTTGTGGATTTTGAGAAGGCGTTCGACCGCGTCCCTTGGGGAACCCTGTGGGGGGTACTCTGGGAGTATGGGGTACCGGGCCCTTTGATACGGGCTATTAGGTCCCTGTATGACTGGTGTCAGAGCCTGGTCCGCATCGCCGGCAGTAAGTCGGGCTTGTTCCCGGTGAGAGTTGGACTCCGCCAAGGTTGCCCTTTGTCACCGATTCTGTTCATAACTTTTATGGACAGAATTTCTAGGCGCAGCCAAGGTGTTGAGGGGATCTGTTTTGGTGGCCTTAGGATTGCGTCTCTGCTTTTTGCAGATGATGTGGTCTTATTGGCTTCATCAGATCATGATTTACAGCTTTCGCTGGAGCGGTTCGCAGCCGAATGCGACGCGGCCGGGATAAAGATCAGTTCCTCCAAATCCGAGGCCATGGTCTTGAGCCGGAAAAGGGTAGAGTGCCCTCTCCAGGTCAGGGAGGAGGTCCTACCCTCATCTATGGTCACAAGCTTTGGGTTGTGACCGAAAGAATGAGATCTCGGATACAAGCGGCCGAAATGAGTTTTTTCCGCAGGGTGTCTGGGCTCTCCTTTAGAGACAGGGTGAGAAGCTCGATCATCCGGGAGGGACTCAGAGTAGAGCCGCTGCTTCTCCACGTCGAGAGGAGCCAGTTGAGGTGGCTCGGACATCTGTTTAGGATGCCTTCTGGACGCCTCCCTGGTGAGGTGTTCCGGACACGTCCCACCGGAAGGAGGCCCAGAGGAAGACCCAGGACACGCTGGAGGGACTATGTTTCTCGGCTGGCCTGGGAATGCCTCAGGATTCCCCTGGAAGAGCTGGACCAAGTGGCTGGGGAGAGGGAAGTCTGGGCCTCCCTACTTAGGCTGCTACCCCCACGACCCCACCCCGGATAAGTGGAAGAAAATGGATGGATGGATGGATGGATGGATGGGTGACACACATGAAGGTGTGATCACATTGTTTTGTTTTATTAGTGATTTAATGGTCGTGACAAGAGTGGAAAGTGCATTGAATTGAGTCGCTGTACCGAGTTATATCACAAGATGGCGGCGCTTCCTCTGAGGCGGTTTTGATGCGTTCTTGGCTCTGCCCTGCCAGTCCTCGCAGATACATGAACAAGGCCGCACGGTATGAGTCTCATCTCACTTTTGTCTAATTCAGGTTGGTAAAGTCCACCAAGTATATGAGCCCCAATGACCTCTGCTGGTGCTGGTCCACTGGGTTTTCTTAAGTCCACAGTCCACGCAGCACCTAGCAGGACATTTTAGAGACTTCATGCTTCCTTCAGTTCATGGAGATGTTTCATGTTCCAGCAGGACTCGACACTGACCCACACTGACGATACCAACAGCTGGCTGTGGAAGATTCTAATTTTCTGAAACACTAATTTTAGGTTTTTCATTATTTTCAAGTTATAATCATCAACATTACAAGAAATAAAAGTTTGAAATATTCCACTGTGATGGATCTATTTAATAAATGAGTTCCTCTTCGTGAAATAACAAATTGAACTTTTTCACAGTATTCTAATAGTTTGAGCTGCACCTGTATGTTAAAATTAGTTTTGATGACTTTGCAGCATGAATCTTTTTTTCTCGCTGCTGATGATTCAGGTGAAGTTCCTGCTGGAGCTGAACTCTTGGAGGTTGGAGGATGAGGAGGCTGCTCATCTTTACTGAGGACTGATCAGGAGCTGAGTCCTAAGAACTCCTAAAAGGTCTAAATGAAGCCTTACTGTTGTAAACCACTTAAAACTGATCTTAGAGCATCCTCTGCTGGATCAGAAGATAAAACCAAACCTGTTATCTGCTAAATCATTCAGATATTTTACATTTTATTCCCAGTTTTATTTTTAAGTGTCGAGTTACTGCTCTGAAAAGAAAGCATTTTTTATTGAGACCATTTTAGATTATGACCATTTTCTGGTTTTAGATCCTAAAGATCAATAATGTGACTGATAATAATGTAACTGTAACCTGTATTACACTTGTAAAATCCAAAAATATGTAAAAACCTATACAGCTGTACTTCCACTCTGAAGCTGAAGACAGTACGGCTTCAGAATAAAAGTCCAGTTCTTTTGTTTATTCAACTTTTCTTGGATTGATCGTGATCTGATGACAGAATCTTCACCAGTAAAGCTCGTGGTGCAAATTAAGGGTTGGCAGCAGCAAAAACATTAAACGCATCATCCATCCATCCATCCATCCATCATCTTTTACCCGCTTCTTCCATTTTAGGTCACGGGGGTCACCGGTGCCCATGTCCAGCAGTCACTGTGCGAGGGGCGGGGTACACCCTGGACAGGTCTCCAGTCCATCACAGAACATTATATTCAATAAATACCATTTAAGATGTTAAACCTCACTGGTTTGGCCTGTGGCACAAGCCTCTCGTTTTCTGATGCCACAGTTTATTCAGATCAGATTAATAAAGATTCTTGTTTAATAATCCTCCACATCTTTTAACATTCATAAAAAATGTCTGCTCTGGTTTTGGAACGGCAGCACGGTGGCGTAACTGGTAGAGCTGCTGCCTCTCAGCGAGCAGGTCCCTGGTTCAAATCCCTGTCCAGGGACCTTTCTGGGTGGAGTTTGCATGTTCTCTCCGTGCATGCGTGGGTTTTCTCTGGGTGCTCCGGTTTCCTCCCCCAGACCAAAAACATGCATGTTAGACTGATGGTAACTCTGAATTGTCCCCAGGTGTGAGTGAGAGACTGAATGGTTGTCCCGTTTGTCTCTGTGTGTCCCTGTGATGGACTGGAGACCTGTCCAGGGTGTCCCCCGCCCCTCGCACAGTGATTGCTGGACATGGGCACCGGTGACCCCCCGTGACCCAAAATGAAAGAAGCGGGTAAAAGATAATGGATGGATGTCCATCATCAGGTAAATCACAACCTTGCGAGACCCGTTCCTGTACATGCTCATACGGTGACCCCTGCTGACCTCATTGTGTCACTTCGAAATAAAAGAAGGTAAACCACTGAGTGTACGGCATATAAAAGTCAAATTTAATTAACTTGTGTAGTTCTCCTAAAACGCACGCAAGACTTTTAATTGCACTTCACACCTGAATAACATCCTATGAAAAAATGTTCAAGAAAAATCCAATTTCTCCATTTAATTCCTGAAAAATGCTAAATTAATTTATTCATAATTATGGTTTTTCATAGTGTGAGCAAAATCTAATTTACTGAAGATCGGCAGCGACCACACAAAAAATTATTTAATTATTCCTGCACTTAACTTAAAATAAATTAAAAAAAACAAAGTGCTGCACTTTATAGTAAAAGACAGTGACGATGAAGAATAAGGATATAAAAAAACAACAATTAAAAGTGTCATGATTAAACAAATAAATAGATACATATCTTGTTTTTTAAAAGACAATCAGGTTTGAAGTGATGAAGCCTCTAGACTTGAAACATCTTCCACTTCAGAAGTATTGCTTTTTAATATTTTATTGATTTACCATGTGCTGCATGACTAAGAACCACACCAGCAATAATCAGAGAGGACTCTGACATCATACGCAGTTTTGATTTTAGCGAGCTCTTCAGTTACATGTTTTTTCTGATGGGTCCCACCATCCCAGCAGGTTGATTAGTGAACCCCCCCCCTCTGTTCAGGTTGTTGTTATTTTCTCAGTTTACAGCTTTAAAACAAAACGTCCATTTTCAAATTTCATAATTTTCTAAGCTTCAAATGTAGAATTTACAGACGTTTCACGATAACCAGCGTCTCTTTTCTGAGCTGCATCATAAAAACGATGAATTACATCAGACTTCTGTACATAAAGAGAAAAATAAAACCATGGATGTTTTGTCTTATCAGTATCGGTTTACTCACAAGCATCATGTTTTTTTTTATTAACTCTGAAGTTTTTATAAAACATATGTTGCCATTAACATAAAAATAGGCATTTTCTTTAGAAGTGGGCTAACCATTAACTGACAGGCTGCACACAGCGTCCACTGCTGATGAACGGTTTTAACCTTATTTTTATAACAACAAGAAAAATCACTCGCTTGTTTTCATAAATTTACGATTTTATGTTAATCTTTATTCATAATAATCTAAATCTGGACTAAATCCATACTTTTGAAAACAAAGCAAAAACCCTGAGTTTAATTAAATCCAGATGTTTTTAATTCAACAGTGGAACTAAAAAAACAATTGCACAAATTAAACAGATAAACATTGTAGACAGAAAAAGTATTTATTTAAATAAAAGTTAACAATTGGATCATTATTCATACTTTAATATGATTTCAACAATATTTTTCATCTTACCAAAGATTTATGAATAATATGAATTCATGAGTACAAACAAAGTGCACAGATTTAGTGTGAAATCAGGTGTTAAACAGTCTTCTGGTCAGTATTTAATGCTTTTACATTATTTTAATTTACAGAACTTAACTAGTGTTTGAAATTACCAATGACCTGATGAGAAAAATAGCAATAACAAAAAAAAAAGCAGAATACTGAAATAAAGTTAAAACTTTAAACTCTAGCTGGCTTTCATTCAGTTGGTCAACTCAACCAACCAACATAATTCAACCAATCTTTTGGTTTTAATTTGAAGTTGAATTTGTTTATTAAATGTGCTGGTTGGCATTTAGTAAATTATTGCTGTCTTAGTAAGATGTCATTGCTTTCAGACCCGTGGTCCTACATGCCACAACAAGCTTCCTTCATACTAGAGTTAGGCGATATATCAATATTTTAAAAATATCGATACATTTTTTGCAATATAATGAGATCAATTTACTAGAGACGTAAAAAAAAAAAAAAAA
>NC_056514.1:40303450-40306419 GCF_014905685.2 Nematolebias whitei | reverse complement strand
AAAAAAAAAAATATATATATATATATATATATATATATATATATAGTGTTACACTTGAAAATCGGCCTGCTGTCTTTTTTCTCCCACGCGGCCCCCTCCTTGAATGCACAGCCCCTCACCTGCACGCTCCGCCTGCTTCAGGCTTCTCCAGGAGGTGGGTGCGAGACGTTTAGCACAACAAGTAAGAACGGGAGAGATACGAAGAGCAGCTGAGCTGCTGAGCAAAAAGAAAAACAATGGCTATTCTTTCAGAGATGGTTTGGATGTAAACCGTCAGATGAGCAGCAGAAAAATGTTTTCTGTAGACGATGCTGAAAACAAGTCTCGACAAAAGGTTGGAACTACAAATAATTTTCACCATTTAAAACAGCGCTATAAGCGGAGTATGAAGCGCGTGTGAAACTGCAGCTGCAGCTCCGATTGTGTTTTCAGCCTCCGTCCCTGAAACAAACCACGGGTCACAACTCATTTAGCCGCGCTGTGCCTTATGAGGGGAACAGTGAGGTGTTGCGACATTAATAAAGCTGTGGCTTATCATATCGCTAAAGACATGGTCCTTAGCGGCTAAGAAGACGGTTAATGCTTTAGCCGTCTTGTTCCACAGCCGAGACTGGGACCGTGTATTTATCAATATGATAAGCTGCTGATCGATTAATGTTGCGATGCCACCTTTCACTTTTCCTCTTATAACGCACAGCTAAATGAGTTTTATACCGTGGTTTGTTTCAGGGAAGGAAGCTGAAGTCTGTCGAACCTGCATATGCAGTTCACACATGCTTACAAACGTTGTGAAGGCGGCGCAGCTGAAGAAGATTACTTAATATATGTAAATAAAGGTCTAAAAAATTAACTGTTTAATATATGTAAATAGTTTATTTTTTAGAAATTTATTTTGTACAGTTACAGCTGCTTGCTATATGTGCCTGTGTGACAATTGGGACAAAGCTTTTCAATTTGGTCCATATCGCCCAGCCGTACTTCATACCGTTTTGTAATCTCACAGGGTTTTTTTCTTAAAGTATAAAAATTAAAAAAAAAAATAATTTTTTTTGTCTGATTCTTAAAGAACCACAACTCAAGAACTATAAACAACATTTCCTATTATTGGTTTTTAATTTGCTTTTTCAAAGAGCACAAAGTTTGAACCCATATATTTCTCCTTTATGGAGAGAATATTAAGAGTTAGTGTGGCGAGAAAGCACCTAAAACAAATTAATTAAAATAAATCTTCATTGCTTCAACCTGTTTTTCACTTCATCAAAACTCAAACTAATGAGATATAAAATAAAAATATGTCACTTTTCCTACATTAACAAGAGCCTTTGCGTTGGGATTTTCCTCCATATTAATCTTCTCCACACCTGAAGCTGTAAAAGTGCCTTTATCCTAAGTGGAATCTCATGTGTCGGTTCAAACTTCCCTGCTGGGTGAATTCCTGACCACAAACGCCACAACCAAACGGTTTCTCCCCTGTATGAACTGTGATGTGTGAATTCAGATGGGTTTTCCGAGTGAACCTCTTGCCACAAAAATCACAGCTGTGAGGCTTTTCTCCCGTGTGAACTGCCATGTGTGTACTAAGGTGCGTTTTACGGTTGAATCTTTTACCGCAAACCTCGCAGCCAAATGGCTTTTCCTCTGTGTGGACAGTCATGTGGGTCCTAAGATGAGTCTTCCGCTTATAATTTTTACCACAAACCTCACAGGCGAATGGTTTTTCACCTGTGTGGACTGTCATGTGTGCCCTAAGACTTGTCTTGCGATTAAATCTCTTGCCACAAAGATCACAACCAAATGGCTGTTCCCCTCCATGGACGATCATGTGCGTCTTCAGATTGTTTTGGTGCCTTGCTCTTTTACCACAAATATCACAAACAAAAGGTTTCTCTCCTGTGTGGATTCTCATGTGCGTTTTCAGATTGTGCTGATGCTTGAATCTTTTACTACAAACATCGCAGCTGAATGGCATCTCTCCAGTGTGAATTCTCATGTGAATCTTTACGTTGTGCTCGTGCTTAAAGCTTTTACCACAATTCTCACAGCTGAATGGTTTTTCCTCCGAGTGGACTCTCATGTGAGACTTAAGACTGAACATATCTCTAAATGTTTTCCCGCAAACGTTACAGCTAAAATTCTTCTTTCCTGTGTGGACTTTATTCTGGGGGTCAGAATTTTGTTTCACTCCAGAACGCTTCTGATTACCTGAACAGGTGGAAGCAGATTTTTCTGTATTCCGTCTCATGTGTCTCTTCAGGGACTGTTTGTACAAAAACTGTTTGCCGCATTCTGAGCAGCTGAAGGGCTTTTTGACTGAGCTACATCCCGCTGACTCTGCTGCTTGGCTTTTCACCAAACTATTGTCAGTCTCTGACAGAGTCCCCTGCCAATCTTCATCATCATAATCATCATCATCTTCTTCTTCTTCATCATCATCAGTCTCAGAGTCTGAATCCTCATCAATATTTGCTTGTGTTTTTCTGACTAGTTCCAGTTGTCCACCATCCTCTCCATTCATTTCCGTTTTGATCCACTTAAATGAACTGCTGGTTGGATGTTCTACTTCTTTGGGGCCACAAGATTTTTGCCTTTTAAGCTGTGAGGACTGAGGCTCTACTTCATCGTCTTCAGTTTTCACCACAACAGTTAATGGAAGTCTGCAGTGTTCAGTCTCATCCCGTCTGTAAAGATACTCTTCATCCTGACAGATCCAGAGGTCCTCCTCTTCCTCCTTGATGTGGTGGGAAAGTGGGGCCTGCTGGACAGTAGTTGTACCCCAAAGATGTTTCTCTTTAATCACAGAAGATGTGTGAACACCTGCAGGTACAAAGAAACATATATGAACAAACTTTATAAAACTTTTAGCAATTTAATTTAACATGAAATACAACATTGCTACCCTGGGAAAAACAAAAGCCCCCTGGATGGATGGATGGATGGATGGATGGATGGATGGATGGATGGATGGATGG
>NC_056514.1:40297575-40303440 GCF_014905685.2 Nematolebias whitei | reverse complement strand
TGGATGGATGGATGGATGGATGGATGGATGGATGGATGGATGGATGGGTTGTTTTTGGTGTCGTCGTTTGTGGTGGTGTTGGTGTTGTTACTACAGTGCATACAAATCTGTCTCATCATCAAAATGGAAAGACATCAGCAATGACCCCAGAGAAGCAGCTGTTGCCCCTCAATCTGGGAAGGGTCAAAGGTCATTACTAAATTAGTTGGAGTTTATTGTTCCACAGAGAAAAAATTAACCACAAGTGGAAAACATTTAAGACAACTAATAATCTTTCCAGGAGTGAACGTTCCACCAGCTTCACCCTGAAGGTCAGACCAAGCAATGCTCAGAGAAATGAGCTCCATCTCAGAGTCTACAGGCCTCAGTTAGCAAGGTAAAGGTCAAAGGTCAGGACAGGACAATTCAAAACAAACTGAACAGCTTTTCTGGAAGAGCTGCAGGAGAGAACCTCCTCTTTAAAAACCTAAGTCAAGCTGCCATATTATTTTTTAACGTTTCATCTGAAAGATCTTTGGAACAAGAGACCGAAGTCAGATGTTTACCCATAAACAGTAGCAGCAAACGGCATAAGACAGACCTCAAACCAGCTGTCAGCACGGTGGTGGAGGGCTGATGGTTTGGGCTCCTTCAGTCACTGAATGGACCAGGAAGTTCTCTGTAGAACAAATGGTTCTGGAGTCAGATGCAAGTTCATCTGACAACTGAAGCCCAAACAAAGCAGCTGATCTACAACAGAACGGGTCAAGATAAGAACCAATGTGCTGCAATGGTGCAGTTAAAGTCCACAACCTCAACTCGACTGAAATGCTGTGGTGGACCTTCAGAGAACTGAGCAGCAAGCTCAACGGTGGAAAGAAGAGTGGGCCAAAATTCCTCTACAACCATGTGAGAGCCTGATAAAGTATTTCAGAAAACACCGACTTCTGCTTCTGGGTCAGGAGCTGGGACCATTTTTAATATTGTTTAATAAATAATGACTGTATAAGATTTGATGATAGATTGGAGTACATTTAGAACCTGGTAAAGACTAACATCAGACTAGGTCATGTCAGGATATGTAAAACCTTGGAATTGAAGAAATGTTCTACAACCAGGAAGTACAACTGTAGCTTTCTGGCAGTAGCAAATGATTAAAAATTTCAAACATCAATTTCCTTTCATCACCAAGGAGGTGATGCAATGCAAGCTGTCTTGGATGTTCATTTGACACTAGGGGTGCACCGATTGCAGTTTTCTGGCTGATCACCGATTTCTAAAAAGTCTGACCTGCCGTTTCTGATTTTGGCCGATGTTTCATTCTGTTCTGTCTTCATCCAACTATACAGAATGGAAGGTTAAAGCAGTATTGTTGCTTACTATAAACTTTATTGTAGCAGTATAGAACTACATAACAAGTGCCTAGCCCTTTCTCAGCCTGTGTCACACCCAAATATATCCCCCTGGGAACATAACCTGAACTAACAATCCACTTGTTACATCCTTTCTCTTTTTCCCCCAAAAATTAAACATTTTCTTTATAAACAAAATAAACATATTTGACAGAGCAATCGGATTTAAACATAGACACTTCCAAATAATGCATGTAATTATATTGGCAAACTAAAAAAGCAATTATATCTTCCTAGGTATTTAACCTCAAGTGCATATTCTGTAAAATTATCTTTTGATAATACATTCCTTACAAAACTAATTTATTGAATGAATAGCTCCCTTTACTTTCAAACCTTTTCTTTTTTTCTAATGCAACAATAACCACAAACATAGAAAGTGGTTAAACATGTAATGTGATAATATTATGTAGTATAGTCCTTCAAATAGGCCGGTTTCTTAACCTGACGACCAGACCTTGTAGTAATGGTGTCTTGGTCACCACTGTGATGACCACGTTCATCAGCTACCACAGTTTGTGTGTTTGTCCCTGGGTGTTCTAATGTTGAGGTTGGGCAATAGTTGTGCCTGAGATGGCGACGATCTCTTCTTAGGACACCAACCGACTCCAGCTCCACCTCATAAGATCTGGGACTCACTGGTCTAATCACTTTAGCCGTTTTCCAGGTTTCATAAGGCTCAAATGGTTGAACTCGAACACTGTCCCCTGCTCCAATCCAGTCTAAATCTCTTGTTGTGCGGTTGTTGTATTTCTCCTGTCTTTGTCGGTTGTTAATTAGTCTCTGTTTGTTGTTTGACACCTTAGGCTCCAACGGTGTCTCTTTTGTAGGAAGAAGGGTCCGGGTCCTCCTACTGAGAAGTCTCTGTGCTGGACTTGAGGTGAGACCTTGGCTCGGTGTGTTGCGATGGTCCAATAGGAATTCCCACTTTTGGCAGAACTTTTTAAACTCATGTGATGAGTATTGAGGTCCGTTATCTAAGATGAGCATATCTGGAATCCCCTGACGAGCAAAGTGTGCTTTCAGTTTGTGGATCACTGTGGTACTTTTGGTGTCTGGTAGAAAATCAACTTCCCAAAAAATTTGAATAATAGTCCACAGTAATCAGGTAGTCCTTATTGTGCCATGAAAACAGATCTGTTCCTACCTTGGCCCAAGGCCTGTAGACAGTGTCGTGTGGATGTAAAGTCTCTTTTTGTTGTTTGGGGTCCACTGACCTGCAGATATCACATTTGGAGATAAATGTCTTTATCTGCTCATTCATCCCTGGCCAGTACACACACTCACGTGCTCGTCTGAGGCAACCCTCCACTCCCAAGAGTGATGTATATACGACGGGTTAGGTCCGCTCTTAGTGCATCAGGAACTACTGCTCTTTCCCCCTTGAACACTTTTCCATCCTGAAAGCTCAGCTCGTCCTGAAAAGCGAAATAGTGTTGAATGTGTGGCTCAACATCTTTTTTGTACTTTGGCCATCCGGTCAGGATTAACTTAATCACTTCCTGCAGCTTTGAGTCCTCTGTTGTTGCATAACGGATGGCTGTCAGTCTTTCTGAAGAGATGGGCAGGTAGGAAATCATGTTAACAGTCTCTGTCTCAGACTCTGTGACCCCCTGACTGCTATCAGGTAAATAAGCTCTGCTTAGGGTGTATTCACACCTGATAGTCCGGTAGACTCGGTTCGGTTGGGGACCAATATTCATAACATTTTGTTACATTTGAGCTGGTGAGTTTGCATTCACACTGCACTGTGCAGTGGAGCCAACCTGTTGAACCAACCTGTTCCCCCGCTCGCCTGTGGGGGCGCTGCACCAAGAACTACTGAAAGAAACGACACAAAAACCTCTGAAGACACTTCTTCTTCTTCTTCTGGAACTAACAACAAAAACGGAGTGGCATCAAGTTTTATCAGTTTTAGGAGTTATATTTTGTCATTTTTCAACAATGGACTTAGCATGAGCAGAAGATGAGACAGAAGACCATGGAGAATATTATTTTCCACACAAGACAGCTGACGGCTCCATATAAGGTCAGAGAAATGTGTGTTTGTTTGCCCTGTGCTGTACTCCACTTCCTGCTTGTGGAGCGGGGCCCGGTCTGATTAAATTCATACTGTACTGGAACCGCGCTGGAGTTCTCTTCTACCGGACCGAGACCTAGGTTTTAGCCCAGGCCAGAGTTAGCCTTTTTGTTCCGTGACAGAGTTCGATGGCGCGTTCACACCTCCCCAAATGAAACGGACTTTCTAGGAAAACGAGCTAGAGTTCGATTAAAGCGGACTAAACAGGGCTGGTGTGAATGCACCCTTAGTGTGTCAGCTAAAAGCACGTCTCGACCAGGCACATAGATCACATTAAAATCATATTTCTGCAGCCTCAGTAACTTTCTCTGTAATCTCTTTGGTGCACTAAGCAGTGGTTTTCTCACAATATTTTCCAGTGGCTTATGGTCACTCTGTACAGTCACTTTTCTACCATAAGTATACTGGTGGAACTTTTCTGTCCCGAACACTATGGCCAAACATTCCTTTTCTATCTGGGCATAACCCCTTTCTGTGGGAGTCAGTGCTCTGCTTGCAAATGCTACAGGTTTCCCTTTCTGTGTCAAAGCTGCTCCTGGTCCTGTCTCTGAAGCATCACATTGCAGGGTTAGCTCCTCATTTTGATCACAGTACTTGAGTAGTGGTGCATTTGTTATTTTATCTTTCAGCCTTTCTAAAGCTGTCTCGTGCACCTCTGTGCATTCCCACATGTTCTCTTTGTGTGTAAGTTGTCTCAAAACTTCACAGTCTTTAGAAAGATGATCACAAAACTTTGAAAGGTAGTTTAGCACACCTACAAGCCTCTGTACAGCCTTAACATCTGTGGGCCTCAGCAGCTCACGGACTGCCCGTACTTTCTCTGGGTCAATTCGAAGGCCTTCTGCCGTTAATAAGTGTCCAATGTAGGGTACAGACTCTCTCCTCAGCTTAAACTTGTCTGCATTGAGTTTAATGTCTCTTTGTCTGCACCTCATTAGAAAACATCTCAAGTTTTCTTCTCTTAACAGTCTTTCCCTCATTGCAGAGCTATTTGTCCCACAAACAATGCGGTCCCTTATTAGTGAATCCTTAATGTCGTCAAAATTGCAGGTGCTGGCCAATACTCTTAAATCCATAACATATCTGTCAATATTTTCACCCCGTCCTTGGTCTCTAACAAAAAACTTGTGACGCTCGACAGTCTCATTCAGCTTCGGATTGCAATGATTATTAAACAGTGTCATCATTGAACTCACTGTTCCCCTCGCAGCTGTAGTACCGCTCATCAGCGTTGTCAAAAGTTCTCCCCCCCTCTCTCCAAGAAGGTAGCTGAACAACTTCACTTTAGTTGTTTCCTCTGCGTCCGGCATAGTGAGGTCTATATATAGTGTAAACTCCTCTTTCCAACTTTTCCAGGTCTTTACTAAGTTGGCTGAATCCAAACAAAGTGTAGGCGGTGGCCTGAGACCCTCCATTGTGATTTCTGTTGTTCTTGTCTGCTCCACCTGTCTTCTCCACAATGGCCAGCTGCTCCAACTCCAGGGCTAGGCTAACAACAAGTTAGCAGCACTTTTAGCTCTTCGTGACTCGGCACAAACTTACTTTTGCTGACTTCACGACCGCTGCCACCATGTTTCATTCTGTTCTGTCTTCATCCAACTATACAGAATGGACGGTTAAAGCAGTATTGTTGCTTACTATAAACTTTATTGTAGCAGTATAGAACTACATAACATGTGCATCTCCCTATCCCATTCTCAGCTTGTGTCACACCCAAATATATCCCCCATGGAACATAACCTGAACTAACAATCCACTTCCAACATTTTTCAGTCAGGTCATCTGGACAGTTCATTTTTTTGTGCTGAAACGTTTCGCCTTCGATCCAGAAGGCTTCATCAGTCAAGGAAACACACAACAAAACTGATTCTTCCTCCAACAGCTTACTCCAAAGTGGAACAAACCAGTTCTGCTTGTGATAAGATGGTGTCTTTGGCACGCCCCCTCCTCCATTGCCGGCCCTCTTCCTTGTTGACAGTTGTGTCAAACTGGATGAAAACAACAAAGTCTATGCTCAATAGTCCAGGTATACAATCAAACATTTTTCAGTCAGGTCATCTGGACTCCACTTTTTTTTTTTTATTACAGGTTTCTTCCTACCTTGGTGACACAATTTCTACACCTCATAACTTTTATGCTCCTTGCCTTCACAATCCTCTTGGAATAACATCCATCTCATTCTCCCGTTGTTTTCCTTCCCACTGTCCCTTCCCCATCACGGATTTTAATTAATTTTACTTTCCAGAAAACTTGAGTAACTTGGCTTCTTTCTCCCCAACATGATATTTCTCCTTCAAGGTGTTCTCTATAACACCAGCAGACGGACTTTGTAAGTCATAAGGCAAAATCTTGCAGCACATAATACAGATGCGCTAGATGCTACATGCTCCATTT
>NC_056514.1:40275519-40297475 GCF_014905685.2 Nematolebias whitei | reverse complement strand
CCCCCCCCACGGTCAACAACTGACGTCACTAACGTAGCAGCTCGCACGCAACACGGAAGTGTCTCCCCCTCCTCCCCTCGCCCCATCTATGATTCACGTAAATGACATTTTAGTTTGAAATTGGCGAATTTCGCTGAAAAGCGACTAGTTTGCAGTTATGATATTTGTATGTTGGTAAAATGACGTTGGTTTAAGAGTTTAGAACATTGCAAGAGTGTGGGAAGGGTTTCTAAAGCCTTAAAATATATACAGTATAAATACTAAAATAAATAGTATACCTTCCCTACTTTGCGGTTTTTCTCTTGTCGGGGGGGGGGGGGGGGGGGGTGGAACCTAACACCCACGATATAAGAGAACTACTGTACATCCATTCTTTCTGATGTATCTACCTACCTTTATTTCAAAGTTTCAATAAACTAAGGGATTGTAAATCTAATCTTGTCCCTATCAGGCTTGAAACTTGGTAAATAAAGCTTGAGAGGAGCAGCAGCACGCGAGGCATTGCTCAAAATGATCGTTTATTTTTAGTCCCACGCCCACCACAACGTTTCAGTCAGGTTGAGGTTCTGGACTGGACCGTTGCAGCATTTTGATTCGTTTGACCCGTTCTGTTGGAGAAAAGCTGCTGTGTTTGGGATGTTTGTCCTGTTGATCATGACCCAGTTGGGTCCGAGCTTCAGCTGTCGGACAGATGACTCCTCAGCTGTACATCTTCTGATGCTTTGGGTTATTTTTACTGCTGCATGACCCAGTTTCTGACAAACTTCAGCAAACATATCTGAAGAATGAGGAAACCCAAAATATCTGGTCTTACCATTCTTCATAAAGTTGTTTTCTCCTGATATTTCTGGTGTCTGTTTACATTTTGTAACATCAGTGAACTAAAGTTACTTCTGCTCACATTGACAGGAAACCGATTTAATCAGCAGCACCTGGCTGCTGCTGATTCTCTTCTTCCCATGAACAGATTGCGTTTTTTACCACATTATGGTCAAACTAAATGCTTTTCTTGATTTGGACATTCTGGTGGTAATTTGTGATTATGAAACTTTTAATCTGACACGACTGCAACACTTTAAAATCCAATAGACCCACAGCCATGCCCTTAAAAATAATCTGGCTTGTTGAGGTTTTAACACTCCAGCTAAACGCTTCATTCGTCCCACAAGAGTCCTGAGGTCCATGGTTCCGTTAGGTCCAACAACCCGACAGAACCGGTTTCATGTTTCGGTTCAGAAGCTTCGTTTTAACCTGACGTCGTTTTTCCAGCTACCGCACGAAGCTAAGCTAACAGTTAGCCGCTTTAAATCCGACTCTTCTTACCCGCTGTTTGGGTCGAAACCACAGAACTCTGAGGCTGATGGACACTGAGACGTGTCATCATCTCGGGTCTGTCTCTTGAAGACAACGTTTCAGTGTTCTGACGACGATAATCCACCTCGTTCATCATCATCATGGTGGCTGTGTTCTTCAAACTCCAAACTGGAGGTCCGTTATGAAGCAGGCCTGAGCCGAACGATCGTTGACCAGAGTAGCACATCAATACATTTCTGGTCTGGTTTCATGGAGCTCTATGCACCCCCAACTCTCCATTTTTGTAAAAACGTTCGCTAACATTTGTTTTCGCACCCCCCGTTTTTATTTTGAACAGGCAAGTGATGAGACACCTATATCCTCCATCCGTCACTATAGCAACCCCCCATCTTTCGCGTTCATCTAAAACAGTGAATCAACTCCACATTCGGTTGGAAAATAAGAGTTATTAAATGATCTAATACAGTAACACTACGACTGTTCAATAAAAACATAATTTTGCTGATTTAAAAAGGCTCTTAGTTTTATGATGTTTTATGGGAGTGGTGGCGCAGAGGTTAGAAGATGGGCCTGTGATCGGAAAGTCATAGGTTCAACTCCCAGTACCTCAACATTAAAATGTGGGTGGAAAAGGTGACACACCCACACCTGCCCCCACCCTCATTCGCCCCACCCTGGGCCCTGAGCAAGGACCCCAACCCCCACCATTTACTCCCTAACAGGTCTCTTTTGAAAACGAGTTCTCGTAACTCAATGAGACTACCTGTATAAATAAAGGCTAAATGAACAAATAAAATACTCGCATACCACGTAGACTACAGCAGTGGTATGATGGTTTTAACCAGGAGTCAGACAGCGAAGCCTCATGAAGACTTCTGAAGAAACTGTGAAACGCCATGTGGTGGCTGATTCTTGTACCGTGACAGAAAGCTGCTCACTGTCAGAGCTGGCTGGCCAGTTCCCGACCATGAACAGTGGACGCCTGCGGCTAAATAACCAGACCGTTTTTTTTATATACAAAATTATGAATTATCTTATATTTAGTATGCACGGCTTAAAGACAGGCCAGAGTTTCTTTGTCATTCGCACCACATGTGGTGCACAGGGTGGAACAAAATTATGTTCACAGGGTCCCAGTTGCATCCAACAATAAAATGTAAAAAGAGAAACAGTAATAAGATCTAAGATATGAACTAAGAAAAACATGATTATCCTGGTTAGATAGTCATGAGTCCAACAGCCTCAGGGTAGAAGCTGTTCCTCAGTCTAGTGGTTCTACAGGTGCGTTCTGTAATCCAAGCATTACGGTATATATATGTATAGACTTGACATATGTGTTATTATAAAATATAAGAGACAATGAGGGGCTAAGTCAGGAAAAGTAAGACCTGGATTTAAAAAAAGAAGAGTTTAGTTCACGTTAGGGGTTGAACGAGTATATAATTTTAAAACTCGACATTAACATAATAAAACCCGAGTAGAACTCGAGTATTTGATGACGTCATAGATCTCAAAATACAAAAATAAATAAATAAATAAAACCGCAAAAAAAGGTAATTATTTACAAAAAAAAGACCAACAAAACATTAGGAGCGTATATTATGCTCCTACCATTTATCATACTGCAAATAAGTCACAGGAAAAACTGAACTATTAGTTTTTATTATTAAACTGCAAATGTGAAGAAACGTGCTGCACGTCAGAAATTAAACTTAAACCGAAACTGGTTCTGGTTCGGTGGATTGGACCCGGTGTTACACCATACTCTGTGACCTGCAACAGTGCAACACCGCCCCCTACGGTCATATGGTGGTCACATAATATGACGTCACTACGGATACTCGACGTTACATTTTTAACCTCGATAGATGCCCTAGCAATCGATGTGTAGATTACTCGAGTACTCTGTTAATGCCCTAGTTCACGTTGAAAATTGTTTGTAGACTGAGGCGTCCTCAGAAGGTCAGGAGGATCATTCCACAGGGGAGTTCTCAACCTCCACCGCACTTCTCAACATAGTTACGTACACATGAACTAAACCTTTCCTAAAAAAAAAAAGCCCTAGATCAGTGGTTTTATTTTTTATGGACTCTCGCATCGTGTCTCCTCAGAGCATCTGGTCGAGCAAATTTTGCATCACAAATATGGCACCAGAACGGTTTTTCTCCCGTGTGGACGAGCATGTGCGCTTTAAGATGTTTCTTCTGCAAAAATCTTTTTTTGCAGCTTTTACAAGCAAAGGGTCTATTTTCATTTTTGTCTTCCTTTTCTTTTGAGTGAATCAAGACATGACGCTTGAGATGTGTCCCTCGGGAAAACTTTTTGTCACACTTATCGCAGGCGAACGGCTTCTCCAACGGCTTCTCCTCCGTATGGAGTTTAGCATGTCTGTTCAGAGATCCCAGTTGAGAAAATCTTTTGCCACAATCCCCGCAAACATATGGTTTCACTCCCTTGTGACTTATCTCGTGTGCTTGAAGATCGCCGCGAAGTCTGAAACTTCGACCACAAATACTGCAGGCGAAGGGTTTTAGTCCCGTGTGAATGAAGGCGTGTTGCTTCAGAACATATTTGGAGTAAAATTGTTTATCACACACCTCACACTGAAACGGTTTCTCTCCTGTGTGGTGCATCATGTGAGTTTTTAAAGTTTGCACATGACTAAACGCTTTACCGCACTGATCACAAGTAAACGGTTTCTCTCCGGTGTGAATTCTCATGTGAAGTTTAAGGTGCCACCGTAACGGAAACGTTTTCCCACAATCAACACAAGAAACTCTTTGTGTCTGAGCTGTGACTCCTCGTGAATTTTCTTTTTTCTTCTTTCCAGAACGTTTATCAGCCAAACCGGACGAGCGTCCAGCTGAATGAGAGGCCATGTGTTTCTGAAGAGATCGCTCCAAGACAAACTCTCTACAACACTCAGAGCAGCTGAAGGATTTCTTGGCACTTTTACGTCCCACTTTGTTTTTTACTCCCGACACAGGTGTTCCAGTTTCACTCCAGTCTTCATCGCTGTCACTTGCTTCTGATCCAGAATCTAACATATCCTCCTCATCATCATCATCATAATCATCACTGTCTTCAGTCTCTGAAGAGACTGAAGGCTTTTCATCAGTTTTTGGCTGTAAGGGAGCATTTGGATCCTGGTTCCTGTCTGGTTCTGGTCCTCCACAGTCCTCTCCATCAGGTTCTGTTTTCATCTGTTCAGCTGAGCTGCTGGTTGGACGTCCTGTCTCTTTGTTGTCTTCAGTTTTGATCTGATGAAGCTGGAATACCTGAGGTTTCTCATCATCTTCACTCTTCACATGAAGCTGCTCTTCCTCTTCCTGCTTTACGTGGCAGAGTTCTGGGTCCTGCTGGTCCAGACTGGAGCTCCACAGATGAAGAACCTCTTCTTTAACCTCCGACAGCTGCTGGATATCTGCAGGAGACACGTGGACACCATATTTAACTGTGATTTGTGTAATCACACATTGTATTGAACTCTTGTAGCACCTATAGGTGTCTTTAAGCAACTTTTTACGTCAGAGACCTTTTTCAGAAACCAGATTGTTTTTTTTAACCCGTCTCTTTCGACAGCAGGAACCAGGCCCAAACAAATTAGAACCTTTGAAATGTGTTTATATTTTTAAAGGAAATGCAAAAGCAGTTGAGAGAAATAAAATTTAAATTTATTCAATTTTGTAATGTTTTCATTTAGTGAAATATTGAGGGTTAAACTGAGTCCTCCTGAAACGACCTGAGCCTGACTGCATATCTACAGAACACTGAACGATGCGATGTTTGAGTTTAGCAGTGGGCAGGGAGGACAGTCCAGGTCATCTTGGTCGGAGAATCCATCAGTCATCCTGCTGCAGATTGGAGCTTCTTGATTCTGTCAACAAGCAGCATCAATCCAGATTATATGATTCACCACTTCAGGTCCTTTGAGTCAGCAGAGTGAGCCGGACCTTCAGGTGTCTGGTTTCCGGCTCCAACACATCAGACATTGGATAATCCTTTTCTCCAACACTATATCCTCTGAAGTTTTGTTCTTAAAAGCCCTTTTCTTGTGGTGTTCAGCAGCTCCCTGAACCTCATACAGACCAACATTAAAGAAAGAACTACCTTTCCTGGTGTTCATCGCTTTTTAAAAAAACAAGTCGCTGCAACGGTCCAGAGTCCAGAAGCTCAACCTGACTGATGCTGCGATGGACCTTCAGAAAGCTGAGCAGAAACATCAATGAATGAAAGCAGCAATGGAAAGAAGAGTGGGCCAAAACTCCCCCACAACCATGTGACTGTAAAAAGTCCTACAAAAATATGTAATAAATAAAAAACAGTTCTGGTGCTGAAGGAGGTTCTACAAGCAGCTGGATCAGAGGCTGGATGTAGTTTTTTCTTCTTTTATTTACACAGCTTTACTATTACGGGATAGATTTGAAAACAGAAAACCAGATCATTTGTATTATTATCTAAAAATATTATTATCTAAAAATATTATTATCTAAAAAATTAGAATATCGTGAAAGAAGTTGCTTTGAGGAAGCAGTTAAGCTCCGTTGTTGATTCTGTTTGTTTGTGCAGTCCATTTCTTTTGGGTTGGACACAGCTAACAGGAACTACTATGAAGAAGACGCTTAACAACAACAACAACAACACGTGCTGGAGCATCAGGTGTCCACATGATGCCCCCTTCACATTTCTGCCTCGAACTGATCTTTAATCAAACATTCATTTTAAGGCACATTAACTGTGTTCAGGTTAAATCTAAGCAAAACTAGCGAGTATAAACAAGTAAATTATTAACGAACGTAGAGACAAAAACAAACCATTCAGGCTCAGAGTTGGATTTCTGTTGTTTATGTTAGCAGAGCTATGCTAACAGCTGTTCTGTAAAGTAAATCTCATTAAATCTGATTCTTCTCACCAGCTGTTTGGTTTAGAAAAACATCCTCCTGATGATGGACACCGAGAGCTTTCATCTCCACTTTCTTCTCTAAAAACAAACTTTAAGTCTTGTTTTGATGACAATCCGCTTCGTTCGTGAAGTTATTTTTAAACGACCTGGAGGCTCGTGGGACTTTAACTCTGCCTGAATCGATCGCACCGATCACCTCACTCTGTAGCCGGGTTCATTTCTGTCACAATAGATCCATGGGTGTATTATACGTAGACCACAGAAACGCTTCACGTCATTTTAATTATTCAACTACAGAATTGTGAAAATGTTTGATGCACGTTGTATTTTGATCAGGCATCGGCTCGGACACCCTTTAGCTGTGTCTCACTGCTGCCATCTTCTGGGGTCAGTTTACTCCTGCAACCTTCGCAAACTAACTTTATTAACCAGACCTGGACTAAAACTGTGAAAAAGCAGCAAAAGTCCAAAGAAAACTTTGAAAGAGTCTCAGAAAGTCTGGAGAACTGTTGACCAAGAACACTTGAGGAGACTTCAAGAAATTCTGGCTGTGCAGAAGGAAAATTAGTTTACTGTTCCTGACATGGTCCATAAGCAGATCAGCAAAATAACGTAGCTTAAAGAACATTTGTTCATTCTGATGAGCTTCAATCCATATTTACCTCCAACAAGAGGTTATTGCTAAAATTAGAAACGTGTGATCTAAAGATGATGCAGAAAAACTGGTCCATGTATTTGTCACGTCTGAACTGGACTATTGCAATGGTTTATTATCTGGGTGTCCAAATACGTCTTTAAAACGTCTTCAGTTGATCCAACATGCTGCTGCCAGAGTCTTAACTGGAGTTACTGGGAGAGATCATCTCTCTCCAGTTTTATATTCTCTCCATTGGCTCCCTGTCAAATCTAGAATAGAATTCAAAATCTTACTTCTAACCTACAAAGCCCTCAACAACCTAGCTCCATCTTATATTACAGATCTTATTGTTACATATTTTACTAACAGAGCACTTCACTCTCAGACTGCAGGTTTACTTGTGGTTCCTAGAGTTTCCAAAACAAAATGGGAAACTGTTGATAAGGCTTTCCAGCTTTTGCAATCCACATTTGACCAAACAAACAAAAAGTCCATGCTCAATAATCCAGGTATACAATCCAACACTTTTCAGACAGGTCATCTGGACAGTTTCTTTTGTTGCTGAAATGTTTCACCTTCTTTCAAGTTTCACCTTGAAAAATCAGCATTCAACATCATCCAGACAGATTTGTTCCGCCTCAAACTTGTCTTAAATGCCGATAAAACCAAAGGGATGTTGTTTTCAAACAGGAAGTCGGTCCCAGCAGTTCTTCCTCCGATTTTATCCTCAAATGGTGTCTCCATTGAGTTTGTTGATTCCTATAAATATTTGGGTATCTTGGTCGACTCACATCTCTCTTTTAAGCTCCACGTGGAAAACCTAGTAAAGAAGCTGAAAGTTAAACTCCAACATTTTTCAGTCAGGTCATCTGGACAGTTTCTTTTTTTGTGCTGAAACGTTTCGCCTTCGATCCAGAAGGCTTCATCAGTCAAGGAAACACACAACACAACTGATTCTTCCTCCAACAGCTTACTCCAAAGTGGAACAAACCAGTTCTTGTGATTAGATGTTCTCTTTCGTACGCCCCTCCTCCATTGCCGGCCCACTTCCTTGTTGACAGTCTTGTCAAACTGGTTGAAAACCAGTTGAAAAAAGTTAAACTGGGTTTCTTTTTCAGAAACAGATCCTGTCTAACTCTGAATGTTAGGAAACACCTTGTATCTGTGACTTTCCTTCCCTCCATTGATTATGGTGACATTATTTACATGAATGCTCCTACAAGAACCCTGCAGATGTTGGATGCTGCAGATGTTGGATGCTGCAGATGTTGGATGCTGTCTATCATGGTGCACTAAGATTCATAACTGGCTGTAACTACCGTACCCACCACTGCACCCAGTATTCACTGGTTAACTGGTCACCATTAACTTCACACAGACTCTCCCACTGGTACATCTTCATCTTTAAATCACTTCCTGGTCTGCTGCCTTCATACATCTCCTCCTACATGTCTCTGTGTGAGTGCAGCTACAGCGTGCGCTCTCAGGACATCATTACCTGCAGTGTTCCCTCAGTGAGGACTGAACTAGACAAAAGGACCTTCTCCTACTCCGCTCCTGTTTCATGGAATATCTTGTAAAAAGATCTGAAGCTCTTGACCTTTGACCTCTCTAAGTGGCTTTAAGAATCTGTTGGACTCCTGGCAGGGACCAATGCAGACATGTTCCTGTTTTTAGTTTTCTACATTCGCCTTAGAATCTGTTTTTGTTCCCTTTGTTGTCATCTTGTTTGTAAAAAAAGATAAATAAAAAAGTCTGTATGCCTTTTTATAATTGTCTATTGTTGTCATCATTCCTTGTTGAAATCAGGTCTCTCTTGTAAATGAGTCCTTGAGGCTCATTGGGATTAACCTGTAGAAATAAAGGTTGAATGAATGAAAAAAAGACTGGGCTTAAGACTTTCCTTCTTGATAAATCCTATAGTTAGTGTTGGCTCGTCATGCTGCTATAGGCTTAGACTACTAGAGAACAAATTGAGCTCATTTCCTTAAATGAATTGTTAAAATGGAATAATTTTCATTTTACACTATACATCCATCCGTAATCTTTTACCCGCTTCTTACATTTTGGGTCACGGGAGTCACCAGTGCCCATGTCCTGCAATCACTGTGCGCGGGGCGTGGTGCACCCTGGACAGGTCTGATACTATTTCTATCTTAACATGTGATTCTTGACCTGCCATTGTGTATCTATTCCTACTAAACCCAGCCGGTCGAAGCAGATGGTCCTCTTGTCCTGATCCTGGTTCTGCTAAAGGTTTCTTCCTCATGAGGGAGTTTTTTCTTTCCACTGTCGCCTTCATGCTTGTTCAAGATGAGAGTTCAGTGATGGAGTTAAACTCAAAGCTGCTCCTCAGATAAATAATGTTACATTAATATTTTATTTATGAATGTTTCTGTTCAGTCCCTGAGACGACTTCTGTCGTGACTTGGAGCTTTATAAATAAACTGAACTGAATTGGAGGGCTAGGATGCTTGAGAGAAGCGTAGCTTGCTGTATTCACTCAAGGAGAGAGCTGTTGGTCAGGCTGCTTCTTGTTGCTCTCTAAAATAGTTACCGATAATCAATCAAGTGTTTACAAATGTAGATAAAACTAGATGTTTAATAACCCATTAAAATACACCAGAATGAACCGTACGTTGAGGGGGTATCAGAGAAACTGAGACGTTTATTTTCTAAACACGTCCCAGTGGCTTTTAAACCCCAAAATACATTAAAGACTGGTTCATCCCAAAGATCCAGTCCCCCGGCACAAACAGAGTAATATTGTGTATGCTGTTCAGTGTCAGGAGGGTGATCAGTCTTACATCGGGGAAACTAAACAGCCACTGGCCAAAAGGATGGACCAGGACAGAAGATCAACATCATCAGGCCAGGACTCTGCGGTCTACACTCATCTCCAGGTCAGAGGTCACTCTTTCAGGGATGAAGATGTTCACATCCTGGACAGAGAGGAACGATGGTTTGAGAGAGGAGTAAAGGAGGCCATCTTTGTGAAAAGAAACCGTCCATCATTAAACAGGGGTGGAGCCTCCAGGTTCAACTGTCCCCCTCTTACAATGCTGTGATTGCTAGTATCACTCAGCCCTCTGTGAACAGTAAACAGCCATCAGGTGCTAATGATCCATTGTTAGGCTGATGGTCCTTCTTGACCATGTGATCAGCTGGTTCTGGTTGTCAGCAGCAAACTGGTTGATCCACTCTGAGAAGGTGCTATTTAAGAGACTGAGCTGAATACAGCTCCTCAGACTGAGGAAGTCTCTTGGATGAGAGACGAAACGTTTCTACTTTTTTTTTTAGTTTGTTTTGTTTTTTGAATGTCCAGAGGACCAGATTGAACTTTTTTAGATTTTTCTACCTGGATTATTGAGCATGCATCAGGATATAAACCAAGGATAATAAATTATCCTAACGGTCATCATCATGTACGGTGTACATTGATGTCATTCCTTCAAAAATAGAACAGCTCTGTGAAGCAAAGGGATTGTCACGATCCGGTTCCATACATATATGAAGCCTACATATAACCGTTTATAGACCGAGGCATCCTCAGCGGGTCAGGAGGATCATTCCACAGGGGAGTGCTCAACCTCCACTGCACTTCTCATCATATTTCCAAAAGAACTAAATCTTTCCTAAAAAAACAAACACTAGAACAGTGGTTTTATTTTTTATGGACACTCGCATTGTGTCTTTTCAGAGCATCTGGTCGAGCAAATTTTGCATCACAAACGTTGCACCAGAACCTTTTTTCTTCCGTGTGGACGAGCATGTGCACTTTAAGATGTTTCATCTGCAAAAATCTTTTTTTGCAGCTTTCACAAGCAAAGGGCCTATATTCATTTTTATCTACATGCTCTCCTGAGTGAACCCGCCGGACGTGACCCATAAGATGCGGCTTTCGGAAAAATTTATTGTCACACTTATTGCAGGCGAACGGCTTCTCCTCCGTATGGAGTTTAGCATGTCTGTTCAGAGATCCCAGTCGAGAAAATCTTTTGCCACAATCCCCACAAACATATGGTTTCACTCCCTTGTGACTTATCTCGTGTGCTTGAAGATCGCCGCGAAGTCTGAAACTTCGACCACAAATACTGCAGGCGAAGGGTTTTAGTCCCGTGTGAATCAAGGCGTGTTGCTTCAGAACATATTTTGAATAAAATTGTTTATCACACACCTCACACTGAAACGGTTTCTCTCCTGTGTGGTGCATCATGTGAGTTTTTAAAGTTTGCACACGACTAAACGCTTTACCGCACTGATCACAAGTAAACGGTTTCTCTCCGGTGTGAATTCTCATGTGAAGTTTAAGGTGCCACCGTAACGGAAACGTTTTCCCACAATCAACACAAGAAACTCTTTGTGTCTGAGCTGTGACTCCTCGTGAATTTTCTTTTTTCTTCTTTCCAGAACGTTTCTTATCAGCCAAACCGGACGAGCGTCCAGCTGAATGAGAGGCCATGTGTTTCTGAAGAGATCGCTCCAAGACAAACTCTCTACAACACTCAGAGCAGCTGAAGGATTTCTTGGCACTTTTACGTCCCACTTTGTTTTTTACTCCCGACACAGGTGTTCCAGTTTCACTCCAGTCTTCATCGCTGTCACTTGCTTCTGATCCAGAATCTAACATATCCTCCTCCTCATCATCATCATAATCATCACTGTCTTCAGTCTCTGAAGAGTCTGAAGGCTTTTCATCAGTTTTTGGCTGTAAGGGAGCATTTGGATCCTGGTTCCTGTCTGGTCCTCCACAGTCCTCTCCATCAGGTTCTGTTTTCATCTGTTCAGCTGAGCTGCTGGTTGGACGTCCTGTCTCTCTGTTGTCTTCAGTTTTGATCTGATGAAGCTGGAATACCTGAGGTTTCTCATCATCTTCACTCTTCACATGAAACTGCTCTTCCTCTTCCTGCTTTACGTGGCAGAGTTCTGGGTCCTGCTGGTCCAGACTGGAGCTCCACAGATGAAGAACCTCTTCTTCTTTAACCTTCGACAGCTGCTGGACATCTGCAGGGGACACAGGAGACACGCTCTAAAAGAGAACATGATCTCTGCTCTCTGCCACGTTCACTTCTCGACTGAAGTCACACGCTCATTACATGCTCCCAATCCCCCTCTTTCTGTGTAAATAAACAACCTAAATTTAAATACTGTAATATTTTAAATAAACGATCCATGCATCATGGACTGTATTTAAATTTAAATTGTAGAGAAGAGAAGTGCAGCAGGAAATCAAAGGGTTAACCGTTCACACAGCTCTGCAACACGGAGCAGAAGTTTGATCGGTGCATCTGGACAGCTCTCTTGTCCTGTGAACCTTTTACAGAGCCTCTCTCTACATACAGTGCCTCGCGAAAGTATTCGGCCCCTTGAACCTTTCAACCTTTTGCCACATTTCAGGCTTCAAACATAAAGATATAAAATTTAAATTTTTTGTGAAGAATCAACAACAAGTGGGACACAATCGTGAAGTGGAATGAAATTTATTGGATGTGTCAAACTTTTTTAACAAATAAAAACTGAAAAGTGGGGCGTGCAACATTATTGGGCCCCCTTGCGTTAATACTTTGTAGCTCCGCCTCTTGCTGCAGTTCCAGCTGCAAGTCTCTTGGGGTTTGTCTCCGTCAGTTTTGAACATGGAGACACTGAAGTTCTGCCCATTCTTCCTGCAGAACAGCTGGAGCTCAGTGAGGTTGGATGGAGAGCGTTTGTGAACAGCAGTCTTCAGCTCTTTCCACAGATTCTGGATTGGATTCAGGTCTGGACTTTGACTTGGCCATTCCAACACCTGGATACGTTTATTTGTGAACCATTCCATTGTAGATGTGTCTTTATGTTTTGGATCATTGTCTTGTTGGAAGATAAATCTCCATCCCAGTCTCAGGTCTCTTGCAGACTCAAACTGGTTTTCTTCCAGAATGGTCCTGTATTTGGCCCCATCCATCTTCCCATCAAGTCTGACCATCTTCCCTGTCCCTGCTGATGAAAAGCAGGCCCAAACCATGATGCTGCCACCACCATGTTAGACAGTGGGGATGGTGTGTTCAGGGTGATGAGCTGTGTTGCTTTTACTCCAAACATTTCGTTTTGCATTGTGGCCAAACAGTTGGATTTTGGTTTCATGTGACCAGAGCACCTTCTTCCACATGTTTGGTGTCTCCCAGGTGACAAATTTTAAACAACACTTTTTATGGATATCTTTGAGAAATGTCTTTCTTCTTGCCACTCTTCCATAAAGGCCAGATTTGTGCAGTGTACGACTGATTGTTGTCCTATGGACAGACTCTCCCACCTCAGCTGTAGATCTCTGCAGTTCATCCAGAGTGATCATGGGCCTCTTGGCTGCATCTCTGATCAGTCTTCTCCTTGTTCCAGATGAAAGTTTAGAGGGACGGCCGGGTCTTGGTAGATTTGCAGTGGTCTGATACTCCTTCCATTTCAATAGGATTGCTTGCACAGTGCTCCTTGGGATGTTTAAAGCTTGGGAAATCTTTTCGTATCCAAATCCGGCTTTAAACTTCTCCACAACAGTATCTCGGACCTGCCTGGTGTGTTCCTTGGTCTTCATGATGCTCTCTGCTCTTTGAACAGAACCCTGAGACTCTCACAGAGCAGGTGCATTTATACAGAGACTTGATTACACACAGGTGGATTCTATTGATCATCATCAGTCATTTGGGACAACACTGGATCATTCATAGATCCTCACTGAACTTCTGGAGTGAGTTTGCTGCTCTGAAAGTAAAGGGGTCCAATAATATCGCACGCCCCACTTTTCAGTTTTTATTTGTTAAAAAAGTTTGACAAATCCAATAAATTTCATTCCACTTCACGATTGTGTCCCACTTGTTGTTGTTTCTTCACAAAAAATAAAAAATTTATATCTTTATGTTTGAAGCCTGAAATGTGGCAAAAGGTTGAAAAATTCAAGGGGGGCCGAATATTTTCACAAGGCACTGTCTTCTAAACTGTAAATCATGGATTTGGTAAGCTGGTCTCTCAACGCAATTGATAAAATTTTCTCGCCGAGAAGACAGGGAGAAGGAGACATTCGCTTGGGGATACACCACGGCTTCCTGGGGCCACTGGAAGACGGTATGTCTCTCTGCATTGTCCACTGAGGCCATAGAAGACACATACATAATTGGATTTATGAGAGTGGGATTTCTACTTTTTGGAATCGGCATGGTTTCTGGCTTATTGACAAATTCGGAAGACGTCGTCAGCAGGAGGTCTAGTTTTCATTAAAGGATTTGAGTCTTTCAGTAAGGGCAAGCAACACAGCAGGATGTAAAGATGATTTGAAATAACTGCTTGTTGTAAAACTAACACTGCATATAGTCACTGATCCTGTCTGATCCCTGCTCTGAAGGGCTGAGGCTGTTTGAGTTTAGCAGTGGGCAGGGAGGACAGTCCAGTTCATCCTGCTGCAGATTGGAGCTTCTTGATTATAAGCATCACCATCCAGACTATATGATTCACCAGTTCAGGTCCTTTGAGTCAGCAGAGTGAGCCGGACCTTCAGGTGTCTGGTTTTCAGCTCCACCACATCAGACATGGGTTAATCCTTTTCTCCAACACTAAAGCCGCTGAAGTTTTGATTGAAGCTTTGTTCTTAAAAGCTCTTTTCTTGTGGTGTTCAGCAGTTCCCTGCCCTGTGTTGAACCTACAGACCAACATTAATTTAAAGAACTCCCTTTCCTGCAGACTGATGAAGTATTTCGGATGAAAGTCGAAACGTTTCTCCCCTAAAGAAACTTGTCCAGATGACATGATTTAACCTTTTTGTGATGTTTCTTCTTAGATGATCAAGCTTACAAACCTTTTTTTTTTTCCTGGTGTTCATCACATTTTTGCTACTTGTCCCTCTCTGTCCACATCATGTTCTTCATCCTGTTAGATTGCACTTGTATGATGCATCCATTGCTGCAGCTGACAGTGTGTAGTTTCAACTGTACTTCCTGCCAAAGCTGCTCTGACTTTTTGTCAGCCTCAGCTCACAGAACTCTCCCATTTCATTCAACCTTTATTTATACAGGCTAGCCTCATTGAGCCACGGGGACTCATTTACAAGAGGGACCTGTTCCAGACAGAACATTTAAAGTACAGACAATAACTGTAGACATTTCAGTGCTGACAGAAACTAAAACTTTATAACAATCATATTAGAATCAGTTTCACCTTATTGATCACATAACATCATCATAAACCCTTTAACGCTTTCGACTTTTAACCTTCCATGTTATAAGTTAGTGTCACACTTCGAGCAGATTTTTGTTGCCTTTATGAACATTTATCTCTTTTTTCTCTCTCCAGCTGTTAAACTAAATGATTATCTTCTATAACAGCAGCAAAAAATTACCTTCACTCTTCTTGACAGCGTCTCGAAGGCCGAAACGCTTTTTAAATTCGAAACTTTCCATCTTGTTGACACACGAAACTTATAATTTTGTGTGCTTGATTGATTTGTTCCCCGATTCTTCGGCTTCATCAAATCCAGTTCCTCTTTGTAACGCCGAGTTTTTTTATGTAAACCAGTTTTAAGTATTTATCATCGGGTTGAGGTTATACTGACGTAAGCAAATTAAATAGCAAATAACTAAAACAAAAACACAGAATAATCAGAAAACGAATAAAAAGGTGGATAACTTTTTTTTTTTTTTTCAGTCTCAGCCGCTTGTTTCCGCTGGGGTCGGACACTGATCTGTGTGACACCGGTTGGACTTCTGTGATGGAGTTTTGCTGACATCCAACCAGTAACGCTTCGTGACTTTTCTACTGACTGTCTACCTGCACGTCGGTATCCACCGGGGGTTTCAGCCGGGCGACATGGCGGACAACATCGTGAGTATGACGACCGGCGGTGTTAGCCGTGCTAACGGCCGCTAGCCTAGCCGGGGTCCGGGAGGGATGAGGCAGCAGAATTAGCATCGCTAGCTAACGTTAGCGTCGAGGCTGCGGCCTAATCAGACTTCTCACTGAGTTCAGCTCTTTTTCACGGTTTCCAAAGAAAAATGAACAAGTGACTATTGTAAACAGTTAAGCCTCGTAAGCTGCTATGTTTCACATTTATAAAAATACCTGAATACATGTTTTGTGTTCTGCTCATTAGTTGAATCCTAAGAAAAACTAACTAAGCCACTTGATCCGTTTGCTGTGGATAAGCCAAGAAGAGAGTGGCAAATAGTTTAAAAGTTGACTGGTTTAGTTTAAAGGTTGACCAGTTTAATGGAAATATCTTCGTGTTGCGCTTGTAGTCCTTCACTGGAGATGGCTTTACTTTTCTGCACAGTCATGTCGCGCAGAAAGGAGCAGAAACGTCTTTGCTTGGTTTGACTCAAAACCCTTGAACAAACTAAAGTTGTTGTTGTTGTTGTTGTTGTTGTTGTTGTTGTTGTTGTTGTTGTTGTTGTTGTTGTTGTTGTTGTTGTAATAAAGCTATGTTTTGACCATGCAGATCATCAGGGTGCAGTCCCCAGACGGGATGAAGAAAATCATTTCTACAAAGAGAGAATCAGCAGCTGCTTTTCTAAAGAAGGTACCAACTGCAGATGCAAAACTTTCTATTTTACTTCAGGGTTTTTGGTCCCAGTTGAAATTCAAATTATTATTTTTTTTAATCACATTAGCATTTCTCATTTGTATCAAGTCTGAGCACAAACTTCCAGTGTCTCACAGAAGTCTTGATCCAACCCTCATTTCTTCATATTCCATCCGAGAGATGGATCCAGAGCGTTCTTGCTCTCCACTTGCTTTCTGGTGGTCTTTGCACGTTTCTTTTAATATTTTTTTCTTGTTCATTTAACTTTTAAAACACCCTAACATCCCATCATAAACATGTTGTTTCTGTACTGCCAAGAAAGCACATTGAACAACCAATAAGTATCAATAACACATTTTTACCAACAGTCTACCACAAAAATATAATGTTCCCATGTCTTTATTTTCAGTTAAAAGAAATGTGTCCTGTTTGTAACATAATGGTACTTTTGCACCAAAGAGGCAGTTCTCACAAAGAAATGGCAAGTTATCAGGAATAACTCTTCTGAGACTAACATAGGAATTAATTTTTCACTATCTTGAAATAACCTAAACCATGATTGTCTTTTAGAGTAGGTTCATCTCATTTCTCTCTTTGGTGCTTCCGTATCTTCTCTTTTCAATCTCATCCTGTTTTTAATTGCACCTAAATGACATGATTCTCTAAATCAGAATTTTTAATTGACTTTGGTTTAAGAAGTTAAAGGTTTTATTGTGCTTGTGTCTTTTTTGTTGTTGTTGTCTCTTCTCCCCCTCTAATGGAGGTGACAAGTAAAAATACAAATGAATATAAAATAAGAAATTAGAGGAACGTCTGTGGTAAAATGATACACAGTTTGCTGTTTGGGTTTAGTTTCTAACTCCTTGTTAATAACATAATCTGAGCAAGACGTCTTTGCAGCACAATGTCAGGAAAAATGAGCATCAGATGAGAAAGGGTTGTAAGCTCAATCACCTGGGTAGATAACAACAAAACAGGTGAAATCGTGTCATCTGGACTGAGGAAGTCTTCTGGATGGGGGATGAAACGTTTCTCACTTAAAGAAACTGGTCCATATGACACCATTTAACCTTTTGTTGTTATCTACCTGGATGAATGAACTTGCAACCCTTTTTCTGAACCACTTTGGCCTTGGTTGTCCTCAGGATGTTTCTGTGAGTAGCAAGTTGGACATCTGTCCTAAAACATTTGATTGTTGTACATGATGGTTGATGGTGATGTGTGTGATGATTGTTTTGCACGTGTTAAAAGCCCAGTTTTGAGATTCCAACAGGAGGTTATCTTGAAACACAACCATTAAGGCTGCCTATGGGACAGATCTGGTTGGTAGGCTGTAGACTGAGGAAATCCTCTGGATGGGGAATGAAATGTTTCTCACTTAAAGAATCTAGTCCAGATGACACCATTTAACCTTTTGTTGTCATCAGATGAGAAGGATCTCACAGCCTTTCTGGACAAACGGCTAACTTTAGCTGCAGGCCTGCGTGCTTTCATACCCCGAGCATTAGACTCGTTTACATATCCAGTCTTTATGTAATGCAAATACCGTAATTCTCGGACTACAGAACGCACCTGTCTCCAAGCCGCACATACTAAATATAAGATAAATCATAATTTTGTACATAAATAAGATGCTCCCGTTATTTAGCTGCAGACATCCACTGTTCGTCGTCGGGAACAGGAGAAGAAAGTAGCAGCTTGTACACCGGCAGTTATGGTAATAATTTTGTGTCCGTCAGTTTTTCTGTAAAGAGACGGTTGTAAAAGGTGAGCATGTCACTCCCTGCGGGAAAACAAACACTTCAGACTTTACTGTTGATAAATTATTTACTAGGAGGACGGGCCAAACTAAATGAGCAAATTCTCAGTAAAAAAACAAAACATGAATAAAATGCAACACAAATAACGGGTTTTGTTTATGCCTGGTCTTTTTTATGTAGAGTACCAGAGCAGGTCAGTGCAGCACTGTTCTGTGAGCTGTTCTGCCTTCGGGGGTGGGGGGGTGTTAGGAGAGACCCTTTCCATTCGCAGAGTGCAGTTCATGCATCACTTTGCACACTAGTCAAAGGAGCAGTTAGACAGGTGGTTTTACAGTCCTGACATGTTTTCACACTATTTAAGCCAGAAAATTGTAATAAATACTACAGTTGAAGTTATTCCTACCTGCTCTTAAATTTGTTTGTTTCTTGTTTCTATTTTGTTCTCAGATTTACACTTAAGCACCCACAATAATATCAGACAACTTTGAAGCAATGGCTTAGAAATCCTAAAATAGATCACACGACTCCAGCAGGGTGGTGCAGCAGCAGCTTATTAATAATGCAGCCATTCGTGTTGCAGAGGTGGTGTAGTTTACAGACCAACGGAAGGAGAGGCCAGCTGCCACAGATGAGTGAAGGAAGACACCAGACTGCTGGTCCGAGTTCTGCAGGTTCCACCTCTGCTGCGAAGACACGCATACATTTGAAACCATGATTTATTTCCTTCTGTCTGACAGTAGACTCCTTAACCCAGAGTTCTTGTAATTTATTCACGAGGATTTTAAAGATAAATCAGCAGATTTTTTTTTTTCCTCAGAAATATCCACTGGCCATGTCTCACTGAGCTGCCACTCTTTAGTCTAATTGGAGTCAAAATTGTGAGAAAATGCACCAATACACACCTTGGCTACAATTAATTTATTTTCAGTAAATGTATTTACAATTTATTTAGTGGTACTTGGTGTGCTACATGAAAGCAGAAACCAGGCCAAACTGATAAAAAAAAAGTTTGTGTGGTGTTCCTGGTGTTTCTGTGCTGATTCATGTTTTAGCCTCGGTGATTAATCTCAGAAGATGTTGTGCATGATGCATGTCAATAACTCACCATGTACTGCATAGGCTTTTCACAGCAGGATGAAAAAATCTTTGGCCAGACATTTCTTTAATTTGTTAACTGGTGTTAGTGGGCTAACGAGCGTCCAGATGACTGGGCTACTACAGCAACGGTAATGAGAGAGACGGGTAGGAAGGTACTTGGTGCGTCATCTGGACTAAGAAAAGATCAAAAGACCTGGTGATGGAATAGTGACGTGCAGGACGCTGTTCAGACAAAGAGGTTGGCCAAGTCGTTTCAAGGTGGAGGTGGGATTGCTTCTCAAATTAGCAAGCTAACGTTTAGATAACAGCATAGGCAAAAGTTTATCCAGAAATAAATCTAACATAGAGGTAAAATATATTGGTGTTAGTAAAGTTATCTTTGTCGTCTCCACTGAAATTCAAGGTTCTTGTCATTTACATCACGTGATACATGAGGTGGAACGAAACCGTGTACACAGCGTCCCAGTTACATCCAACAAAAATACAAATTGTAAAGAAAAACCGTGATGAGATCTAAATTATGAACCAAGAAACACGCTGAACCAAGAATACGCTAAGCACTAATATCACAACACGTCAAACAGCAGCACGAACATGAGTCTGTGTGAGCAGACGAGGACGAACGAACACAGCAACATGAAATAAATCAGCAGCATGAGATCAGCAGCACATAGTAATTTTTCACAGTGATGATCCTGACCAGGGACTCACGAGTCCAGCAGCTTCAGGGTAGAAGCTGCTCCTCAGCCCAGCGGCTCCAATGCTCCCCAACCCTCTGCCTGAAGGGAGCGGGGCAGAAAGTGGGTGAGCGGGGTCCCCCATGATGCAGGCGGCCCTCCTCCTGCATCCGGAGGCGCAGACGTCCGTGATGGCGGGGAGGCCGACTCCAACAGACCCCTGCGCCGCCTCCACCCCCCTCTGCAAAGCCCCTCCCTCATTGCGTTGTCTGAAATCTTTTCTGCAAAGAAGAAACCGCTGCGGTCGGTGTTAATTATTTAGACGTTCACCGTACGTGACTGAACGATGAACAGGGAAGAGCGTTTCCTTGTTTCATTTATATTTTGTAGCGCACGATCACTTTATGGTTATCAAGTGAATAGTGGAGGATAAAAAATGTGCTCACACGTTAGGAAGATGTTTTTATGATTGTCAGCTTGACCTTCACCTTCTCGCTGGGATGAAGTCCCATAAGACACAACGATTATCGACCCACTCGGTTTTCTTCTTACAACCTTATTTAGCAGCGACTCGGCTGATCCTGAACTTCTTCTGTGCCAAGAGTCTTTTTGAAATCTGTTTTGAGTGAACGGTGGCGTTTACACACGTGACGTTATGGACGAACTGCTTATTCCTACAGGCCCAAGCTAACGTGTAGATGTTGGACGTTCTTGTCTCATCAGTGTCGTCTCCTACAGGTGGCCAACGAGTTTGGGTTCAACTCCAACGGGTTTTCTGTTTATCTGAACCGCAATAAAACCGGAGAGATTCTGTCGCAGAACAAGACCCTCAGCCTGCTTAAGATCAAGTGAGTAAAAATAAACTGAAAATCAGAAGAGGTTGGATTTCAGAGCTCAGCTGCAGGTATCAAGAGAAGTATTGATTGATTCTGTATCAATCGATTGATATTGATTCTGTAATTCAAAAGATCGTCTTATAGTTTTTAAATGATCATTTCTTTTCCTGCAGGCATGGAGACATGTTGTTCCTGTTCCCGTCCTCCTCCGGGGAGGTCATGGACACAGCCACCCCACACTCATCTTCATCCCTTCCTTTCGTCTCATCATCATCATCTTCGTCCTCCTCGATCCACCGGTCCTTTTCAGCGCCCCAGGTCCAGGAGGACGAGATCGATCAGTATCTGGCCAAACAGGACGGCAAGATCTACCGGAACAAAGACGCTCAGCTGTAAGACCCGGACCAGCTGCAGACGGCCGAGTCAAACACACGTGCAGCAAAACTTTACGAGTCTGTTTTAATTTGTTTTTATTAACTGATTATAGATGTCGACATGGTGCTCTTGGAAAGTGCGTGCACTGTGTACCGTTAGAGGTAACAGATCTTAGACTTAAAATTTAATGGCTAAAATTTCAAAACGAGCAAACTCGAATGTTTTTTAATTTTTAAAAATTTTTTAGCCTTTTGACGAAGACTACCTGAATCACCTGGACCCACCAGTGAAGCACATGTCATTCCACGCGTACCTTCGCAAGCTGACCGGCGGCGCTGATAAGTGAGACGTTTAATTTGAGTTTGTGCAGCGGCTGAGCCTTCTGTCGGTTCTAACATGGTTCTGATCCCCGCAGAGGGAAGTTTGCAGCTCTGGAGAACATCAGCTGTAAGATCAAGTCGGGCTGCGAGGGGCATCCTCCCTGGCCTGAGGGGATCTGCACCAAGTGTCAGCCCAGCGCCATCACTCTCAACAGACAGGTATGTCGCCATGACAACACCTGGACACGCCCTCAGCAGCTGTGCCTTCAATGAGATGAACATTCATTTATTGGGTTGTTATTAACAAAGTAAAATTAAGTAATTTAGTTATTTTTACACTTCCATTTTGTGCAGGAAGAGTTTTTTTTTTAAACACCATCCAAAGAATTAGATTCTCATATAATTTTTTTCTTGTTATCTTTATTACAGTTATTGTACTGCAGAACCTGCAAGTTTGAAACATGTACAACCGAAAATAAATCCTAAAGCCCTAAAATT